>NC_090451.1:71055825-71413325 GCF_031143425.1 Pleurodeles waltl | reverse complement strand
TTGGTTGAAAGGGCCCCATTGACTTTTTAATTGTGGATTAAAAGAAGAGATCAAGGACAATTTAGTCTGTACTCACTCTCCATCTTAATTTTCAAACTCCATAGATATAGCTCTGTTAATCGAACACATACTTCAGGAGAAACAAGTCTTATTTTTCTCATTATGAGGTGGGATTTCTGGTTCTACTGGAATCCATCTTCAGGGCAGATTAGAAAGTAATGAAGACAAACCCATGCTAATGGAGGCAGCCACCAGTGTGACACGGGGCAAAAGAGAAGATTAGCGAAAGGCTTGCCTGTGCCTTTATTTTGGCAACTCTGGAAATATGAGTCGTACCTGCCTGTATGTCCTCAAAAGGGCTGACTAAACAACCTTCTCTTGATAAAGAGAGTGGGTTTGCAGTGGTTCCCCTGTATTTGATCTTCCCTGGGGTGCTTTAACAGCCAAGTGTGCCTTGAGAACCTAAGAAAGGATGGTTATTAATGTTCCAGCTTTGTTGGATATGAGTGTATAGAAGGTTTACTGATGATTGGGCTCTGAACAATGTCACTAAGGAAGCTCAGAAGATGTCTGGGTGGCCCAAACTATTCATGGTGCAGCATGGGCCTCAGGGCAAGTTATGGAGGCTTCATTCCCATTGCAGGTATCTGAGCCACCATATAGAAAGCAACCTTTTGATCTCCTAATTTGCTTGTGTTTTTTAAAATTCATTGGCTGAGGCCACGTCATCAGGACCACAAGGCTAGTATCATTATCATAACAATTATGCAAAACTATTATTCACTTCAAGCTTACTCTTGCATGATGAGTAATATTGGTGTGTCATTTTTAAAGCTGTCTTTCGTTATATGGAATTCATAATTCCATGTTTTGTCCATTGTTATTTTCTGCATTATTTGTAGTTTTATTTTTGTTTCTTTACAGATGAGATCTTGCACTCCTTTTTCTTGCTGGTGTTTTTACTTCCTTTACCACAGTTTCTTCTAGTAAAGAGTAGATACGAGCTGATGGCAGCGGTGGCATACAAAGAATGCACAAGGCTTGTTCAAACCAACTGATGTAGAGAGACCCTGATGGAGCTGGTCTACGAGGATGGTGAGACCACTAGCATTGGTGGCGCTTTGTTGACCACAGAAAACCTGTGAGAAAATGGGCTCCTCAAGGATCTCTCGATTTGAGAGAACACAGGTGGTGGGTGGAGGGGGGGGAGGGAGGACTCAAGAATAAAGACCATGGGGGTCATTCTGACCTCGGCAGTAAAAGGCGCTTACCGCCGGTCAAAAGACCGCCATAACACCGCCACGGTCATTCTGACCCGCAACTGGCAAACCGCCAAAAACCCGACATCCACAAAAGTCCACCACACCAAAGGTCAGCGAAAAAATGGCGATGAACAAACCTCCACCGTCACGCCAACAGAAATACGCCCATACCATTCCGACCCACAAATCCACGCAGCGGTCTTTCAAACGCGGTATTCCATTGGCGGTACACACCGCCGCGGTCAAAATACACACACACATAGAAAACTCAGCCACATTGGTCAGTTTGAAACACGCACACCTGATACACATACTAACACCACTCCCACACACCCAACACAATATAAAACACACACCCACATCACCCACAAACCCCTACGACCCGAAATTATTGGCGAAGGCTAGAGACAGAGCACAGAATAGACAATCCCACAACACAGAGGCACACAACACCATCACCCACACAGAATCCACGCACCAAACACCACACACCACCACACGCACCACACTCATCACCACAAACGCCACCCCACACCTCATCCACACCACCCCATGGCACCCCAAAGACACCCCAGGTTCAGTGACGCCGAACTCAGGGTCATGGTGGAGGAAATAGTCCGTGTAGAGCCCCAGCTCTTCGGGGCACAGGTGCAGCACACCACAATTGCCAGGAAGATGGAGCTATGGCAAAGGATAGTGGACAGGGTCAACGCGGTGGGACAGCATCCACGCAATCGGGATGACATAAGAAAGAGATGGAACGACCTACGGGGGAAGGTGCGTTCCATGGTATCAAGGCACAACATTGCAGTGCAGAAGACTGGTGGCGGACCCCCACCTACTCCCCCAGAATTTACCGCATGGGAGGAGGAAGTCTTGCACATCCTGCATCCTGAGGGCCTCGCAGGAGTAGGCGGAGGAATGGACTCTGGTAAGTCAAATCTTCACTACTGCTTCCCACCCCCACCCCACCTGCATGCCAAATCATACCCCCACCCTCACCCCCACCCCCATCACACCAACTCCTAGCAAAAGGCTCACCATCACAACCCACCCATCCCAACACCAAGCCCTGCATGCGACCACAAAGCATGGACAACCATCACCAAAGCATGCCCACTGCACACACACATCACCCCCAGAAGCCACCCTCACAAAAGCCCCCACAAGGGAATGCCTGCACTTGGGTACACGGACACCCACCCATCACACGAAATGCCACACACAGAAGCAATAACCATACCTTTATACCCCTGCAGGACCCGAACGCCACCATACCGCCACGGAGGGTCCAGAGATGTCCATCCCACCCCCAGAAGAGGCCCCCAGCGATGACAGCAGCTCTGTCTCCCTGGAGCCAGATGACCAGCCCGGCCCATCGGGGACCTCTGGACAGTCGGTTCCCCACAGACAGCCACAGGCTACACCAGATCCAACCCCCTCTGGGAACACCAGCACAGCTCCCACCCAGCGGGCCCATGCCTCTGTCTCCAGGACACGTCAATCAGCGGTGTGTCCACCACTACAGGGCACCCAGGTTGACCCACCACCCCAACAACAACAGGGACCTGGGGGCAGTGGTAGTGGGCACACCGTCCAGGGGACAGAGGCCCAGGAACACAGGGGAACTGGGAGGGCTGCTGTGCGACAGGGGGGGGACAGGCCCGGGGAACCGACTCTCCAAGAGGCCCTCTCCTCCATCATGGGAGCATACCACCGCTCCCAGGAGACGATGGCGACGGTACTGGCCCGGTTCCAGGAGATCCAGGAACTGCAGGAGGAACGGTACATGCGGTTCAGGGAGGAACTGAGGAACATTGGTTCCGCAATGGGGACCATCGTCGTGGCCCTTACCCAGATCGTCACCACATTGCGGGACTATGTGGCACCCCAAAGGGCCCCTGTCACTAGCCCAGGCCAGGAACAGCCTACCACCTCCGCCGGCGCTAGTGGACAGGAGGCCCCCACACAACGACAGGCCACCAGAACCCCACCTCCTGCAGAAGAAGAACCACCCCGCAAGCGGAACCTGAGATCTCACAAGAAGACAGAGTAGGATTGCAAGACCCCCGCCAGCCTAAGATACCCCCTGATGTCATCCCACTGTCCCACATTGTCACCCTGTCCAACCTTGAACTGCCCCTGCTCCATCCTTCCCCAGGCATATGGACAATGCACCTGTGCGACTGAGAACTGGACTCTGCCATGGACATTACTCCACCCCCACCCATCACCGTTTTACAATCATGTACCTATATGTAGCACTTAAAATAAATCACTTATTGCACTTAAAATAACAGGAGTCTGCTTGTATTCTTAAAAATTGTATTACACATAACGGTGCAATAATGTCCAGTTACTTTGTGATGACAACATACCAATTTCAATAAGCTTTAGTCCATGGGCAAACAAAGCTGAAGTCAGGCAGTGGGTCATACAGCTCTGAAAAGGGAAGGGAAAGTCACAAATCAGTTAACAGGAACTGGGGGGAAACACAGACAGTGGAGACGCATGAGGCCTTAAGTAAATGTAAAATGGCGTTGGTGATTCTTACCTGTGTGCTACTGAAAATATTGTTGTATGACTGTATCCCTGTTGTCCGTGTCGTCCCCGTTGTCTTCCTCCTCTTCACTCTCCACAGGCTCCACAGCTGCTACAACACCACCATCTGGACCATCCTCCTGCAGAAAAGGCACCTGGCGTCGCAAAGCAAGATTGTGAAGCATACAGCAGGCCACGATGATATGGCACACCTTCTTTGGTGAGTACATTAGGGATCCCCCTGTCATATGCAGGCACCTAAACCTGGCCTTCAGGACCCCGAAGGTCCTTTCCATGATCCTCCTAGTTCGCCCATGGGCCTCATTGTACCTTTCCTCTGCCCTGGTCCGGGGATTCCTCACTGGGGTCAGTAGCCACGACAGGTTGGGGTAACCAGAGTCACCAATTAGCCACACACGGTGTCTCTGTAGCGGTTCCATCACATAAGGGATGCTGCTATTTCGCATGACATACGCGTCATGCACTGACCCAGGGAACTTGGCATTTACATGGAAGATATACTGGTCAGCCAAACAGACCACCTGGACATTCATCGAATGATAACTTTTTCTGTTTCTGTACACCTGCTCACTTTCTTTGGGGGGAACCAAAGCCACATGGGTCCCATCAATGGCACCAATGATGTTGGGGATATGTCCAAGGGCATAGAAATCACCCTTCACTGTAGCCAATTCGCCCACCTCAGGGAAAATAATGTAGCTCTGCATGTATTTCATCAGGGCAGACAACACTCTGGACAAAACCTTAGAAAACATAGGCTGAGACATCCCAGATGATATGGCCACTGTTGTCTGAAAAGACCCACTTGCCAAAAAATGGAGTACTGACAGAACCTGCACCAGAGGGGGAATCCCTGTGGGTTGGCGGATGGGGGACATCAGGTCTGGCTCTAGCTGGGCACATAGTTCATGTATAGTTGCTCTGTCAAGCCTGTATGTAAGTATGATATGTCGTTCTTCCATTGTCGACAGGTCCACCAGCGGTCGGTACACGGGAGGATTCATCCTTCTCCTCGCAAGTCCCAGCCGACGGTGCCTAGGAAGGACAACATGGAGCACAGTCATGCAACCCACAGGTTCGTTCACACAGCTTGCACAGTACACGAATCGCTATGCATTGAAAGGCTTGTATGAGTGGCAATGGAAGGACTAGGCCTGTGTGACGCAGTAGAAATTATGCCATGTGGGCCCTTGAAATGGCGGCTGCCTGACCTGTGAAGTGTGACAGTGGGATGTGAGGTCACTGTGCTGGCGTGGCACATCGTGGCGGTAGGCGGTCGAAGACCGCGGCGCAAAGCAGCGTTGGTTAACATTGAACCCTATGGGTCTCAGGAGCCAATGACGATGTGCGCCGGCGGTCGCGGTACGCACCGCCGCGGTACGCACTGCCGCGGGCGTGACCGCCATTTTCTATCTGATTAATCACTCGAGACCTGATCATCCACAGGAGAGGACCTATACTGCAAGTGCTGCTGTGACCTCGGTCTGGGAGATACAATGGCTGCTGCGACTGGGGAAAGGGCCCCTGCCTTCACTTCCGAAGAATTGGAGAAACTTGTTGATGGGGTCCTCCCCCAGTATGCGCTACTCTACTGTCCTCCAGACCAACAGGTTAGTACACAGGGTGCTCGTTGAATGGGCTATGCCTGTGTTGAGTGGGGTGTATGTAAGATGGTGGGGAGGGGAGCGAATGAGGAGTGCAACGCACAAAAGATGAGAGCATGTGCCACATGGCAAGGTTGGGGAGGGGGGGCCACTCACATTGACCAGGCAGAAAACTGATGCGATTTCCTTTACCACCCTGTACATGTCACATAGGTCAGCGCCCATCAGAAGATCGACATTTGGCGTGCCATCGCCAAGGACATCCGGGCCCTGGGGGTCCACAACAGACGGGGCACCCACTGCCGAAAGAGGTGGGAGGACATCCGCCGCGGGACCAGAAAGACCGCCGAGTCTCTGCTGGGGATGGCCTCCCAACGTAGGAGGGGTGCCAGCCGCCAATTGACCCCCCTGATGTCCCGGATCCTGGCGGTGGCCTACCCCGATTTGGATGGGCGCGTGAGGACATCACAGCAGACACAAGGGGGTGAGTATCAGCACATTCTGCTATCTTTGCGTGCAGTGAAGGTGTCTGGGTGGGGGAGGAGGGCTGTGGCTATCTCCAGGCCAGGGCGCATTCTGTAGGCTAGGCCCCTCCGTTAGACACGGCCCTGTGCCCCCGCCCCCCACCTCTGTAGGGTGCCAAGTACAGCTATCCATGGTCCGGCCTCACCCATGTGTGCATTTGTCGTCCATAGACCTGTAGGCCTAGTCACAATAACTGAGTAGTGTACCCCGATTGCGCGGCCTAGTGCAGGGGGCTTCTGTGTCTGTCCTCTCCGCCAACGGTGTTGCCAATGCATGCACTCAACCCGTCTTCATTTCTCCCCCCCCCCCCATTTTCTTTGTCTTCCTGTTCATGTGTGCATTAGCATCATCAGGCGGAGGAGAAGTGGCATCGGCGCACGAGGGAGCTGCATCTCACATGGCTCCAGAGGGCCATACAACAGACTCCGAGTACACCAGTGAGACGGAGGGCGAGTGGAGCTCCACAACGGGGACCCGTGGAGACGTCAGCGACACCGACACATCCTCGGAAGGGAGCTCCCTAGCGGTGGCGGCAACATCCGTGCCCACCGCCACAACAGGTACAGCCGCCACCCAGCGCACCAGCCCCACCCTCCCAGCAGCTCCCCAGCCTTCGCTCCGTCCCCGCTCGCCCAGGAAGGTGGGCATCTCCTTCGCCCCAGGCACCTTAGGGCCTGCCCCAGTTACCCCTGCTGCCCTCAGTGAGGAGGTCATTGACCTCCTCAGGACACTCATTGTTGGGCAGTCTACCCTTTTGAATGCCATCCAGGGTGTAGAAAGGGAGGTGCATCGGAGCAATGCATACCTGGAGGGCATTCATTCGGGTCAGGCTGCCCATCAGCGATCATTCAACGCTCTGGCCTCAGCACTGACGGCAGCCATTGTCCCTGTCTCCAGCCTCCCTCTTCTGACTCCATCCACCCAGTCCCAGTCTCCTGTTCACCTGCCTATCCCATCCACACCATCAGACCAGCCTGCACACACCTCTACACCCAAGGGCAGCTCATCCAGACATAAGCACCACAGATCCCACAAGCATTCACCCAAGCAACATCCAGATGCAGACATGCCAACAGTCACTACCACCTCTGTGTCCCCCACCTCCTCATCTCCCTCCTCCCTCCCTGTGACGTCTCCACTCACACCTGCATGCACACCACCATCAGCCAGTACTTCCATCACCAGCACACCCTCCATTACAGTCCGCACACGTGCAGTCACCACCCCCACTGCCATTTACACGTCCCCTGTGTCCTCTCCCAGTGTGTCTGTCACCCCCTCTTCCAAAGCACACAAACGCAGGCAGCCACCCACCCACCCAACAGCCATCCACCTCACGACAGCCTCCGTCACAAGCACCTGCACCCAAAGACAGCACACTTGACTCTCCTACAACCACATCCTCTTCCTCCACTCCCATACCCACTACACCTACCCGTCCCTGTCCTTCCCAAGTCGTTTTCCTTTCCAACCTTGAGCTCGTTCCAATCACTGACCCACCCCCTCCATCTGGTAAGAGTAAAAAAAGCACCTCAGCCACCACCAGCCCTGCATCTACTGTGACCATAGTGCAGGGCTATTGGAGTCCACCAGCTCCTAGGGCAGGAACATCGGCCAGCAGCAAGGGGACAGCCAGCCCACCCCCTGGGAAGAGGACAACAAAAAAAAAAGGCCCGGCGCGACAAGACTGAGACGGCTGCCACCAAGGACAGTAGCCTTGCCCCGTCACCTGCCACATCATCCGCTGAACAGGGCCCCGCCGGGAGGGGCACCGCTGAACAGGGGCCCGCCGTGACAAGAACCGCTGAACAGGGGCCCGCCGGGAGGAGCACCGCTGAACAGGGGCCCGCCGGGACAAGAACCGCTGAACAGGGGCCCGCCGGGACAAGAACCGCTGAACAGGGGCCCGCCGGGAGGAGCACCGCTGAACAGGGGCCCGCCGGGAGGAGCATCGCTGAACAGGGGCACGCCGGGACAAGAACCGCTGAACAGGGGCCCGCCGGGAGGAGCACCGCTGAACAGGGGCCTGCCGGGAGGAGCACCGCTGAACAGGGGCCCGCCGGGACAAGAACCGCTGAACAGGGGCCCGCCGGGACAAGAACCGCTGAGCAGGGGCCCGCCGGGAGGAGTACCGCTGAACAGGGGCCCGCCGGGACAAGAACCGCTGAACAGGGGCCCGCCGGGACAAGAACCGCTGAGCAGGGGCCCGCCGGGAGGAGCACCGCTGAGCAGGGTCCCGCCGGGACAAGAACCGCTGAACAGGGGCCCGCCGGGACAAGAACCGCTGAACAGGGGCCCGCCGGGAGAAGCACCGCTGAACAGGGGCCTGCCGGGAGGAGCACCGCTGAACAGGGGCCCGCCGGGACAAGAACCGCTGAACAGGGGCCCGCCGTGACAAGAACCGCTGAACAGGGGCCCGCCGGGAGGAGCACCGCTGAACAGGGGCCCGCCGGGACAAGAACCGCTGAACAGGGGCCCGCCGTGACAAGAACCGCTGAACAGGGGCCCGCCGGGAGGAGCACCGCTGAACAGGGGCCCTCCGGGACAAGAACCGCTGAACAGGGGCCCGCCGTGACAAGAACCGCTGAACAGGGGCCCGCCGGGAGGAGCACCGCTGAACAGGAGCCCGCCGGGACAAGAACCGCTGAACAGGGGCCCGCCGGGAGGAACACCGCTGAGCAGGGCCCCGCCGGGAGGAGCACCGCTGAACAGGGCCCCGCCGGGAGGGGCACCGCTGAACAGGGGCCTGCCGGGACAAGAACGGCTGAACAGGGGCCCGCCGGGAGGAGCACCGCTGAGCAGGGCCCCGCCGGGAGGAGCACCACTGAACAGGGCCCCGCCGGGAGGGGCACCGCTGAACAGGGGCCCGCCGTGACAAGAACCGCTGAACAGGGGCCCGCCGGGAGGAGCACCGCTGAACAGGGGCCCGCCGGGACAAGAACTGAACAGGGGCCCGCCGGGAGGAGCACCGCTGAACAGGGCCCCGCCGGAAGGAGCACCGCTGAACAGGGCCCCGCCGGGAGGGGCACCGCTAAACAGGGGCCCGCCGTGACAAGAACCGCTGAACAGGGGCCCGCCGGGAGGAGCACCGCTGAACAGGGGCCCGCCGGGACAAGAACCGCTGAACAGGGGCCCGCCGGGAGGAGCACCGCTGAACAGGGGCCCGCCGGGAGGAGCACCGCTGAACAGGGGACCGCCGGGAGGAGCATCGCTGAACAGGGGCACGCCGGGACAAGAACCGCTGAACAGGGGCCCGCCGGGAGGAGCACCGCTGAACAGGGGCCCGCCGGGACAAGAACCGCTGAACAGGGGCCCGCCGGGAGGAGCACCGCTGAGCAGGGGCCCGCCGGGACAAGAACCGCTGAACAGGGGCCCGCCGTGACAAGAACCGCTGAACAGGGGCCCCCCGGGAGAAGCACTGCTGAACAGGGGCCTGCCGGGAGGAGCACCGCTGAACAGGGGCCCGCCGGGACAAGAACAGCTGAACAGGGGCCCGCCAGGACAAGAACCGCTGAACAGGGGCCCACCGGGAGGAGCACCGCTGAACAGGGGCCCGCCGGGACAAGAACCGCTGAACAGGGGCCCGCCGTGACAAGAACCGCTGAACAGGGGCCCGCCAGGAGGAGCACCGCTGAACAGGGGCCCGCCGGGACAAGAACCGCTGAACAGGGGCCCGCCGTGACAAGAACCGCTGAACAGGGGCCCACCGGGACAAGCACCGCTCCGCTGGGCCCTTCATCTCAAGCACCGCTCCGCTGGGCCCTTCATCTCAAGCACCGCTCCGCTGGGCCCTTCATCTCAAGCACCGCTCCGCTGGGCCCTTCATCTCCTGCACCGCTCCGCTGGGCCCTTCATCTCAAGCACCGCTCCGCTGGGCCCTTCATCTCAAGCACCGCTCCGCTGGGCCCTTCCTGTCAAGCACCGCTCCGCTTGGCCCCTCCGTCTCTGCACCGCTCCGCTGGGCCCTTCCTGTCATGCACCGCTCCGCTGGGCCCTTCATCTCAAGCACCGCTCAGCTGGGCTCTTCATCTCAAGCACCGCTCCGCTGGGCCCTTCATCTCAAGCACCGCTCCGCTGGGCCCCGCCGTCTCTGCACCGCTCCGCTGGGCCCTTCCTGTCATGCACCGCTCCGCTGGGCCCTTCATCTCAAGCACCGCTCCGCTGGGCCCTTCATCTCAAGCACCGCTCCGCTGGGCCCTTCATCTCAAGCACCGCTCCGCTGGGCCCTTCCTGTCAAGCACCGCTCCGCTGGGCCCTTCATCTCAAGCACCGCTCCGCTGGGCCCTTCATCTCAAGCACCGCTCCGCTGGGCCCTTCATCTCAAGCACCGCTCCGCTGGGCCCTTCCTGTCAAGCACCGCTCCGCTGGGCCCCGCCGTCTCTGCACCGCTCCGCTGGGCCCTTCCTGTCATGCACCGCTCCGCTGGGCCCTTCATCTCAAGCACCGCTCCGCTGGGCCCTTCATCTCAAGCACCGCTCCGCTGGGCCCTTCATCTCAAGCACCGCTCCGCTGGGCCCTTCCTGTCAAGCACCGCTCCGCTGGGCCCTTCATCTCATGCACCGCTCCGCTGGGCCCTTCATCTCATGCACCGTTCCGCTGGGCCCTTCATCTCATGCACCGCTCCGCTGGGCCCTTCATCTCAAGCACCGCTCCGCTGGGCCCCGCCGTTTCTGCACCGCTCCGCTGGGCCCTTCCTGTCAAGCACCGCTACGCTGGGCCCTTCCTGTCAAGCACCGCTCCGCTGGGCCCTTCATCTCAAGCACCGCTCCGCTGGGCCCTTCATCTCAAGCACCGCTGGCCCATTGACAGTGCCGGTTCTGTGTCGAGCAGGGCTTCACGAAGCACTCTGGGCACCATGCCTCCTCCATTAACAGTGGAGTCGGTATTCCATCTGATGGACTGTGGCTTGGCACTTCCCAGGATGGAACAGTGGGCAACCCACCCACTGTAGAGACTTGAGAGACTGTGGCTTTGCACTCCCCAGGATGGCACAGTGGGCAAGCCACCCACTGTAGAGACTTGTGTGACTGTGGCTTTGCACTCCCCAGGATGGGACAGTGGGCATGGAGGCCCCTCGTGGATCTGGCGTCGTGGACTCATGTGGCTGAGGTGCCCCCCCTTCCCTTCCCCCTGAGGTGCCTGTAGTTTTATCATCTGATGCCCCAGCAGTGTTCTCTCCAATGGTATCTGGTCTCCTGTGTGGGCTTTGCCCATGTGTTTGTGCACATTGGCCCACGGACTATGGAACTTTGACGGAATGTGCAGGACTTATTGCCTATGTATGTATTTTTGACTATGTTCATTCCTTATTTTGTATCTTTCATATAGCATATTTCCCATACCTTCAATGGAGCTATTTATACATATATTTTATAGATTGTGTCTTTGCATTATTCTGGTGGGTTTGGGGGGTGTCACTCTGACTTGTTGCTCTGCATTGGGGTGTAGGTATTTGTGGTGGGGGGGTGGGGGTATGGCGCATGTGTGTGCCCGTAAGCTTTCCTCCTCCCCCCCCCCTGTGTCGTAGGTGCAGTATTCACCGTTGTCGTCTGCGCCGGCGTTCGTACTCCTGGTAGATGAGCAGGTAGACAATAGCTGGTAGGATGTTTAATTCTGGTTCCATGCTGTCCTCCTTCCTCGTGGAGTGTGTATAGGTGAGCGTTTTCCCGTTCGTAGTCTGTTTCCGCCGTGTTTTTATCGGCGGGGCTCCCGCCCCGGAAAAGGTGGCGGATTGGTGAGTTGTGATAGGGTGGGCGGTACATTGTCTGCCGCCTGCCTGTTGGCGGTGACCGCCGCGCTGTTTGTCTGTCCCGCCGTGGCGGTCGGAGTGTTAAAGTGGCGGGCTGTGTTGGCGGTTCCCGCCAGGGTCAGAATTCCTTTTTTTGGACCGCCTGCCTGTTGGCGGGTTGGCCGCCGCTTTATCACCGACCGCCAGGGTTGGAATGACCCCCCATGTCTCACTTAAAAGAAGACTCAACTGAAGGCTTTGAGACAGTGAAGGCTGAAGTGATGGCAAACAATAAAGAAAGGATTAAGAAAGACTTCATTTACAGTTACAAAATTTGACCTCTTGGAGAGAGGGCCTTGAAAAAGACATTGAGACATAGGAAAAGAGCAGGAAAACCACTGCCAACTTTATAAATCCTATTGGGCCTTAGGAGATCTGCCTAGCTGCCCACCCCCTGTGAAGTGGGGTTCTCAACAAACACAATTACTTTCATTCTGAATGATAAGCCACAGAGTTTTGAGGACTTATCATCTGAAGCTATTTGATTTCAGTTTAAATTACATTAACGTGGTTGACAACAGTGCCAATGGGCTTGGTATTGCTTGTATTGTCACCTAACGGGTACATAGAAAGCATTCTGCCATTTGCTGTGCACAAATACAGAGATTAGACAAAATGACTCTGTAAATAAGGGAGAAACTGCTCAGTGGATGGGAAGGCGGCCATCTGAAGTTTTCTTTGTAAGGTAAACCCTGTTATGAATACAGATCTTGGCCCTCTGATAATGCACAGACTTGTGCTGGTTGACAGTGTCCTCACTGTGTTTGAACAGTTTGAAAGAGATGTATGTCTTTACCAAGAACACCCTATACCCCTTTCTTCCCACACTGAACCCTCCTTACCCTTATCTCAATTTTACCCAATGTACATTAAAATAATTTCACCATCACATTAATTGTTGTCATAACGATCAACCATATATGCTATTTATTTGCTCAAAAGGTCAGATCAAAATAATTTTTATTCGGTTTAAAAAAGCCATAAAAGAATGCTCAGTATAAATAGCGTCGTTACAGCACATCACGACAACTGATCTAATTAAAAATAAATATAAAACATTATACAACATGAAACCAAAAGTTCGTTATGGCAGATCCACACAAAATCTTTCTCAATATAAAATGCAAGCTTGAGAATGGCATATATCGTGCCTAGTTAATTTTACTATTTCTGATGTGTTCTTAGTCCCGGCTAACCCATCCAACAAACAGATTCTGTAAAATTAACTGAGGGAGTGACAGGAGAGAATATCTGTCCTTACCTTCACCATGCAATATAACAAATCTTTGTACAAGTATATGCATTTTTAAATAATCAACTGGTCCCAAATCAAGTTAAAAAGTGCAAAACGAAATAGCAGCTGAAAGGATGGGAAGGTGGCTTATCAAGTCACATCTTACACCGAACCAATTCTTCATGACCTGGCTTGTGTAGAAAATGTGCAGTCAAGATGATTAAATAGCGTAAGTTCACCACAGCAGTACTATTTCCTGACTTAAGTCCTCAATTTTACAGCTGCAGAAATAAATTTGCAGCTCAGCAGACCAATCTGTTCAGTTTGCAAAAGCTACAAATAAAATAGGGCAGGTCTGCATCTCCTAATGTTGAGCTATCTCAGCAGTGGATTTTTTTCCTGGGAACATAAAGCTTACAGAAAAAGAAAAAATGCAACCTAGACTGTGCAGAGCACAAGTCACAAGGGCACAGTTCGAGGGCAGAGTCGGAGTAAACATTACTAGGATGTGAAACTAGGAAGTAGGCATGGGCGTAAGAAGTGTGGGGGACGCAGGGGATATGTCCCCCCCCCTGATTTTGGAGTGGGGGGACACGGGGGGCAAGGGTGGGGGGGACGAGGGGACAGAAGAGTTTTCCCTTCTCTTCCGTAATTCGCAGGGCCATTAGCACATGAAAGCGCAACCTATACTGGCCCTGCACTTGACCTGTGACCTGCCTTCAGGACACTCGCCCTCTGCCCTTTTGTTGTGCTGCAGCACACAAGGGATTCCTTCTCACCTTGCCATCAGCTGCCTGCAGTCTGCACTTCTGAAAACAAAGGGAGATGAGAGAGGCCCTTTGTTGATTGCTGTCTGAATCCCGTCCCTCCTGAGCCTACCTTCCTGTCCCTTGAAGATCGAACCCTGAAGACAGCAGCAAGACTTGAGGAGGTTAGGAGGTTTGGGTAATTAAATAAAGTATTTCCAAGTATCTCCCCTTATTTTTAAATATAGTGTTGTGTTGCTGAGTATCTCCCTTTTTAAATACATTATTGTTGAGTTACTGTGAAATATGAGCAGGGCAGGCTTTAGCGCGCTGATGCGACAATGTTTGTTAGGGTCCCTGTTTCTGTCGCCTCTCTCTCACTCTCTTCTCTCCTCTGTCTTCAGCTTGCCTGCCCCAGTGCTAATTATTGTCCCCTAAGTTGATATCCGGCCCCCCCCAACATTCTGTTCTCCTGTCTCTCCCTCAGCCATCCTGGCATTTGTGACAGCCCACTCTGAAGGCCAAGGGCTGTCTGTAAATCTCATTTCCTGCCAATGGCCTGTAGATTCAAAGCCAGCATTGTGGCAACTCACAGGCTTTACAGGCCTTCCCAGGCTGTGGTGGAACAGAGCCTGACACTGCTGGATAGACAGCGGAGAGACTAGCACAAAGCATGGGTCCCAGAAAGAACCAGATGGGCTGAGAGATGGACAGGGCCAGGTAAGTCAGCAGGGCCGGCTCTAGGGCGATGCAACTGGTACCACCGCACCGAGTGCTTACTTAGAATGGGGGCGCTGTGTTTGCAAGTATATTGTGGCTTTAAAAGCACCTGCTGGGTGTTCCTTGCCACCAACAGTTTTCAGGCAATAATAAAAATCTCAAGATAATTCCGGTGATTAATGGTCGTCCTGGAGAGAGATTGAAGTTTTGTCTAGTGGAAGTTTTGACTCATCATAACGTACAGGATTACTATGCCTGCTGCAAGAACGTCTACATGCAGATCACAAAGTGCATATAATGTGAATATGTCAGTGGGTTACTGCTTTTGTCAGATGTAGGAAAGTATCCTCTTTTTGGCATGGTTACCCCCCACTTTTTGCCTGTTGTCAATATGTTTGGACTGTGTTCACTGGGATTCTGCTAATCAGGACCCCAGTGCTCTGTCCCATTAAATTTGGTTGCTTGGATCACACACAAACACCACATTTATCATACTGGTGCCCCTTATAAGTCCCTACTATATGGTACCCAGGCACCCAGGACATTGGGGGATCAGGGGTTCCCCATGGGCTGCAGCATGTATTATGTATTATGCCATCCATAGGAGCCCATGTAAAATGTGTCTGCAGGCCTGCCATTGTAGCCTGCGTGAAAAGGTGCATGCACCCTTTCACTACAGGTCACTGTAAGTCACCCAATGGTAGGCCCTCCTAGCCCAGAGGGCTGGGTGCAAGTACCTGTGTGTGAGGGCACCTCTGCAGGAGCAGAGATGCCCCCACGAACTCCAGCTCCATTTTCCTGGACCTCGTGAGCGCGGGGTCACCATTTTACGTGTGTACTGGCCATAGGTCACTACCTATGTCCAGCTAAATAATGGTAACTCCGAACCTGGGCATGTTTGGTATCAAACATGTCAGAATCATACCCCAATACGATTGTCAGTATTCATTGTATGATTCCATGCACTTTGGGGGCTCCTTAGATGATCCCCAGCATTGCTCCTACCAGCTTTCTGGGGTTTTCCAGGCAGCCCACGCTGCTGCCACCCCTCAGACAGATTTCTGCCCTCCTTCTGCTGCTTGAGAAGCTCATGCCCAGGAAGGCAGAACAAAGGATTTCTTTTGGAAGAGGGAGGCAACACCCTCTCCCTTCAGAAATAGGTGTTACAAGGCTTGGGAGGGGTAGCCTCCCCAAGCTACTGGTATGCTGTGAAGGGCACATTTGGTGCCCTCCTTGCATAAACCAGTCTGTACCAGTTCAGGGACCTCTGCCCCTACTCTGGCACAAAACTGGACAATGGAAATTGGCATAGCCACTCCACTGTTCATCACCACCCCAGGGCTGGTGCCCGGAGCTGCTCCTGGTGGCTACTTCATTCTGCCATCTTGAAACCAAGGTGGGCATAGGCCTCTGTAAGCATCTGAGTGGCCAGGTCAGGAAGGTGACGTTGCAGCTCCCTACTAGGTGGTCACCCTGCTAGGTGACCAATCCCCCTTTCTGGGCTATTTAGGGTTTCCCTCTTGGGTGGGTCCTCAGATTCGACGTGCAAGATTCCAGCAGGACTCCTCTGCAACGTTTACTTTGACGTCTGGCCACTGGAACCGCAACTGGACTTCACAGGAACCTACAATTTGCAGTTCCAGCGACAACTTCGCCCCGCAACATTGTTTCTCTGGCTCCTTCCAGCAACTGCAACATTTACCCGGGCTGTGCTTCCTCTGAGGGCAGCAAGTTTTCAGTCTGCATGAGAAGAAAGAAGGAAAATTCCTTGGAGTGAAGGAGTCACTTACCTGCATCCGTAGGCACCAACTGAAACAACAACCGGCTGCTAGGATCTCCTCTCCTCCTGAACTGCGTGGATCTTGCATCAGGGGTAGTAGTCTGGAGTGGTGTCCTTGGTCCTCTCTACCAGCTGACCAACTTTGGAGCAGGTAGGTCCTTGCCTTCCCATGCCGGACAGTACCCACATGCACCGCGTCTCTTGCAGCTAACAAGGCTTGTTGACCTCTCCTCCAAGGGATCTTTATGCTCCGTGTAGCCCCCATCACTCTTCTCTGTGAATCACAGCCCTCTACGTGCTTCGCCTGCGACTTGGGACCTCTCTTTAGGTGTGCTGCATGGGTGTCTCTGCAGCTCTTGGGCTCCTTGCCTGTGGGTCTTCTGTGGGGGCTGCCTCTCCTTCTCCAGACTTTAGGCCTTGCTGAGGGTCACCTGGGACTCCCCTCCTTGGGTTGAGTCCCCCTTGACCTTGCTGGTCCCCGGCAGCTCCACTTTTCTCCTGCTGCGACATTTGCCTTTGCCAAGGCTTGTTGGTGGGTTTTCCACACCACAGACTGACTGCAATTCTTCATCCGGCATGAGATGTCAACGGCATCACCTAGGAGCGCTTCATCTGCTCCAGTGCTGCATTGCTGACCGTCTTCGTCTCCCCGTCGACCAACTCCTGCATCCACAGACGGGTGGGTAGTGGCTCCTGCCACGACTGGACACTCCAACGTAAACTGGACTTGGTCCCCTTCTTTTCCAGGTCTTCCTCTTTCAGGATCCACCTCTGGTTTCTTGCAATCTTGTCTGTGTTTTGCAATATCCTTCTCTGAAGTCCTTTAGGTGGGTTGGGGAAAAAACAGTAACTTACCTCTTTTCTACTGTGGGGGGCACTCTGGTACTTACCTTTTGGGTTTCCTAGTTCCTCCAGCTCCCCTCTACCAATTCCACTTCCTTGGGTGGGGACTCGACTTTTGCATTCCACTTTTTTAGTATATGGTCTGGTCCCCACTAGGCCTTCAGTATTGCCTACTGCTTTTCACTGTTTTCTATTGCTATTTATGCCAACTTCTGATTGCTACTGTACATATAATAGTGTGTTACTTACATCCTATTGGAGTATTGCCTATGTGGTGTTTTAGTGTTTGTGTTACTCTAAAAAGGAACCTTTATTTTCGTAACACGCGTTTCTTTCATGTGTGTAAGTGCTGTGTGACTACAGTGGTATTGCATGATCTTTGCATGTCTACTAGATAAGTCTTGGCTGCTCATCCACAGCTACCTCTAGTGAGCCTGGCTTCTAGACACTGCCTAAACTTCACTAATAAGGGGATACCTGGACCTGGGATAAGGTGATAATACCATAGGTACTCACCACACACTAGGCCAGCTTCCTACATCAGAGAGCTCCTTTTTGTGTCCCCTGCAAGTTAGAAATTAAAACTGAATATATAACAGTGAGCAATTAATTCATCAAAGAGCTGCATGCAAACATCAAGGTATAGATTAGAGCGTTATGATTTCCCCACACTTTTTCATTAACTTAATGTTGCAAAACAAGTTAATTTGAGCGCAAATCAATTCTTATTATTGAACCATGGTGTTATGTTTTAAATTCAGATTTTGCGCTTCTCCAGATAAAGCACTCTTAAACTTTACCTGCTACCAGTATGGATGACCTGTGACACCTACACCTTGTAGTCCTCTGTCTTATGTAACATTTCATATACACCGATTTACACACACATGATGATTGTCTCTGCGTAATGTCTGTGTGATGTAAAGTGCTTTGACACCCTAGACTGGTATGAGGGCTGAATGATGGAACAAAACATGCTTATATCATGCATGCCTTAACAAGGTGGTCTCAACAACTACCGTGTCTTTACTACGCATGCCTTTACAACAAATGTTGTTGTAAAAGCATGTTTGGTGAAGGAACATGCGTGGTAAATTCTCCTCGCCCTGCCCCCTTACACCTGATACCATACTCCACCCCGCCCAAGCACTTAAAACTGCCTCTGCCCTGAGCCCTAACCCCCCCTGCCCTGAGCCCTAAAAGTAACCCTGCCCTGAGCCCTAACCCCCCCCGCCCTGAGCCCTAAAAGTAACCCTGCCCTGTCCTAAAAACTACCCCGACCCTCACTCTGAACCCTAAAACCTACCTTGAACTGCCCTAAAAACTACCTTGATGCTCCTGCCCCCACCCTGAACCCTAAAACCTACCCCGCTCTGTCCTAAATACTACATGACCCCCACCCTGTACCCTAAAACTTACCCCATACTGTCCTAAAAGCTACTTGTCCCCATGCCTTCGTCCTGAACCCTAAAACCTACCCCACCCTGTCCTAAAATCTACCCTGACCCTACCCTATCCTAAAAATGACCCCAACCTCCCACCCTAAACCCTGCCACAGCCCTACTTACCTCTCTCTCCTCTACTTCTTCCTGTTCCACCCAGACTGCTAGACTGCTCTCTATGCTGTAACCACGCATATGCGTGGTAAAGACATGTGTGGTAAAGGCATGTGTGCTAGACCCATATGTGTGGCAATGGCAGTGTGATCATTGCATTGCATTGATTGCGTTGTAAGGGATATTTCCTGGTATGAGTGGTGCTATAAAACTAATGAAATGCATCTGAGAGAGAGTGGTGATGGATAGTAGTGAGGAAATCCGTGGCAGAGGTGGTCACTGGGGGGTGCCAACAAACAATGTCGCACAGGGCGCCACCAGCACTAAGGCTGGCCCTGTCAGACAGCACAGCAGTTCACAGGAAGTGGGCAGCACAGAGACTGCCACTTGACAGTCAGACAAGGACCTACCAGCAATCATAGGCCTTACTGGCCTTCATAAGCAGGCGGGGCCCAGAGACTGACACAGCATGTCTAGAAAGAAAGCTCCCAACAGGCAACAGAGTGCATGGCAGGCAGCACAGGAATCGACAGGAAGCACTGCGCCCAGCAGGCAGCACAGGCCTCTTAGGACTTCACACAGGCGAACAGCAGCACAGAGCCTGTCGCTGTCTAACAGGCAGCAAAGGGTCCAGCAGACAGGGAATTGCAGGCCTCACAGGACTCGACTGGAAGTGATCCCCCTTCCCTATCTACCCCCTCCATCCCCCACAGCAAGCCTTCAGTATGCAAACTTTGTGCAGGGGGCCCACCTTAAGGTTGTCCCTGTCCCCCCCCCAGAAATTTAGTGTCTCCTACGCCCCTGGAAGTAGGCTATATTGCACCTAAACCTCGCCGGATAAAATCTCTGTGCGTTGGAATGGAAACAAATAGGGCTCCATATAATCTGTGGTTGCCAAAGGAAAATAAGCAGACACCCTCTTCTTTCCCATCTCCAAGATGTCTCAGCATCTTTTGCGAGTAACAGAATGATCGTGTTTTACTGACGTTTGGAAATGGTATTCCGGTTATCAAAGCAATCAGCTGTCCCTATCATGACAAGTAGATCTTTAACATATCTCGGCCATGGGGTGGTATGTGCATGGTCAATGGCGAAACAATCATTAATTACTTCAAGGTTGGATAGAGTTTCATGCTTGGTCCAAATTTAATTCACAGCATGAGCGAAGCTAGTTTGATACGGTCTTCTACGGTCCATAAGCCTAGCTCTGCGCGGCAAAGTATGAGTCTGCTGTTAGGCACAGCCAAGGGCCTCCGTAGGAATGCATTTTCTGTGGCCTGTAAAATTGAAGAATCACAGAAGCCCCGGACCTCCACTCCGTATCAGTGGAGCGACATCAGGCCTGGTAGATATTAATCATATCCATAGATTTGGAGCCCAGCTTCCCTGCAGATCTGAAACGTGCCTCAATAGTTTGGTTGAACCGGGCTTTTCTGAACTTAAGTAAATATGACCATGTGCCTTTACGGTCTAATGGGATGCCTAAATAGGTAAAAGTTGGGACCTGAGAAAGTATTCTGTCGTTAATATAGTGCTATCTTAGGCTGGAACAGGTATTTCCGAGTACCAACACATGTGACTTGGCGGGGTTAGTCCTTAGACTCACTCCATCCATAAAAAAAGCACAGTCAGCTTGTGGAGACCCACACCAGTTCTAGCCACTAATACACAGTCATCCACGTGGAGCAAGGCAGGAAGTTTGCAAGAGCCCATCCTCGGTATGTCCACCTCTCCGATGATAAGGCATGAGCCTGGTTAGAACAATGACACGAGCAGCTCCGCTACTGGGATTGGAGCCGGCAGTGTGAGAGGCCATCCGCATTCTACTATTTCCTCTGCTTGTGAAACACTTCGTCGTTGTTCCACCGCTTGCGGGGTACTTACTGTTGGAGATTTACGCAGAACATTAAATTTAGTGGAGTCACAAATTACTTTATTGCTCCCAATTTCAGGCCCTTGGGCAGTAGTTGACACCGAGGTAGATATGGCAACATGCGGAGATCAGTGAACTAGGGAAAAATTAGTTGATCCGGGTTCCTCGGGCTTCCCTACATCAACTAGTGTGAGGAATCCCTACTCTTACACACAATGGCTCCAAGACCTTGGTCAGAGCAGCTTCAAGAGAGTTAATCAGAGCACACATTGTTTCTTCAATGAGAGGACCCTTTCTGCAATTTATATTGGAGTCAGCAGTGTGAAAAGCTGCCATAGTATACACAGTGACCTCAGCTGCAGGCTCTAATAAAAATGCATTTTTGTGGCCCTCAAGCTCTCCACGACAGACTCAGTTTAAGAACTAATTGTCCCAATTACGCGTTAGGTAGTTCGTAATGGTGGTAGATGATGGTGAGTGGTCTTTGGAAGGCGGCATAGCTGGCCTTCTTTACCCCATCACGCCTTACCTTAACAATATGAATAATGGTTGAGAAAAGTGGATTTGAGGTAGTGAGGCCAAGAGGGGTGGCCCAGGCCAGCCTCACTGGCCGTGGATGGGTGCAGGCGGTTATTCGCTTTTTGGCACGTAACAACTCCCAGACCATAACTATTCTCCTGTTTGGTTTACTTTATTATTTACTTTCTCTGTTTATTTAGACTCTTCAGTAACATAAATTGCTTTTACAATTTATTCACCCCACTTGATTCAAAACAGTACTGTTGAGTTTATTGAAACCAGGAAGCCTTGTGCCTTCGTCACATTTTAAGAAAAATAGTCACTCTTCAAAACTAATGAATTAGGAGAAAAAAAGCTCAAGCTCTTGGTGCCTTATAACCCAATATATTCCCAAAAAAGGAGGTCTCCAATGGAAATGGAAAACAAAAATCAGTCTACTTTACATACATACCAAATCATTAAAGTACAATTAAAAATAACATTACTAATGGTTTCTTCTTTCAGCAGAATCTCCTCTTTAAAATAGATTTACACACATTGTAAAGTAATTTCAACTCATCTATCTGAATATTGTGTAACACCAGAACAACTCCAGCAGTTTAGCCGTATTGAGCTAACAATATTCAATTTTATTGTAAAAAAAAAAAAGAATTTGGACTGCATAGTATACAAAACGTATTTCACATAAATCTTTTTTTACCGAAATATTTATCAATAGTAATAAGTGATATGATTAAGTGGGGAAAGCCAATGGAGCTGTGAATAAACAAAATTGGGAGTGTGTGGGCAGGGGGTGTAAATGACCCATTACTGTTGTTCTAAGAAATGCCTTGATGTGACAACATGTATTTTTATATGTAGGGTAGACAATGTTCCCTTTAGACCGGCAGTACCTGGTAAATAATGTGTACAGCCTTGGGTTGAGAACAGGATGAAATGTTGTGCAAAGAAATAATTAACAGATTCCGCATGGAAGGACGACTGATAAAGGAATACAAATATAACCATAAAATGAAGCTTTGCTAAAATAACAAAATTAATAAAAGTGAAATTTAACTAGGAGAGAGAGCACAGGCCTCAAACCCAGAGTTAAATAATGTGCCTGTGTAAATGCTGAAATAACCTCACGACATGGACAGCCTGACCTGTATCGCCATCTAGTGGTAATTTGGCACAGTAGTAACAGTAATTGGGCATACATTATTTTTTTATTTAATTTTTGTATTTTGTAGTTATTGGTATTTTATTATTTTGATCATTGTTGTAATTCCATTCTGTTTCTTGCTCTCCAAGCCTTTTTCCCGCCGCTCTTCTCCCACCCTCCTGCCTCCCCTGCCAGCCTCTCCCACCTCCCAGGATTACTTACGTATGCCGGTGAGCGACCTCCAGTTGAGTAGCCTTGACCCCAGTCTGTGCGCTCTCTACCCTGCTGCATCGACCCAGTTCCTCGTCCCTGCCGCCTAGCCTGAAGCCCACAAGGCCGCCGGTTCAGTCCTGCGGTCAGATTATCCTGTATTGCCATATAGTTGTAATTTGGCTCGGTGACAGTAATTGGGCATACTTTATTTTTTTATTGTATTTCTTTGTATTTTGTAGTTATTGGTATTTATTTATTTTGGTCATTGTTGTAGCTCTGTTCGGTTTCCCACTCCCCGTGGCTTTTTCCTACCGCTTTTCTTCTGCCCTCCTGCCTGCCTTGCCTACCTACCAGAACTACTTCCACTGCGTGCCAAAGTCAAGCCCTTCTGCACCCGCCCATGCCTGGGCCACACCCAGCTCCAGGAACCCTGGCCCAACTCACCCCCTAAGATACTCATCCACTGATCTCCACACCCTCAACACCGGACACAAAGGGACCTTTCTCCTGCACCCACTGCTGTCTAGCTTCCACCCCAGGACCATCTGCCACCAACACCTTGACACCCACCCTCGACAAGACACCCCCAAAATGTCTCAGATACCTCCTTTTCAAGCCAGATCACTCTGCAAGCATGCAACTGAAGTCTGGGGCACCATCCCCACCCTCGCAGCCAACGTTACCTTCATCACAGAAACCTGGCTGACCTGCGCCTCAGCTCCAGACATCGCCACGGCTACACGCCCCAGTTACAAAATGAAACATTGCGACTGCACCAACAGACATGGAGGTGGCATCGCAATCATACACAAGGAATCGATTGCCTGCACCATCACCAATGACGTAACCTCGCCGATCATGGACCACGTCAACGTCCAGCTCCACACCAACGACAACACTACAATCAAAGGTGTCCTTGCATATAGACCACTGGGTCCAAGAACCGGCCTCAGCCATGCCATCGCGGAATTCATCAACCCACTTGCCATTGAATACGAACACTACGTTTTCCTGGGAGACCTCAATTTCCACCTGAATGACACCACTAACACCAACTCCACCGGCCTCCTGGAAAGACTACACAACATCGTCTCAAGCAGCTGGTCACCAACCCCCCCACACAAAGCAAGACTCATGCTAGACCTTATATTCAGGTCCAGCAACTGAGTCCTACCGCACCATCCCGAGCCACCACATCCCCCCTCCCGCAGCTGGACTAAGGTCACTCAGAACTTTAACAATAGAATAATCAGAGCAGCTGATGGGGTCGCCCCAATCAAGCAAGCCAAAACCCACAACCCCACTAATCAAGCCAGCTGGTGCAGCCCGGAACTCAGGAAGGCAAAACGCAAATGCAAACTAGAAAGAACATGGCGCACCAGCAAGGACCTCACCGACCAAGCCACCCTCAAATCAGCCCTCTGTGACTACCACCGCCAGATCTAAACCACCCAAAAATTGCTTTGGCCCGCTGGATTGAAACCAGCACCAGGCGGACCAAAAAACTCTTCACCATCTTCAGAGTTTGCCTGCACGCCAGATGTAAAAAACTCCACCCACCCCCCCCTCACAGGAACACACTTCAGCCACTTCCACAACAAGATAGAGACCATCTAGAGAAACTTTGATCCCCAACCCCCGGATCCCCCCAGCATCTCATCCATCACCAGCGCTAACCAACCGCTCACTGCATGAGAACAGCTCAACTCACTGACCACGGCCACTGTCATGAGCTCAGTCACTCGGGGGCACCCACTGACCCATGGCCCCACAGAATTTTCAACCTTGAAAGAGACAAGATCAGCCACCAGCTCACCACCGTCCTCAACACCCTGCTGACCACAGCCATTTTCCCAGAAGTCTGGAAGCACACAGAGATCAGACCCTTCGTCAAGAAACCCTCTGCAGAACCTAGTGATCTGCAAAACTACTGCCCCATCTCCCTGCTCCTGTTCCCTGCCAAAGCCCTGGTGAAGGCCATCAACCTCCAACTCACCAAGCATGTGGAGAGATACAGCCTTCTAGACCCGTCCCAATCACGTTTCAGTGCCAATCACAGCACCGAGACACCTCACCGGATGACGTCCGCACTCTACTCGACGGGGGAAAACAACCGCCCTGATCCTATTAGACCTCTCTGCGGCCTTCGACACCATCTCCTACCGCATACTCATCGGCCGACTATGCCAGATTGGGATCATTCCACACGCTCAGGTGAATGGCATCTTTCCTCACAGGATGCACCCAGAGAGTCCGCCTCCCCCTTTCATTTCACAAGCCAACCCCACCATCTGCAGGTCCCATAAGGCTCCTCACTCAGCCCAACCCTCTTCAACCTTTGCATGACACCACTAGCAGACATCGTGAGAGCACACATCAACATTGTCTCCTACGCTGGCGACACGCAGCTCATCCCCTTGATCTCGGCAGACCCCTCCCGAATGAAGATAAACTTTCACAACTGTATGAAAAGCATTTCCGCTTGAATGAGGGACAAGTGCCTGAAGCTCAACACAGACACAAAGTGCTAATCTTCGGCAGACACTCAGCCCTCTGGAACGGCTCTTGGTGCCCATCGGAACACGGACTCACCTTAGTGCCTAAAGATCACTCCTGTAACCGCGGCATCATCCTTGGCAGTGAACTCTCCATGAGACAACAGGTCAACCCCATCTCCTCAGCCTGTTTCCACATGCTCCCCAAGATTTTCAAATGGCTGGCCCTTGACACAAGGAAGGCAGTGACACAGGCCCTCCTCACCAGCCGACTAGACTACGACAAGCTCCACCACCCATTACCAACGAACCCAATGCCGCCGCCCTCAACCTCACACGATGGCTCAACGTATGCGCCAACTCCCTCGCCCTCTCAAAAAAAACAACAACACCTGCACCAACAAGACAGCTCCCTGGTTCACCACAGAACGTCAGACTTCCAAACGAGAATGCCGGAAAATTGAGAAAGCTTGGCGACAAGAGCCATCAGCAAGCAACTCCTCCGCCCTCAAATCAGCCACGTGCAAACACCACCAGCTCATCCGGACCACCAAACGTTCCTTCTACAAAGAATGCATAGACAACAACGCACACAACAGCAAGGAACTTTTCACCATCATTAAAGAACTCACCAAACCCAAATCCTGCACCACTGACCCTCCACACTCTCAAGACCTCTGCAACTCCCTCTCCAGCTACTTCCACCGCAAGATCGCAGACATACACGAAAGCTTCATATCATGGCCACCCACCACCACCGACGTGGCACCGTGCAGCACCATCTTGCTGAACACCTGGACCCCCACCAACGATGAAGAAACAAGCAAAACCATGAGCTCCATCCACTCAGGCTTCCCAACAGCCCCTTGCCTCCACCATGTCTTCAACAAGGCTAGCCAAATCATCGCTCCCCAGCTCCGAACCGTCATCAACAGTTCCTTCGAGACCGCAACCTTCCCAGATATTTGGAAACCCGCCAAAGTCAACACCCTTCTCAAAAAATCCAAAGCAGACCCCCAAGACCTGACACACTACCGACCTATCTCTCTACTCCCCTTCCCTGTGAAGGTCACAGAGAAGATAGTTAACAAACAACTGTCCCGCTTCCTGGAGGGCAACAACATACTCTACGTCTCCCAGTCTGGATTCCGCAAAAACCACAGCACCGAGACCGCCCTCATCGTCTGCACAGACGGCATCAGGACCAAACTGGACAAGGGTGAAACCGTCACCCTCATCCTTCTAGACCTCTCCGCAGCATTCGACAGTGTATACCACCAAACCCTTCGTACATGCCTTTTCGACGCCGGAATTCACCACAAAGCCCTGGACTGGTTCACCTCCTTAATTTCTGAAAGAACCCAAAGTGTTTGCCTCCTTCCATTCCGGTCTAAAGCCACCAAGGCCTTTTGTGGGGTCCCCCAAGGATCCTCACTCGGCCCCACCCTCTTCAATATCTACATGGCTCCGCTCGCCAGCATCGTCCGCCCATACGGCCTCAACATAATTTCATACGCAGACGACACCCAGCTCATCCTCTCCCTCACGAGAAACCCATCTACCGCCAAGAACAACCTACACGCTGGACTGCTCGCCATCGCTAATTGGATGACATCAAGCCACCTCAAATTGAACTCAGGAAAAACCGAGGTCATCATCTTCGGACCCAACATTACAGCATGGAACGACTCTTGGTGGCCTACCACCCTAGGACCACCCTCGACACCCACCACCCACGCATGCAATCTCGGCATCATACTCGACTCGTCTCTCTCCATGACTCAGCAAATCAACGCCATATCGTCCTCATGCTTCAACACCCTCTGCATGCTACGCAAGACCTTCAAATGGATCCCAATAGAAACCAGAAGAACGTCACCCACGCCCTCATCAGCAGCTGACTGGACTACGGCAATGCCCTCTACGCAGGGACCACAGCCAAGCTTCAGAGAAAACTCCAGCGTATCCAGAACGCCGCCGCACGTCTTATCCTCAACTTCCCTCGCCACGAGCACATCTCCACCCACCTCAGATCCCTACACTGGCTGCCCATCAACAAAAGGATCACTTTCAAAATCCTAATCCACGCACGCAAAGCCCTCCACGACACCAGACCAGCCTACCTCAACAAACAAATCAACTTCCGCATCCCAAGCCGCCAGCTCCGCTCCGCCGACCTCGCAACAGCCCCCCGCATCCAACGCACCACCTCCGTTGGCAGATCCTTCTCCCACCTCGCTACCAAAACCTGGAACTCCCTCCCCACCAACCTACGCAAGACCCAGGACCTCCTAACTTTCAGAAAGCACCTCAAAACTTGGCTCTTCGAGCAATAACACCCCCCCCCCCAACAGCACCTTGAGACCCTCTCGGGTGCGTAGCGCGCTTAAGACATTTGATTGATTGATTGATTGACAACGCACTCTATACAGGCACCACCACCGTTCTTCTGCAGCGACTCCAAACAGTCCAGAATGAAGATGCCCAACTTATTCTCAACCTACCTAAGAGAACCCACATCAGCCACCATCGGAAGAACCTCGACTGGCTCTGAATCTGAAAGATATGTCTTTCCAAGCTCCTAACCCATGCCTACAGAGCCCTCCACAACCTAGGACCTGCTTACTGAAACCACCGCCTTCACCCAGGAACCTACGCTCTGCACATCTTGCCCTCTAAGAGATACCACGCATATGCCACTGCCGCACAGGAGGGCGCTTCTTCCCCCATCTTGTCGCCAAGACTTGGAACGCTCTCCCCCTCCACCTCCGCACTTCACCATTGCTGACCCACTTTAGAAAGGGGCTGAAAACATGGTTACTCGGGTGAAAAGCAGCTCTAATCAAATACCATCTGATTGATTGATTGATTGGTGGGACATTGGTGTACTTAGGTGTGTTATGACTGAGTGTGGGTGAAGTTATAGTCAGTGAGCGGTTGATGTGCATATTGGGTAGAGTTGTGGCTCTGGGGAGGCTGCTGGTCGAGTGCATAGCTGCCAGTTTTCCAAGGTCCATGCGTAATGTGCTGCTCCAGTCCAGGTTTTTTTCACTTTCAATTCTGGGATTTGGAGTCCTGTTTTATAATGGAATAGATAAAACTATAAGTCCCAGAATTCAAAGGAAAAACCTGGGCTGGATCAGCACATCACACATGGGCCAGGAAAACGTGGCAGGGCTGCAAGTAGTATGGCGGTACACACTTGCAGATGAGTGACGATGTTGGTGAGTGCTTTATAGGATCCACTGACCAAAGCAGCACATCCAGAAAGTTGTAATCTTCTGGTAACTTAGATGAACAAATTGGATCAGCATACTCGCAATTTTGGAAATGCAAAAAATTCACAGATATGGGCCAAGAGGCCCATTGGTGCGAATGGGGTCGGTATCGCAATTTGCGATTCGGTAATAGCATTTGCGATTTTTAAGAAATCGCTATTACCGATTTGCAAATGTGATACATGGCACTTTGCGAGTCGGAAATAGCGATTTCTTAAAAATCGCTATTTCTGAATCGCAAAAGGCCTTGATGATACATCTGGCCCCTAGAGGCATCACTAAAATGGCTATACAACACCCTCCCCTTGCCGGTTCAAAGGTGGTAAAAAAGCCTAATATTACAAATATAACAGCAAATAAAATGTTATCCCTTAAAACATATATACATAAATGTAAATAATGCCAAGTTAAAAGATACTTGAGCATGTAAAATATTAGAAGAAGCAATTAAAAATATCAACAGTGGCGCCAATGGAACCAAATTTAAAAGCCAATGTCATTTTTAAAACCTACAATTATATCCGGGAGAATTGAAGGAAGGAAATGTTCCACTTCAGCAGGTAGTAATGTGACCAAATTGTTGCCAAGGAGCACTCATGTTCCAAAGCCTGAGCTACAGCTGAGGCAGCAGCATTCCGTATTGTGCCCAATGTTAAGTCAAGAGCTGCATGATCCAAGAAGGAAAACTCATAGACAGCTTCCCGTAGCAAACCCACCCTCAAAGCGCAGGTCTGGTAACTAGCCCTCAGCGAGAACATCAACAGATAAGCGTCCAATAAAAGTAAACGCTGTGTAGAAAGACAAACTTCCAGTAAACATTTGAAAAGGCACCAGAGCCATTAAAACACGGGCTGCACATAGCCCAAAACTGGTCTGAATGACAGAGACCAGTTGCACTCCAGTTCTTCCAGGAGTAGTGCTCTGAAATACTGCATCATGTGTTCACGACACAGTTGCGCTAGTGGAAGTGATTTCAGTCCTTCTTGTTGTGAAGGGGCAGCCATTGCAAATACAAAGATAGCAACAGCAAAATGCCACCTATTATAGCCAAAGTAATTGGAAATTCCCTGAAAATATTGAGTGTATGGTGTAGGAAAGTACCCTCTTTTTGGCATGGTTTTGCCTGATGTTAGTGTGTTTTTGAATGTGTTCACTGGGATCCTGCTAACCAGGACCCCAGTAACTCTGCTCTTTTGCCCCAAATTCAGTTGTCCCTGGTTTTTACACTCCACAATTAGCATAGTGGTGCCCCATGTAGATGGTACCCAGGGCATTGGGGCACCAGAGGTCCCCCATGTGCTGCAGCATGGATTATGCCACCAACGGGAGCCCATGCAAAACCTCTCTGCAAGCCTGCCCTTGCAGCCTGCGTGACAGGGTGCATGCACCCTTTTCACTACAGGTCACTACACCAGGTCACTGTAAGTCACCCCTACTGTAGGCCCTCCTAGCCTAGAGGGCAGGGTGCAGGTACCTGTCTGTGTGGGCACCCCTGCATGAGCAGAGGTGCCCCCACAAACTCCAGATCCATTTTCATTGACTTTGTGAGTGCTGGGATTCCATTTTACGTGTGTACTGGATATAGGTCACTACCTATGTCCAGCTACACAATGATAACTCTGAACCTAGGCATGTTTGGTATCAGATATGTTGGAATCAGTACGGTTGTCAGTATTAGAAGTATGATTCCATGTACTCTTAGAGGAGCCCCAGCATTGCTCCAACCAGCTTTCTGGGGTTTTCCGGGGGGCAGCCCAAGCTGCTGCCACCCCTCAGACAGGTTTCTGCCCTCCTGCTGCTTGCTCAGCTCAAGCCCAGGAAAGGCAGAACAAAGGATTTCATTTGGGAGAGAGAGCCACTGGTATGCTTTGAAGGGCACATTTGGTGCCCTCCTTGCATAAACCAGTCTTCACCAGTTCAGGGACCTCCAGTCCCTGCTCAGCTGCGAAACTTGACAATGGAAAGGGTTGTGACCACTCCCCTGTCCACCACCATCCCAGGGGTGGTGCCCAGAGCTCCTCCAGAGGGTCCCTTGATTTGCCATCTTGAATCCAAAGTGGTCAGAGGCCTCTGGGAGCATCTGAGTGGCCAGGTCAGGCAGGTGACATCAGAGAGCCCTCCTGATAGGTGGTCACCTGGCTAGGTGACCAATCCCCCTTCCAGGGCTATTTAGGGTCTCCCTTTTGAGTGGGTCCTCAGATTCAATGTGCAAGATTCCAGCAGGTGTCCCCTGCATCATTTACTTCATCTTCTGTCCACTGGGACTGCAACTGGACCCTCCAGTAACCGAGAATTTGCAACTTCAGCAACAACTCTGCTCTGCAACATTGTTTCTCCGGCTCCTTCCAGCTATTGCAACATTTCCCCCACTGTGGATCCCCTGAGGGCGACAAGTCTTCAGCCTGCAGAAGAAGTAAGATGGAATCGCCCTTGGAGTGAAGGAGTAACTCACACTGCATCCATAAGCACCAATAGCAATTACGACCAGCTGTGTGGATCTTCTCTCCTCCGGAGCTGTGTGGCACCTGCATCACAGGTGGTAGTCTGGAGTGGTCTCCTTGGTCCTCTCTACCACTTGTTCAACTTGGGAGACGGTAAGCCCTTGCCTCTCTTTGCAGGACAGTACCCCTGAGCACTTCGACCATTGCTGCTACCAAGGCTTGTTCCAAGGGATCTTCAGGTTCCATTTAGCTCCGGCCCCCAGCACTCCTTTCTGCAAAGCACAGTCTTCTGCCTGCTGCTTCAGCAACGTGGGATTTCTCTTCAGGTGTGCTGAGTGGGCCTTACTGCAACTCCTGTGCCTGCTGCCCGTGGGTTGCCTGTGGGGGGCTGCCTCCTCTTTTTGTGACTCTTCCAGCTGCTGAGGTTCACCCTGGACTCCTCTCCTTAAGTCGAGTCCCCTGGACCTTGCGGGTCCTCTTCAGCCTTTCAAAACCTTCTCCCCTGACTCTTGCATTTGCCAAGGCTTGTTGGTGGTTTTCCAGCACCACTGATGGACTGCATCACGACTGACGACATGGGACATCACTTGCATCAATCCTGGAACTCCTCTTCTTCTGCTGTGCTGCACTGCTGACCTTCTTCATCCACCGTCGACCTGGTCCTGCATCCACAGAAGGGTGGGTAATGGCTGCTGCCACAAACAGACACTCCATCATTAAATGGACATGGTCCCCTTCCTTTGCAGGTCCTCTTCTGTCAGGATCTACCTTTGGGTTCTTCCAGTCTTGTCTGGGTCTTGCACAACCCTTTTCCAAAGTTCTCCTGTTGGTTTTGTGGAAAGCCAGGTACTTACCTCTGCTCTTCTGGTCGCTGGGGGTCACTCTGGTACTCACATCATGGAATTCCTAATTCCTCCTGCTCCCCTCTATGGATTCCACTTCCTTGGGTGGAGGACTGCCTTTCACATTCCATTTTTTAGTATGTGGTTTGGCCCTACACTAGGGCCTTCACTATTTGCTATTGCATATACCAATGCCTATTGCTTTCTATGCTATTTACTGAATGCTAATGTGTATGTAATGGTGTGTTTACCTACCTCTATTTAGAGTATTGCCTATACAGTATTTTAGTATTTGTATTACTATAATAAAGTACCTTTATTTTTCTAACACTGTGTAGTTCTTTTATGTGTGTAAGTGCTGTGCTTTGCATACCTCCTGGATAAGTCTTGGCTGCTCTTCCACAGCTACCTCTAGAGAGCCCTGGCTTCCTAGACACTGCTTACACTTCGCTAATAGTGGATACCTGGACCTGGTATAAGGTGATAAGACCATAGGTGCTCACCACACACCAGGCCAGCTTTGTACACCGTGTATTAACCATTCGGCAGGTGGCATTTCAGCCACGGTAAAAGGCATCTTTTTAAATTTGTTGATGTTTAGCATAGCCTAAGTTGCTTCTTTTTTAGTGAATATTTGTTGCTGGTGCGTCAAATTAAATGTTGAAAATATGTCCCTTGCGCTAACGTGTTGCCTGGGAATGCGACCAGATTTCAGTGTTTGTGGTGTTTAACCCAACTGCAAAATGGACGTTATCTGAGTCTGTCCATGTTGTAAGGATGACATGTCACTTTGCACAATGTCTATTGCAGAAGAAACAATATTGTGTAAGGTGTATATGCGGTAGGACAAGGCGTTAATCCCATTATATATAACGGCTAATGCTTTCAGTAAATTTTCCTGATCTATTTGCCTTAACCGGGCAGCAGCTTCCTGTTGGGAAAGTTACAAAATTTCATTGTAAACTGCATATAAGAAGTGCTTTTTACGTTGTCTTCTGTGGCCTAACAGGAATTCCTACAAATCTGTGTTGTTAGACAGGAGACTGAGGTGTGCTTTAACCGCATTTAGTAATGAACTTTTTATCCATTGCTGGCAAAATTTCCCTACACTTTATGTTGTTACTATACCCAAAAGTTCTGATGACACAAAGCGAGGGTCTGACCTATTTTTTCTAAAAACCTCTGTGGAGCCTACAGAACATGCATGACAATCATTTATGACTACTGGTCACAAAAACAACCCACCAGGATGTGAAAGTGATGTGTTAAATGTTACATTTTGGACCCATTCATCAAGCTGATCTTCAGTTGCATTAATATATTTTTGCCATTTGTAAAATTTAGCAGGGGCAGGGATACTGGGCGCATTCAAGTCCTTAATTTTTGCCAAACCTACACAACTTGTCTGTTGTACAGTTCCACTCAAAAATAGCATTTGAACAGGTATCAGCATGCTCTAAATTAAGCTTCCTTTCCTCTATTTGCCAATTTTTAGTTCCCCATACACTTTACAAATCAATCGACTTCAGCCAATATTCGTAGCCTTCTATTGCCAACCGGGAAACAAAGGAATCAGAATAAATCATTTTGGTATCAGTTAATAAGATATGTTGCATGTCCATCACTGGCAATTTAAAATAATACGACTCAGCATTTTTAACATTGTGCCCAGAAAAATATGCAAACTTTTCAGAATATGTTTTCGAACTCTCCATTGGTGAAGTCGGATAATGTTCCCATTGTGTATTATTAAAAATAGTCTTTGGGGTACCTGCGCTGTGAATGTAATGATGTTCATAATAAACAGAACATGTCTCCATAATTTTCTTTTGATTGATAAATATCATCACTTTCAAACACAGGAAAATATCCTAATTCAAATAGGATAGAATCAACTTTTTTACATCCGAATCATTAGAAACAACTCCAGGTGTTATTACATCGTTCATTAAAAGTTTAAATACATATAGAATTTGAATAACCTCTGTCAGGCTGTAAATTTCAAAGGGTACTTTATCCCAAACAATCCCATCATGAATTGGTATGGCTGAAATGTTTACTAGGGACAAGTCTCTGCACACCTTATAGGAGTAAAAATGTGGTTTTGGGACCTTGCCTGCCAGTTCAACTGTAGAGCGTTCAGAAAGGTAATGACCATGTATTCGTAAGAAAAAGACGATGACAAACCCAATCCAAAAAAGGAAGGCAAGTACAGTCAATAAGAGCCACATATAGTTCTGTTGAAGAATAAAATAGTTAATTTTGAGCCAAATTATCAGCTTACATGCTCTTGACAGTCTTATTGCAGAAGAGGCAGATTAGTCGGAAAAAGTATCATTGATGTTGGCAAAGTATCCCGAAGCAGTTTGTGCAAAAACTGGAGCCGTGCTTGGAAGATAAGAGCTGGTAGAAGTCTCCCTTGGTGATTCATAGCAGACTATTCCATCCATTTGTGTAGAATTTAATTAGAATGGCTCAATATTGTTGACATTACTTGCCGCAGAAGAAGTTAATGGGACTAATGAAAGATCATTTTCCACCCTCCCCAAGCTCGGAAGGGTGTAAGTGTTGCTGCTTAAAGCCTGTAGAGGAACATCCTGGTCGGTACTGAGAGGGATTTGGGTATTACCCATGAGTCCTCTAGGTCTGCTGTTCAGGATCGGCCATATGGTGTAGCTTGACATTGTCAATGGAGACAAAGCTATTTTCTTTAGAACCAGGCAGCGGTGGTAGAATAACAGTTTTGGTACTGTGTATTACCAGGACTAGAAGCGGTGCACGATAGGAAGGACCAAACTCCTTTTCCACAGCAATCTTTTCACATGCTTGCTTGATAGAATCTTATTGGATTTACCCTGTAAATGTGGTTTAATAGTTCTGGCTCCCAGACTATCTCGACCAATGCTAGAGTGGGTCTCGGGGATAATCTTTGGCAGCTCCTGTTCTTGATCCTGTAAAGGAACGTCCCGCAGCCCCATGCGCACACCGCTAGTGCAACTGCTTCTCCTTTAAGGTTACTTAATATTATTGAAGATACTGTGACAAACTTGTCCATTAATTGCAGCCCCATATTCCTTTTGAATTTGTTTTAACGCTTCCAGAAGATTGGCAAGTATGGGTGTACCCTGTGCTGTAGTATAAAGCGTGGCAAATACTATGTCCCAAGTATTGCAATTATCCACTGTGGGAACTATCCCAAATGGCAAGCACATAATGAGTATTCTATGTTTATCCTGAGGTCCTGTATGGCGTGACTGCATGTGGATGTGCTGGGGTAGCACGTGCTGGGTTAGTATTAAATGTCAGCATTACGAACTGTACTAACAGTCTGTATATTGCTGTAAGGTCAACGAATAAGCTACCAACCTCAGCTACCGGCTGCATCAGGATGCTTTGTATATGTGGACAATAAAGGCCAAGTAGGACCATCATTGCTCAGAGGACCTATCCTAACGCGTAATATTGTGTGTGGTAGGGCACCATCAAGCCAGTTATTGTGGTCTTGAAAAGAACTAGTCAGGCCTCGTTGCTAAAATAACGTGCCTAGAGGCATCACTAAAATGGTTATACAACAGTGCAAAGCGCTTGCAATGCCACAACAGTCGCACAGTAACTTATCACATGTGAAAGAAACCACACAGTGTTACAAAAATAAAGGTACTTTATTACAGTAACACTATACTAGATCAGATATAGGCAGTTCCCCCTACTGGAGGTAAGTATATACCCTACATATACACAGTAGCAATTCGAAATTAGCATAGAAAACAACAAGAATTGTAGAAAATGGAGAGGGCGCTAAAGGAGGGCCAAACCATATACTAAAACAGTTGAATGTGAAGTGAAGTCCCCCCTCCCAAAGGTATGGAGTAGTTCGAGGAGAGCTGGGAGAACTCGGGACCCCAAGAGGTGAGTACCTTAGTGACCCCCAGCGACCAGGAGAGCAGAGGTAAGTACCTGGTTTTCCCAAGGACTAACAAGCGGACTTAGAAAATGGATTGTGCAAGTACAAGACCAGACCAGAGGAAAACAAAAGTGGATTCTGGAAGACGAGGACCTGCAAAAGAAGGGCACAGAGTCCAGTCCACGATAGAGTGTCCAGTCGGGGCAGGAGCCACTACCCACCCTTCTGTGGATGAAGATCCGGGTTGACGGGGAAAGGAGAAGACCAGCTGTCGAGTCCAGGAGCTGCAGAGGAGTCCTTGGAGTGGTGCAGATGGTTTCTCACGTCTATCATCGGGTTGCAGATGGTCAGTGGTGTAGGAGGACCACCAACAAGCCTTGGCAAATGCAAGCAGGAGGCAAAAGAAGAGTTGCAAGACTGAAGAGGACCAGCAAGGTCCAGGGGATTCGACCTTTAGAGGGAAGTCCGGGTTGACCCTCAGCAGTTGGAAGAGTCAGCAGAAGCAGTCGCAGCCCCCACAGGCAACCCACTGGCAGCAGGCACATTAAGTTGCAGTGAGGCCAAATCAGCACACCTGAAGAGGAGTCCCATGTCACTGGAGCAGCAGAGAGGAGTCTGTTCTTGGAAGGATGAAGTACTGGAGGACGGGGTTACTCGGAGCCTAAAGATCCCTTGGAGTAGGAGACAACAAGCCTTGGTTGCTGCAAGAGTCACGGTGCACAGGGGTACCGTAAGGAGAGGCAAAGCCTCACTATCTCCCAAGTTGGACAGCAGACAGAGAGGATCAATGGGACCACTCCAGACCACCGCCTGTGATACAGGATCCATGCGGTTCCAGAGGAGAGCAGATCCACGTAGCTGGATAATGTTGCTGTTGATGCCTGCAGATGGAGGGGAGTGACTCCTTCACTTCAAGTGAGATGCCTTCTGGTTTCCTACTGCAGCTGAAGTCTTGTTGACCCCAGAGTATGCACAGCCGGGGAAATGTTGCAGTTGCTGGAAGGAGCCTGGGAAACAAAGTTGCAAGGTGAGGTTGTCTCGGGAGTTGCAGTCTTGTCGGTTCCTGAAGTGTCCAGTTGGAGTTCCAGTGGCCAGGAGCAGAAGTAAACAGTGCAGAGGAATCCTGGTGGAGTCTTGCATATCGAATCTGGGGACCCACCCTCAAGGAAGTCCCTAAACAGCCCTAAAAGGGGGTTTGGTCACATTGCACTGTGACCAACTGTCAGGAGGGGTCTCTGACGTCACCTGCCTGACCTGGCCACTCAGATGCTCCCAGGGGCCTCTGCACATCTTGGTTTCAAGATGGCAGAATCGAGTGGCCGCCTGGAGGAGGAGCTCTGGGCACTACCCCTGGAGTGGTGATGTGCAGGGGAGTGGTCACTTCCCTTTCCTTTGTCCAGTTTCATGCCTGGGGTCCCTGGCTGGTGCAAACCGGTTTATGCTAGGAGGGCACCAAATGTACCCATCAAAGCAAACTGGTGGCTGAGAGGGGTAGCCTCCCCAGCATTATAACACCTATTTCTAAGGGAGAAGGTGTTGCCTCTCTCTCCCATAGGAAATCCTTTGTTGTGCCTTACCCTGCCTGAGCTGGTCAAGCAGCAGAAGAGCAGAAACCTGTATGAAGGCCTACAGTAGCGTACGTTGCCTGGAAAAATCCTAGAAGACTGGTAGGAGCAATACAGGAGGGTCCTCTAAGGGGCTCCCAAAGTGCATGGAATCATACTACCAATACTGGCATTAGTATTGGGATATGATTCCAACATGTTTGATACCAAACATGCCCAGGTTCGGAGTTACCATTATGGAGCTGGAAGCAGGTTGTGACCTGCGTCCAGTACACAGGTAAAATGGCTTCCCCGCTCATGCAGGGGTGCCCTCTCACACAGGGACCTCACCCTGCCCTCTGGGCTAGGAGGGCCTACCATAAGGGTGACTTACAGTGACCTGGTGTAGTGACCTACACTGAAAGGGTGCATGCACCTTTTCACGCAGGCTGCAATGTCAGGCCTGCAGACACATTTTGCATTGGCTCCCATGGGTGGCATAATATATGCTGCAGCCCATGGGGAACCCCTAGTGCCCCAATGCCCTGGGTACCTAAGTACCATATACTGGCAACTTATAAGGGGGCACCGGTATGCCAATTGTGGAGTGCACAAAGGTCCTGGGTAACCAAATTTGGAGGGAGAGAGCACAATCACTGGGGTCCTGGTTAGCAGGATTCCAGTGAAACAGTCTAAGCACACTGATAGGCAAAACTTGGGGGTGACCATGCCAAAAAGAGGGTAGTTTCCTACAGGGGCTTCCCATGAGAGTTCCAACATGGCAGGAAACCGCACCTGTGACTTCCAGAATGGTGTTACCGGTACTAACAAAGCCTTTTGGTGGCGGATTTGTGCCATCACCCTTAGTATCAGAAGAAATGGTGGAAACGCATAGGCCTGACCTGTTGCCCAGTCCTGCAGGAATGCATCCACTGCCGTGGCCCCTGGGTCCGGTCTCCAACTCAAGTAATGCAGAAGTTGAGTGTTCAGCCGGGAGGCGAACAGATCTATATTGCAAGGACCCCACCAGTCCATGAGGGCTCGGAAGACTGAACGATCCAGTTGCCAGGTGCTGGAATCCCTGATGTATCTGGAGTTCCAATCTGCCAGAATATTCTAGGACCCTGGTAGATATTCTGCCATCACTGAGCTTTGACGTTGAAAGCAGTAGTACTGAAAGTCGTTTGCCAGTCCGCCAACGCCGTAGAACGTGTGCCCCCCAGGTGATTGATGTACCGCTCTGCCGATACGTTGTCCATCCACAGTAGTACGCAGCACAAGACTCTGTTGTGTGTCATGGACTGGATCTCAAACGATCCCGCAAGGACAGTTCATGTGAAGGTTTAGCTCCTCCTCTGTCCATCTGCCTCCCATGGAGATCTGGCTGCAATGGGCTCCCCAGCTCTGATGGCTGGCATATGATTCTATGATCGGGTCTGGAGAGGACCCAAAGATCGCTCTCCCATTCCATGCCTCCGTATGATCTATCCACCATTATATGGCTGTCCTGACTTCTAGTGTCAGTGAGATCGGTTCCGACTAAGTGAGGCCCCTCTGGAGGTGTGCAGCCTTCAGTCGCTGTACCACCCTGTAATGTAGAGGGCCTGTAAAGATGGCTTACATCAATGACGATAGCAACCCACCTATCCTGGCCAGTTGCTGCAGGGAAACTGTCCTGTCTGAGAACCTTGTTCAGTTCTTTCTTAATCTTCTTGATCTTCAGTCCCAGAAGACTCAGTTTGGCCGACATGAAATCTATTCGGAGACCCAGAAAGGTCAGTCAGTTCTGATTTCTGGTCGTTGATAACGAAGCCTAGATCCTGTAGAAGCACAATAGCCATGCTCATGTGTGACAGGAGTTGGAAATGTGGCTGATCCATCAATAGTATATTGTCTAGGCAGATGATCAACCTTATTCCCATAGTCCTGAGGACTTCTACCACCAGCTTGAGAAGTTTTGTGAAGCACCACAGTGCTGACATCAGGCTGAATGGTAGGGACTGAAACTCGAATATCTGACCCCCCCCAACTCAAATTGTAGGAATTGTTGGCGTGAGGGAAGAATAGGGACCATGAGATACACGTCCTTCAGATCCAGTCGTACTATCCAGCCCCCCCTGCAATAAGAAATCTCTGAGGAGATGAATTCCCTCCATCTTGAAGTGGCAATAGATCAGCCACTCATTGAAGCCTCTCATATTTATCATGGGGCCGAAACCTTTGTATTTACTTTCTACCAGAAAAATTTGCTTAAGAACCACCAATGGTGTAATACTGGCCTGTGAATTGCCCCTTTGTTGAATCGATTGAGACCATGCCCTCCTCTGCAAAAAACAATAGGGTTGGTTTTATCACCTGTACCAGGGAGCCATAGAACCGTACAGTCTCTAAGACCCAAGGGTCTGACGTGATCTGTGCCCACTTGTGAGCAAAAAAATTCAGTCTCCCTCCCAGTTCTTGAGGGATAGAAAGGATATTGCTTAAGATTGAAGCCGCTGAGGCATTAGCCCTTCCTGGGCTTTGCGGCCGGCTTTTCCTCTACCGCCAGCCCTGTTGGGGAAGAAGGCTCCTTGTCTGCCCGTCTTGCCATACGTTTTTCCGACGTGCCTATCTGTTAGGGCCTTGATGGAAGGAGCGGACAGATGAGCAACTCCTGGCTCTTCCCGCCCCTGCAAAAACCTTTCATAGGAAGATCTTTTTTACAGAGGTCTGCGCTTTCCAGTGCTGAGAAAGTGGCCACAAATTTCCCAAGTTCTTTGACAAACGGATCGCCAAACAGGTTGCCCTATGCAACTGCCCCCACCTCCAAAGTGGTAAGCTCACCCAGCTTGAGGTCTATTTTGATCAATAGGGAGCAGCACCATTCTGTGGACAGAGCGGAATTGATGTTGCCAAGAAGACACACTGTCCTCTTTGCCCAATCCACAACAATCCCTGTGGGTAAGAGGGTCCCTGTCTGCTTTGTCTTCATCAGGAGCCCCAAGACCTCTAGCAACTTATCTTAACATGCCCTCCAGGATTGGTCAATACCCTTTCTTGGGGTCCCTCATGTACTTGGAAAAAAACATGCACATCTTTGTATTGATATCTGGGGTGGCCGCAACTTTGCCTCCTAGGGTAGGTCTAGAACATTCGGCCTGCAGGCGGGTGCGCACCTCTTTGTCTAGAGGTTGGCGAATTTTACTGGCCACATAATCAGCAGCCTTGTGGTCTGGAAGCTTTAAGGGAATCCGAGGCGGCTGAACCTGGGCGCCAAGGTCTACCCGAAACTTGCCTCTCTTCAGAGGATCTGTCCTAATCTGTCTCACCCTCCCCTTTTTTGGGGGACCCAACTTCCGGGTCAAAATCAGGGTGACCTCGTCACCAATTTCTCTGGGAAATCTTACTCCTGGTAGGATGTGTTTTTCAACATGCACACACTCTTACAGAAGGCCTCTCTCAAATAATCAAAGCCCGCCATGTGCCCCGCATCACGTTTCTGGACCTTGTTACAGTTTGCACTAGAATTACCGCTAGGCCCTGCACCCCCCCTTCCAAGAATCACAATGCCATCAGAGACCTGAGTCATAAGCCTATCGGCTTTTTCCTGCAGTGGGTGCGCACCCTGGAAATAGCTTGCAAGAGGAGCTTGTCCACCTCAGCAGGAAAATGCTGTTGGGGGGGCATTCCTCTTCTGGGGACAGACATAGTAGGGGCATATTCGTGGTTCCTAAAGGCCTCCATGATATAGGGTGGGAGCACCAACACAGTATTCGCCCTGCTATTATAATATGGGGCAGCCCCCTCGGAAGTGCTCACAGAAAAACCTAGCAGAGGCAGGAAAAGCCTCAAATCGTGTGTGAAAACAAGCAGGAAAAGTGTTGTAAATATTTCCGCAATATCGGAGTCAGCAAGGGTTGCAGGGCAAACTGCAGGTGAGAGGCTCCAAGGGGGGCCCAAAGCTGTACCATTAACCCTGCACGAGTCATGAAACCTGTTTGCACGCTCTGCGCTGCCCTGACAGGCCTGACGCGCTTTGGATCCTTCAGCGGTATGAAAGAGCGTCACCTATTGGACAAGACTTAGATTATTCAGACAAGGATATGCTCGAGCCGAAGCCTCCTGCACCAGTTTAAGCAGTATAAATACCACACTATTGCATACAAAATTAGCCAAATAAAGCAAAATTTAGCCCACACGCAAATCTCCCCACTGTTAAAGTGAGAAATAATGCGAGGGACTTAACTGACAACATTGAAGAAAGAGGAAGGACTTGGAACAATGTGAATATATATAGACATTCTGACTGTGTTTGGATTGGTTAATGGTTGTCATGGACACATACCCAGGGTATCATAGGTTATGTAGTGTTTACATTTTTTCCTTTAATCTTTGAAATCGCTGTGTAATAAAGAGCAAAGAAAGAAATGCATGATCCTCGCCTACTGTCCTGACAGAAAAAAACGTCCTGAACGATTGTGTTTGGCAGATGTGGGAAGAAGCTGTGTGTCCTCGGTTCAACTGACCAGATTGAGGCTGGCTGGATGAGAGAAGGGGTGTGAGTGTGCTGTCTGTACAGTGTGCCAGGCAGGGCTAGTCACCCATTGACCTTACAGTCACTGTGTACTGGAGCCAAACAAAGGTGCAATGCACCTTAGCTTTGTAAATCTTAATTGCAAAAGAAATTCGCCTATAAATGGCTCCTCATTTAGGGCAGGCATTTCTCAAAATTCATAGGGAGAGCTGGCTTAGAGGTGGCCCTTTATTCAATGATAACATTTGATGAATCCGTCAATCAATCAGTCAATCAATAGATTTGAGGAGTGCTTCTTGTTTCCAGTGAGGATGTCCAGACACTGATAGGGTCCAGTTGATAGGCCAAATAGCCAGGTCTTCAGGAACTTAAGAAGCTCTAGAAGAGATGGGGAGGTACTGAGATGAAAGACTAGCTTGTTCCATGTCTTCGCTGCTAGGTAGGAGAAGGAGCGACCTCTGCATTTGCTACATCGGATGTTGGGGTGAAGGTTAGATTACATTAATCTAGCCCCAGACATTTTCAGAGCTGCCAAGTGGTCTTGTGTCACGTATGACACCTGCAGTGCAGTGATTCCTCCCTTTCTCCCTTTCTTCCAGCTTGCATCTAACCTGACTATGTTTCCACACTTGATGTAGGTTCCCTGAGGGCCAGCACACTTGATTCCAAGAGGTCCGGAATACTTCCTCTCAACTAAATTGAAGCCAAAAAACTAAAAACAATGTTTAAAAAACCGCAGGAGCCCCATATGTTCAGTCAAAGAAAAACTGTCCTGGCTCTTGGCCGGAACCTGGTTCGAATCTATGTAAGCCAGGCAGCGCAGTGATGGAGGGAGCAGGGTCTAGAGATGGACATACTGATGATGACAAGGTGGCAACCCCCATGATCGCAGGTATATATGGAGTCAGTTAAGCTAAAGACTGACCCCACCACAAATCCTTCATCATCCAGTGAGTCCTGATGGAGGGAAAGGTGCGCTGTCAACTAATAAACTGAATTCCAGTAGGATTAAGAGATAGTGCTCCTTTCCACAAAAATATAGATCGTGGAATGGTTGAACCCTTCTGGTGTCCTAGCAACAGCATCTCTTGTTTCACACTGAAAGTGTACCTCTGCCTATAGTGGGTGCATAACTCTGGCTTCTCGCCAGAGTATGATCTGTCTGGCAGTTTTTGACAGCTGATTTCATAGTAGAAGGGTCAAGGTGTACATGTGCTGTGTGGTTGTGACTGCAGTGAGGTTACTGTGATTGCCATATAAGAAGGAGGTTCTTGTTGATGTGACGCTCGTCATATAGCCTTCTCTTCAAAAGTCCAGTACCATCTGGACGAAATGAGGGGCTCCTCATGGGTATGATCCCAGGTCAGAACCCTGCTAGAGAACAAAGGACTGACCATAACCTGTTTGGTTGCCTGGGCAACGTGAAACTTTGTCTACCATGACATGCTTACTTTCAGACCATGTTTGAGGGGGTTTGAGGCTACAGGGCAAGCAGTGACTACTGGGCCTCATCTGTTGCTTATTAGATTGGTTGCTTCTGATTGCCCAGGGTCTGTCCTGCTATGGCTTTGCAAACTGGCCAAGGAAAACCACTTCGGCTCTTGACTCTCAGTGGTCGGTGATGATGAAGTCACAGGCTTCTCTGGGAGGTGGTGTGAGATGCTTAAACTCAGAGCTCAAAACTCACACAACAGCACAATAAACGACTGTCCGACACAATGCTTATTTTTCAAGAAAGAAAGTCTTCAATGCGCAATGGATTGTAATACCACACACTAACACAACCAAATAAAGTTCAGTGCCCCTAGGTGCTATCAGGCAGTGCTGCAACATTATTCACTATCTCTTTCAGTCCCACATCTGATCTATGGGCCCCTCCCACAGGGAAGAGGTACTAGCATGACTAGAGCTGAGCTAGAATAGAAACATTTCTAGTGTATTGCAACAATAACTTTAGATTTTATTAAGGAAACAGGTCAAGGATTATGCTTTCTCTATCTTTACTACTCATAAACAGCAGCCAATAAAAAAACAGTAAACATATAAACACACTACATAGCCCATGAAGTCCACCAAAGATCATAAGGCATAACCTACAAAACAGTGAAGCACCATCTTGAATGCCTCTTTCTTTGCTATCAGAACAGTTCAAAATTAACTGGAACCAAATCTGCAACAGGAACAAACCACTGGAACAAGCATTCCTTGAGTAAGGAATCACTTATTGTCAGACACCACCAACATCCAAGATATCCTGGAACTCCAAGACGTTTCAGCCCTGCTTCTGTTCAGATCCTGGAAATAAAGAACAGACAAGTGGAATCATAGCCCTCACCCTGAAAACTTCATCAGGGTGGGCAAAAATAACAATCACAAACATGATGTGCATAGCAAATATCAAATGAATCTTAACACAACATCTAATCAGTCCCAATGGATGGGACAATCCTTGCCTCCGTGTTCTTAATAGGATTTAAAATTCTTGTCGCAATATGCTAAAACATTTTCAGGAACGGAGGCTCCGATTATGCTGGTTCAAAGCTGACCAACCATAACAGAAGAAGCATGCACACATAAAAAGCTTTAAAGACAGAATCAGAAGACCAGTCAGCTGCACGCAAAGTATCCTCCAACCTGTAACCCAGTACAAATGCCTTAGAGGCCAACGCCTCCCTGGTGGAATAAGCCCCATAAACTGACACATCAATGCCAGCTTCTGCCGTGATCCAACCAACCCACCTGGCCAAGGTTGCAGCAGATTCTGGTTTAAAAGGTTTCTGAAGAGCAAACAAAAGAGGGCCAAAGGGATCATTACTACATGACAGAGTGTGTTCTTCATATACTTTCAAACATTTGACAACACATAACTTTTCATTGTGAGGAAAAGCTGGATACTCAATAGCTCGAGACATAGTTTTGGTCCTTTTTAAATAAAGTGTGGAAAATAGATTTCTTTACTTGGTGTGAGAGCTCCATTTTGTCCAACATTGTGGCCCGTATTTATACTTTTTGACGCAAAACTGCGCTAACGCAGTTTTGCGTCAAAAAAATGAGCGCCGGCTAACGCCATTCTGAAGCGCCATGCGGGCGCCGTATTTATTGAATGACGTTAGCCGGTGTTAGCCGCCGGCGCTGTCTGGTGTGCGTTGAAAAAAACGACATACACCAGGCAGCGCCGGCGTAGGGGGATATGGAGCTTGGGCGTGAAAAAATGGGGCAAGTCAGGTTGAGGCAAATTTTGCGCCTCAACCCGATTTGCGCCATTTTTTTCGACTCCCAACCCCCATAGAAATGACTCCTGTCTTAGCAAAGACAGGAGTCATGCCCCCTTGCCCAATGGCCATGCCCAGGGGACTTCTGTCCCCTGGGCATGGTCATTGGGCATAGTGGCATGTAGGGGGGGGCACAAATCAGGCCCCCCTATGCCACCAGAAAAAAAAATATATATACTTACCTGAACTTACCTTAATGTCCCTGGGATGGGTCCCTCCAGCCTTGGGTGTCCTCCTGGGGTGGGCAAGGGTGACAGGGGGGGTCCCTGGGGGCATGGGAGGGCACCTCTGGGCTCCTTCAGAGCCCACAGGTCCCTTATCGCCTGCCTTTTGCAGGCGCTAAAAAACGGCGCAAAAGCGGCCGTACGTCATTTTTTTTGTCCTGCCCACTCCCGGGCGTGAATTTTGCCCGGGAGTGTAAATACGGCGCACATGCCGCGGAGTCACTTTTTTAGACGTGAACGCCTACCTTGCATATCATTAACGCAAAGTAGGTGTCCACGCTAAAAAATGACGCTAACTCCAAGGACTTCGGCGCTAGACGCGTCTAACGCCAAAGTATAAATATGGAGTTAGTTTTGCGTCGGAATTGCGTAAAAAAAAACGACGCAATTCCGGCGCAAACGGAGTATAAATATGCCCCTGTATGCCTGCAGCAGCCCTGCTTAATTTTGTTTCTTGCAAATGTGCTGGTTTCTTAGAATTACTTTCGAAACTTTGCAGATGGGCTAACGTCCCATGTACTTAGATATGTTATCTCTGTGTTTGAACATCCTGTTCTTGTGGTTCAACGGTGTTACAGGAAATGTTTGCTTGAACGTGTTTGGAAATTATGATGCATGTAAAGTGTGGTAAAGTGGGTTTTTGCAATAAAAACATCGAAGCCTCACAGAGAGGTCAGTTGCTTTTGGCCAGAGTGTGTCATCAGAAACTCTTTGGGAGTGATCAACTGCAGTGAATTAAAATGCTATCTTAAAGCATAATCCGAATCCTTGTATTCTATCTTGTTGAAATTCAGCCTCTTACAAGAAGAGACTCGTAAATTTATTTCACACAAGGAAACTACATCAGGTGAAAGCAACCTACCTGCTAAATCAAGGACTCTGACATCTGACACCCTTTGACACGAAACCAAACATAAAAGCATCAGTAATTTAGCAGAAATTTGTTTAATAGATAACTCCGAGTTGTCAGGCCTAGGCTCAAATAAAGACAAAACATCCCACTACTGTGAGTACCACCTAGGTTTAGGAGTGTTTGCCACCTGAATGCCTGTAAGCAATTTGCACACCAAAGGATGTATACCCACTTTCTTACCATCCATGAGATCATGTCCAGCAGACAATGCTGATCTGAAATTATTTACTGACATATCCCAGATTCAGCACCTTTGAAAAGAAAATGTAGTACATATTTCAACTCTGAGCCCACGGGATCCACATTCCATTGAAGGCACGAACCCACCCATTGCTTCCATGCAGAAGAATATCGTTTGTGGATGGAAGAAGCCCAATTTTGTTGTATAAATGCAGCAGCTTCTGCTGAAATGCCTTCAACTTGAACATGTCTCCCGATATTTTCCAAGCCATGAGTACCAACTGGCCCTGAGGAAGCAGTGGGTGGGGAGAACCCATTGAACGCAATAGCAAATAGGGAAAACTGGAAGAAGAATGGGCAGAGCTATTGACATCTCTAGAAGGACAGGGAACCAAGCTTGCTTCTTCCATAACGGGGTTATCAAGATTATAGATGCCAAATGGCGTCTGACTTAAGCAACCCTCAAAATCATGGCAAAAGGAGGGAACAGATACTTCAACTGCCCTGACCAATCATGGAGAAACTCATCTGAGGCTAAGGCCATCGGATCCGGTTTCCAGCTCTAAAACTCTTCTAATTGGTCGTTCAGGCAAGATGCAAAAAGATCCACCTGACAACGCCCCAGGGATTGAATCACTTTCTGAAAAATCTGTGGATGAAGTTTCCAGTCGCTGCAATCCACTAGAAACCTGGAATTCCAGTCCGCAACTATGTTGTTTTTGCCTGGAAGATATTCCGCTAGTACTGTAATCTTCTGATTGAGGAAAAAATATCAAAACTCTCTGGCTATATTCGTAAGGAGGCAAGACCTTGTGCCCTCAAAGTGATTGATGTATCTGACTGCGAACACATTGTCCATCCGAAGAAGAATACAGCAATTGCTCTTTATGGGTCAAAGGGATTTTATGGTGAAGCACCCTGTGAAGGGCTCCAGACAATTTATGTGAAGCCCTAGTTCTTCTGGTGACCACCGACTGCCCGTAGAAAAGTCCCCACACCTTGCTCCCCAGCCCCAACGACTGGAGTCTGGCTCAATGATAACATCTGACACTGCTCTAAAATGGCTCTGCCATTCCAAGCTTCCATGTGGAAGAGCCACCACTGGAGCTCATGTTGAGCTTCGGGAGAAAGGGGGGATCAAAGCATCGTAAGCCAGACCTTTCTGGAGATGGTGGATTTTTAGCTGCAGAGGGGCCCTGTAATGTAACCGACTGGGAAAAATGGTTTGAATAGAAGAAGCTAACAGACCCACAGTCTGTGCTAGGATCTCAAAGATACCATCTGACAAGACAGAGTCATCTTCAGTTCCCATTTGATGGACTTCACTTTTGTGTGATGAAGAAGAAGTTGGGATTTTACCGAATCCACCTGGAAACCCAGAAATTCTATCAATTGTAAAGAAATCATCATGGAATTCTTGGAGTTGATTACAAACTGCAAATATAGTAGCAGTGACACTGCCCAGGAAAGATATCAACAGATGAGACTTGTCTTGGGCCATCAAAATCATGTCATCAAGATAGACTATCATGTGAACTACCATCTCTCTTAGACGTTAAGCCACTGGTTCCATAAGTTTTGAGAATGTCTGGGAGGCTGAAGACAGCCCGAAGAGGAGGGAGAGATATTCGTACCATTGATTTCTCCACTGAAGCTGTAGGTGACGCCTGTGAGGAGGAAGAATAGGAACTGTCAGATACGTGTCTTTGAGATCTAACGGAACCATCCAATCTTGCTTCTGAAGCAGATCTCGCAGGAGGTGAATATCCTCAATCTTAAAATAGTGGTAAGTCACCCAGGGATTGAATTCTCTGAGGTTGAGCACCAGTCTCTGACCTCTACCCTTTTTCTGGACCAGGAGCTCATTGCTGCAAAAACCCCTTGGATGAGCCAGAGTCGGCGCAATAGCCTGTTTCTGCAAAAGTTTCTGAATTTCAGCATCTATGAAATTCATGTATAGTTGAGTAAAAAGGAGGGGAGAGAGATGGGAAGTTTGGACAGGCACTTGAGAAAGTTCTATGCGATAATCTAATACTGTATCTAACACCCAACAATCTGACAAAATCAGTACCCAATTGTGTGCAAAGTAACGAAGTCTTCCCCCAATGGCAAATTTGTCAGAGGAAGATTCATTACCTGAGGATTGAATGGTGGAGGCTTGGTTACCTCCTATTGACACCTCTGGACCTTGAAGGGAAGAAGCCGACCTGGGCTGGGTCATGCCAGTAACCTAAACGCCTATAAGCAAATGCTCCCTGAGGACTTGATTGGTTGAAGCAGCTGGTCAGACGTCTTCTGCCATGACCCGCCATGCCAAAAAGGGGGTTACATTCCTTCTAAATTGAAGACCGCACCTTATCAAGCGAGGCAAAGGCATTAACGAATTTCCAAATGTCCTTTACAAAGTGATCCCCAAAAAGCTGGCCCTCGGCTAAGAGAAGAGGTTCATCGATAGGCAGTTCCACCGGCTGTGGATCGACTCCTAAAAGCACTGATTTTCTCTTTTCAGAAGCTAGGGCACAGTTAGCATTGCCCAGATAACAGAATGCTCTCTAGCTACATCCTGCTAGGATCTCTGGGTTGATGGGGATGCCGGTATCCTGAGAATAGAGGGCCAATAACAGAATTTTTGCCATTGGGCCTGAAATGTCCAATACTTTGTCCTGACAAGCCCTGAGGGCTGTGTCTATCCCTTTCTGCGGATCTTTGGTGAACTTTGTCAGAAACGTCAGAATGTTAGAATCGATGTCAGGCGTTTGGGGAGTTTTGTGGGAAGGTCGGGGACATTCCACTCTGAACCTGGCTCGGTCCTCTTTTTCAAAACTCTTCCTGAGGTGGTGTTGCATATAATCTGCTACACCAGGGGCAGGGATCCATTCAGAGGATCTGGGTTGAATAATACCTGAGGGCTCGAAATTGAAAGGGTTAGAGGGAAGGGGGTGGCAGGGGAGGGGGATGAAGATTTACTTTTTTTGGAATGTTTAGTGGGCTTGGACTGCAAGGACAAAGCAAAGGAGCCCGAGTTAGAATCAGTGTCTGTTGAAGACATCGAAGATTTAGAGTGTTTTCTGATACTATAAGTATGTTCGCTCAAAATCCCTCAGGATAATTTGGAAAGGGCTATAGAATGTGGCCAGGAGGATTCATTAGACGGATCTGGGGTTTGGGAAGAGCTCTCTGGTAGTTTGGGGGAAAGAACTGAAGAAGCCCCAGAAAATTCATCAAGGCTTCTGGAAAGGCGTTGAAGGGCTGACAAAAGGGCTTTGTCCAGTGGGCATTGGACTGATTGGTCAACGACTTCGACAAAGTCATCGTCATAGTAACAGTCTTCATCTTCATTGGGGCCATAAGCCTCCAGGCCTGTTCATAAGGCTCATACTCCGACATGCTCAAAAGAGGTTGAGAAAAAACCTCCTAATCTATGGAACTCAGCGGGAAGCAAGGGTCAAGTGGAGCAACAAGGGAGAATAGTAATCTGACCCCGGATTCTAAAGTTTATTACAGGCCCGGACCTCAGAAGTGTAGGAGGTTGAGGGAGGAAGCTGGAAGCAGGCCACAGGGCTATTAAGGAGTTAATAGCAGTTCCAAAAATTATAGAAAGGAGAGAAACTCCTTAAATCAGCAGATTAGAAAGCTCCAACAAATACCCCAAACTTATCTGCCTGCTGCAAGGCCCTGTCATTGCAGCCTGGGCCAGGCGTCACCAGCACGATGTTATCTGCGAAGTTGCCGAGGAGCGGCGGACTCGTCGGCAATGTCGCAGTGGGCATGCACTTATCTCAGCAAGTACGCTCACACACACACACACTCCCAGAAGGGACTGCCATGCAAAATGGCTAGAACGCTGAATAGCGTAACAAGAAAAACTCAAGGGGGGGAGAGGAAATGCACAACACGCGCCGCCAAGCAAAGAAAGTGGACCGCCGGACGGCCGCAATTGAGAGAAACAAAATATTGTGCATTTGAACAAACTTCAACAGAAAAGAGTAAAACCGGATGTAGTGCCGAAAGCATGGCCGAAATAAACTTTATCAACTGACCAACATACCTTACGGTAACGCATATAGTAGAAAAACTGTGAAGCACTTATCTTAACTGCGGAGCAGCAAAGAAAGAGGCAGTCAAGATGGTGCTTCTCTGTTTTGTAGGTTATGCCTATGATCATTGGTGGACTGTTTAGAAGGGTGGTTCAAAGCATCATGGAATACGTAGTGTGTTTATATGTTTACTGTTTTTTTTTTTCTTTTAATTAGGATACTTCTTATTGACCTTGTATAATCAATTTATTTCTTGATTAGATACTGATTAGAGATTACTGTTTTAATAAATAGAAGTTTCACAAATAAAAATGATCTAATTCTGTATTTTTGATACTACCTAATTAAAACAAAAATATGTGCAATTCTCTTTACTTCATGGGCTTGCGCTCAGTCTTTTATGCCTCAGGTTAAGTTACTTACCACACGTGGTGGATCAGTCCTCACAGGAGCCGCCCTGCATCTTTCTCATCATGCTTTCCCAGGTGTCTTCTGGGAAGTGCCCGCCACCGGACAACTCCATTTGGGTGCTGTGCAAAACCTGCTGAGCCTTCTGCCTGGCACAAGTGGAGTTGGCATTCCCGATTTGTTACAGGTAGCTACCGCCTTGCATGGGACGGCTGTTGAAGTCTCATTCAAGTTAGCACTCTGGTTACAAAGCTGCAATGCACAGGCTAAGTCTTTAGTGATGTTGCAGCAATGAAGACTGATAGACTGGTTTCAATTTAGTCAATTGGAGGCCGATACTCTGGCAGGGATGAGACCACATAGGCTGATATTCTGGTGATATGCAGCCACTCAAAGGCCAATATCCTGGTGACGATGTGGCCACGTACTGACCGATACTTGGGCCGGTTCACTTGATTTGCCACAACAGCACAACTAGGCCTCTGCAGTCACCGCGTCAGTCTTTGTGGTTGCAGCAGATACTGGTTTAAAAGGTTTCTGAAGAGCAAACAAAAGAGGGCCAAAAGGATCATTACTACATGACAAAGTGTGTTCTTCATATACTTTCAAACATTTGACAACACGTAACTTTTCATGATGAGGAAAAGCTGGATACTCAATAGCTTGAGACATAGGGCCTCATTATGACCCTGGCGGGCGGCGGAGGCCGCCCGCCAGGATGCCGCCCTCCAAAATACCGCGCCGCGGTCAAAAGACCGCGGCGGGTATTACAAGTTTTCCCCTGGGCTGGCGGGCGGTTGCTGAAAAACCGCCCGCCAGCCCAGGGGAAAACGACCTTCCCACGAGGATGCCGGCTCGTAATCGAGCCGGCGGAGTGGGAAGGTGCGACGGGTGCAGTGGCACCCGTCGCGTATTTCAGTGTCTGCAAGGCAGACACTGAAATACTTTGCGGGGCCCTCTTACGGGGGCCCCTGCCGTGCCCATGCCATTGGCATGGGCACGGCAGGGGCCCCCAGGGGCCCCGCGACCCCCCCTACCGCCATCCTGTTCATGGCGGCTTTCCCGCCATGAACAGGATGGAGGTAGGGGGGGTCAGAATCCTCATGGCTGCGGAGCGCGCTCCGCAGCCATGGAGGATTCTCCCGAGCAGCGGAAAGTCAGCGGGAGACCGCTGACTTTCCGCTTCTGACCGCGGCTGAACCGCCGCGGTCAGAATGCTCGTTGGAGCACCGCCAGCCTGTTGGCGGTGCTCCCGTGGTCGGTGGCCCTGGCGGCCACCGGCCGCCAGGGTCAGAATGACCCTCATAGTTTTAGTCCTTTTTGAAATAATAAAGTGTGGAAAATGGATTTCTTTACTTGGCGTGAGGGCTCCGTTTTGTCCAACATTTCAGTTCCATTTGTTCTGTGCTACGAGCAAAATTGTATGCCTTCAGCAGCCCTGCTTAATTTCGTTTCTTGCAAATGTGCTGGTTTCTTAGAATTACTTTCGAAACTTTGAAGATGGGCTAACGTCCCATGTTCTTAGATATGTTATCTCTGTGTTTGAACATCCTGTTCTTGTGGTTCAACTGTGTTACAGGAAATGTTTGCTTGAACGTCTTTGGATATTATGATGCATGTAAAGTGTGGTAAAATGGGTTTTTGCAATAAAAACATCAAAGCCTCACAGAGAGGTCAGTTGCTTTTGGCCAGAGTGTGTCATCAGACACTCTTTGGGAGTGATCCGCTGCAGTGAATTAAAATGCTATTTTGAAGCATAATTCAAATCCTTGTATTCTATCTTGTTGAAATTCAGCCTCTTACAAGAAGAGACTCAAAAATTTATTTCACAAAAGGAAACTCCATCAGGTGAAAGCAACCTACCTGCTAAATCAAGGGCTCTGACACCTTTCGACACGAGACCAAACATAAAAGCATCAGTAATTTAGCAGAAATGTGTTTAATAGACAACTCCGAGTTGTCAGGCCAAGGCTCAAATATAGACAAAACATCCTTAACATCCCACAACTGTGAGTACCACCTAGGTTTAGGAGGGTTTGCCACCTGAATGCCTTTAAGCAATTTGCACACCAAACGATGTATACCTACTTGCTTACCATCCATGAGATCATGTCCAGCAGACAATGCTGATCTGAAATTATTTACTGACATAACCCAGATTCAGCACCTTTAAAAAGAAAATTTAGTACATATTTCAACTCTGAGCCCACGGGATCCACATTCCATTGAAGGCACAAACCCACCCATCGCTTCCATGCAGAAGAATATCGTTTGTGGGTGGAAGGAGCCCAATTTTGTTGTATGAATGCAGCAGCTACTGCTGAAATGCCATCAACTTGAACATGTCTCCCGATATTTTCCAAGCCATGAGTACCAACTGACCCTGAGGAAGCAGAGGGTGGGGAAACCCTACCGAACGCAAGAGCAAATAGGGAAAACGGCAAGAACAATGGGCAGAGCTATTGACATCTCTAGAAGGACAGTGAACCAAGCTTGTGTCTTCCATAACGAGGTAATCAAGATTATAGATGCCAACTGGCATCTGACTTAAGCAACCCTCAAAATCATGGCAAAAGGAGGGAACAGATACTTCAATTGCCCTGACCAATCATGGAGCAACGCATCCGAGGCTAAGGCAGTCGGATCCGGTTTCCAGCTGTAAAAATCTTCTAATTGGGCGTTCAGGCGAGACGCAAAAAGATCCACCTGACAACGCCCCAGGGATTGAATCACTTTCTGAACAATCTGTGGAGGAAGTTTCCAGTCGCTGTTATACACTAGAAATCTGGAATTCCAGTCCGCTACTATGTTGTTTTTGCCTGGAAGATATTCCGCCAGTACCGTAATCTTCTGATTGAGGAAGAAATGTTAAAACTCTATGGCTATATTCGTAAGGAGGCAAGACCTTGTGCCCTCAAAGTGATTGATGTATCTGACTGTAAACACATTTTCCATCCAAAGGAGAATACAGCAATTGCTCTTTATGGGTGAAAGGGATTTTATGGCGAAGGACCCCGTCAAGGGCTCCAGACAATTTATATGAAGCCCTAGTTCTTCTGGTGACCATCGACTGCTGGTAGAAAAGTCCCCACACCTTGCTCCCCAGCCCCAACGACTGGAGTCTGACTCAATGATAACATCTGGCACTGCTCTGAAAATGGCTCTGCCATTCCAAGCTTCCATGTGGAGGAGCCACCACTGGAGCTTATCTTGAGCTTCGGGAGAAAGGGGGGATCAAAGCATCGTAAGCCAGACCTTTCTGGAGATGGTGGATTTTTAGCTGCTGAGGGGCCCTGTAATGTAACCGACTCGGAAAAATGGTTTGAATAGAAGAAGCTAACAGACCCACAGGATCTCAAAGATATCATCTGACAAGACAGAGGCCCTCATTCTGACCCTGGCGGTCGGTGATAAAGCGGCGGCCAAGCCGCCAACAGGCCGGCGGTCTAAAATATGCAATTCTGACCCTGGCGGGAACCGCCAACACAGCCCGCCAACTTAACACTCCGACCGCCACAGCGGTACAAACAAACAGCGCGGCGGTTCCCGCCAACAGCCCGGCGGCAGACAAAGTACCGCCCACCCTATTACGACCCACCAATCTGCCACCTTTTCCGGGGCGGGAGCACCGCCGATAAGAACACGGCGGAAACAGACTACGAACGGGAAAACGCTCACCTCTACGCACTCCACGCGAGATTCCGGCAGTATGGAGCCAGAGTTGCAGGTCATCCCCGCACTCCTATTCCTCCTCATATACCAGGAGCACGCCCGGCGGCGCGGAAGACATCGGTGAGTACGGCACCTACGACACAGGGGAGGGAAAAGATTACCGGCACACACCCACCACCCACACCCACTACAACACACACATCAATGCATTCCCACAGATCACTGTCACAACCCACAAACCACCCCCCTCCGAAATAATGCAAAGACCAAAAGAAGAGATCATAAACGGGCAGATATATTTAAATATGTACACCATTAATCCCAATAAATAAATAAACTATGTACAAAATATATACAGCTACTAAATGTAGTCCAACCACTGTCCGTGGATCACAGGGGTCCTGTGCAAAGGGGCAAGGCCCAGTCCCATGACAAGAACTCCACGGAGAGAACACTGCAGGGGCATCAGAAAGAAAATAGGACAGGCACCTCAGGGGGAAGGGAAGGGGGGGCACCTCAGCCACTTGAGTACACGACGCCAGATCCACGAGGGGACTCCATGACCACTGGCCCATCCTGGGGAGAGCAAAGCCACAGTCCATACAGTCCATACAGTGGGTGGCCTGCCCACTGGGCCATCCTGGGGAGAGCAAAGCCACAGTCCATACAGTCCATACAGTGGGTGGCCTGCCCACTGGGCCATCCTGGGGAGAGCAAAGCCACAGTCCATACAGTGGGTGGCCTGCCCACTGGGCCATCCTGGGGAGAGCAAAGCCACAGTCCATACAGTCCATAACAGACCCCACTGCCACTGGAGGAGGCAAGTTGGCCAGAGGACATCCTGCAGCCCTGCCCGAGATAGATCCTGCCCTGCCACGTCTGCCAAAGGGCCAGCGGTTCTTGCCTTGAAGGGCCCAGTTCAGCGGTTCTTGAGACGGCGGGGCCCAGTTCAGCGGTTCTTGAGACGGCGGGGCCCAGTTCAGCGCTCCTTGCCTTGAAGGGCCCAGTTCAGCGGTTCTTGAGACGGCGGGGCCCAGTTCAGCGGTTCTTGAGACGGCGGGGCCCAGTTCAGCGCTCCTTGCCTTGAAGGGCCCAGTTCAGCGGTTCTTGAGACGGCGGGGCCCAGTTCAGCGGTTCTTGAGACGGCGGGGCCCAGTTCAGCGCTCCTTGCCTTGAAGGGCCCAGTTCAGCGGTTCTTGAGACGGCGGGGCCCAGTTCAGCGGTTCTTGAGACGGCGGGGCCCAGTTCAGCGCTCCTTGCCTTGAAGGGCCCAGTTCAGCGGTTCTTGAGACGGCGGGCCCAGTTCAGCGGTTCTTGAGACGGCGGGGCCCAGTTCAGCGCTCCTTGCCTTGAAGGGCCCAGTTCAGCGGTTCTTGAGACGGCGGGGCCCAGTTCAGCGGTTCTTGAGACGGCGGGGCCCAGTTCAGCGGTTCTTGCCTTGAAGGACCCAGTTCAGCGGTTCTTGAGACGGCGGGGCCCAGTTCAGCGGTTCTTGAGACGGCGGGGCCCAGTTCAGCGGTTCTTGCCTTGAAGGGCCCAGTTCAGCGGTTCTTGAGACGGCGGGGCCCAGTTCAGCGGTTCTTGAGACGGCGGGGCCCAGTTCAGCGGTTCTTGAGACGGCGGGGCCCAGTTCAGCGGTTCTTGCCTTGAAGGGCCCAGTTCAGCGGTTCTTGAGACGGCGGGGCCCAGTTCAGCGGTTCTTGAGACGGCGGGGCCCAGTTCAGCGGTTCTTGAGACGGCGGGGCCAAGTTCAGCGGTTCTTGAGACGGCGGGGCCCAGTTCAGCGGTTCTTGAGACGGCGGGGCCCAGTTCAGCGGTTCTTGCCTTGAAGGGCCCAGTTCAGCGGTTCTTGAGACGGCGGGGCCCAGTTCAGCGGTTCTTGAGACGGCGGGGCCCAGTTCAGCGGTTCTTGAGACGGCGGGGCCAAGTTCAGCGGTTCTTGAGACGGCGGGGCCCAGTTCAGCGGTTCTTGAGACGGCGGGGCCCAGTTCAGCGGTTCTTGCCTTGAAGGGCCCAGTTCAGCGGTTCTTGAGACGGCGGGGCCCAGTTCAGCGGTTCTTGAGACGGCGGGGCCCAGTTCAGCGGTTCTTGAGACGGCGGGGCCAAGTTCAGCGGTTCTTGAGACGGCGGGGCCCAGTTCAGCGGTTCTTGAGACGGCGGGGCCCAGTTCAGCGGTCCTTGCCTTGAAGGGCCCAGTTCAGCGGTTCTTGAGACGGCGGACGGTCTATGGCCAACTGCTAATTGCCTGGTGGTGCCCTCCTGGGCAGCGGGGATGGTGCTCCTTCACTGCCCACCTGGGCTGTGGGTGGTGGGGCCCTCCTGGCTAGCTGGGCTGGGTCCTCCCTGGGCAGCGGCTATGGGGGTGGTGGGCTCTCCCGGGGCAGCTGTGCCGGTTCCTCCCGGGGCAGCGGCTATGGGGGTTGTGGGCTCCTCCTGGGCAGCAGGCCTGCTGCCTGACCTCTCCAACTTGCTGCCCTTGCCCTCCTTAGTCGTCGGCCTGTGGCCCTTTCCTCCCTTTGGAGTTGTGGCTGGTGACTGTCTCTGGGTGGTGTCCGGGGGGGATGTAGAAGGCGGGCTCCTGCGGCGCCCCTTCCGCCTTCTGCTCCTCTTCCCAGGGGGTGGGCTGGCTGTCCCCTTGCTGCTGGGCGAAGATCCAGACATGCGGGCTGGCGGGCTCCAATACCCCTGCACCCTTGTCAAGGGGGCTGCAGGGCTGGTGGTGGCTGAGGTGCTCTTCTTACCCCGACGAGAAGGAGGGGGGGGCTCAGGGTCAGGAAAGAAGTTAGTAGTGGCGAGGAAGAGCTTCTTGGGACAATGGAGAGTGGTAGGTACAGTGGGAATGGGAGTGGAGGGAGAGGATGTGGTTGTAGGTGAGTCACGTTTGCTGTCTTTGGGTGCAGAAGGGATAGGCTGTCGTGAGGTGGATGGCTGTTGGGTGGGTGGGTGGCTGCGTTTGTGTGGTGTGGAAGAGGGGGTGACAGACACAGTGGGAGAGGACACAGGGGACGTGTAAATGGCAGTGGGGGTGGTGACTGCACGTGTGCGGACTGGAGTGGAGGGTGTGCTGGTGATGGAAACACTGGCTGATGGTGAGGTGAATGGAGGTGTGAGTGTAGACGTCACAGGGAGGGAGGAGGGAGACGAGGAGGTGGGGGTCACAGAGGTGGTAGTGACTGTTGGCATGTCTGCATCGGAATGTTGCGTGTGTGAATGTCTGCGTGATCTGTGGTGCTTATGTTTGGATGAGCTTCTCTTGGGTGTTGAGGTGTGTGCAGGCTGGTCTGATGGTGTGGGTGGGACAGGCAGAGGAACAGGAGACTGGGAGGAGGGAGTTAGTAGAGGCAGGCAGGAGACAGGGACAATGGCTGCCGTCAGTGCTGAGGCCAGAGCCTGGAACGATCGCTGATGGGCAGCCTGACCCGAATGAATGCCCTCCAGGTACGCATTGCTGCGATGAACCTCCCTCTCCACCCCCTGGATGGCATTCAAAAGGGTAGTCTGCCCAACAATGAGCGTTCGGAGGAGGTCAATGACCTCCTCACTGAGGGCAGCGGGGGTAACAGGGGCAGGGCCTGAGGTGCCTGGGGCGAAGGAGATGCCCGGCTTCCTGGCAGAGCGGGCACGGGGCGAACGCGGAGGGGCTGCTGGGAGGGCGGAGATGGTGCGCTGGGTGGCGGCTGTACCTGTAATGGCGGGGGGCACGGATGGTGCCACCCCCGCAAGGGAGCCCCCTTCCGAGGACGTGTCCGTGTCGCTGCAGGCTCCAGTCGTCCCCGTCGTGGAGCTCCCCTCGCCCTCCGTCTCACTGGTCCAGTCTGACTCTGTGGCATGGCCCTCCTGGGCCATGTGAGATGCAGCTCCCTCCTGCCCCGATGCCACTTCTCCTCCGCCTGATGATGCTGATGCACACAAGCACAGAAAGACAAACAAAAAGTGGGGGGGAGAGAGAAATAAAGGGATATTGAGTACATGGATCTCCGGTACAGTTAGCGGACATGACAGACACAGATGCCCCCTGCACTAAGTTGCGCACTTGGGGTACGCTACGCATTCCGTGGAACATGGCCTACACGCCTAGAGTTGACAACTGCACCCATGGATGACACGGCCCAGGGATGGCTGTACTGACACACTACTGAGGGTGGTGGCTGGGGACACAGGGGCTTACGGGGGTGCCCAGCCTACAGATATCGCCCTGGCCTAGGGGGACCCCCAGCCCTCCTCCCCCACCCAGACACCTCCACTGCGCGACAACAGAGTAGATAATGCTTGTACTCACCCCCTTGTGTCTGCTGTGCTGCCCTCACGCGCCCATCCAATTCAGGGTAGGCCACCGCCAGGATCCGGAACATCAGGGGGCTCAGTTGACGGCAGGCACCCCGCCTACGTTGGGAGGCCATCCCCAGCAGAGACTCGGCGGTCTTCTTGGTCCCGCGGCGGATGTCCTCCCACGTCTTGCGGCAGTGGGTGCCCCGTCGATGGTGGACCCCCAGGGCCCGGACTTCCTTGGCGATGGCACGCCAAATCCCGATCTTCTCATGGGCGCGGACCTATGTGACACGTACAGGGAGGGAGAAATACCATGTTCAAGTTTCTCAGCATTTTCCTTTCCAGTGGCCCAACGCCCCCCATCCCCGCCAGGCCCCCCGCCAGCCCCAACATGCCCCCCATCCCCGCCAGGCCCCCCGCCATGCCCCCCGCCATGCCCAACATGCCCCCCATCCCCGCCAGGCCCCCCGCCATGCCCAACATGCCCCCCATCCCCGCCATGCCCCCCGCCATGCCCAACATGCCCCCCATCCCCGCCAGGCCCCCCGCCAGGCCCCCCGCCATGCCCAACATGCCCCCCATCCCCGCCAGGCCCCCCGCCATGCCCAACATGCCCCCCATCCCCGCCAGGCCCCCCGCCATGCCCAACATGCCCCCCATCCCCGCCAGGCCCCCCGCCAGGCCCCCCGCCAGCCCCAACATGCCCCCCATCCCCGCCAGGCCCCCAAGCCAGCCAGTGGCCCCAAATCCATATTGAATTAAACTCACTTGTTGGTCTGGAGGACCGTAGAGTAGCGCATACTGGGGGAGGACCCCATCCACAAGTTTCTCCAACTCCTCTCCAGTGAAGGCAGGGGCCCTTTCCCCAGTCGCAGCAGCCATTGTCCCTTCCAGACCGAGGTCACAGCAACACTTGCAGTATAGGTCCTCTCCTGTGAAAGTTCAAGTCGCAAGTGGATAAGTAGATAGAAAATGGCAGTCACGTCCGCGGCGGTGCGTACCGCGGCGGTGCGTCCCGCCACCGCCGGCGCCCTTCGCCATTGGCTCCTGAAACCCATAGGCTTCAATGTTAACCAATGCGGCTTCGCGCCGCGGTCTTCGCCCGCCGCCCGCCGCGGTGTGCCACGCCAGCGCATTGACCTCACATCCCATTGTCACACTTCACAGGTCAGGCAGCCGCCATTTCCAGGGCCCACATGGCTCAATTTCAACTGCGTCACACAGGCCTAGGCCTTGCATAGCCACTCAGACACGCCATTCACTGCATAGAGAATCGTATACTGTGCTAGCTGTGAGTACGTACCTGTGGGTTGCTTGACTGTGTGCTCCATGTTGTCCTTCCTAGGCACCGTCCGCTGGGTTGGGCGAGGAGACGGATGAATCCTCCCGTGTACCGACCGCTGGTGGACCTGTCGACAATGGAAGAACGCCACATTATCCTGACCTACCGTCTTAACCGTGCCACTATCCATGAACTGTGTGCCCAGCTGGAGCCCGACCTGATGTCCCCCATCCGCCAACCCACAGGGATTCCCCCTCTGGTGCAGGTCATGTCAGTACTACATTTCTTGGCAAGTGGGTCATTTCAGACAACCGTGGGAATTGCATCCGGGATGTCTCCGCCCATCTTTTCGAAGGTGTTATCCAGAGTGTTGTCTGCCCTGATGAAATACGTGAGGAGCTACATCATTTTCCCTGAGGTGGGCGAATTGGCTACAGTGAAGGGTGATTTCTACGCCCTTGGACATATTCCCAACGTAATTGGTGCCATTGATGGGACCCATGTGGCTTTGGTTCCCCCAAGAGACAGGGAGCAGGTGTACAGGAACAGAAAAAATTACCATTCAATGAACATCCAGGTGGTGTGTTTGGCTGACCAGTACATCTCGCATGTAAATGCCAAATTCCCAGGGTCAGTGCATGACGCCTACATCCTCAGGAATAGCAGCATCCCTTACGTGATGGAACAGCTACAGAGACACCGTGTATGGCTAGTGGGGGACTCTGGGTACCCCAACCTGTCGTGGCTACTGACCCCAGTAAGGAATCCCCGGACCAGGGCAGAGGAACGGTACAATGAGGCCCATGGGCGTACTAGGAGGGTGATCGAACGCACCTTTGGCCTCCTAAAGGCCAGGTTTAGGTGCCTGCATATGACAGGTGGATCCCTAATGTACTCACCTAAGAAGGTGTGTCACATCATCGTGGCCTGCTGCATGCTTCACAACCTGGCTTTGCGCCGCCAGGTGCCTTTCCTGCAGGAGGATGGTCGAGACGGTGGTGTTGTGGCAGCGGTGGAACCTGAGGAGAGTGACGAGGAGGAAGACGACGGGGCTGAAACAGACAACAGGGACAGAATCATTGAACAGTACTTCCAATAGGACACAGGTAACATTTCAAAGTTAATTTAGTAAATGTTAACTACTCTGCAGCATCTCTGCTGCCTGTCTATTTGCCCCAGTGTATGATGACTGAGTTTTGGCTTTTCCCTCCCTATTTCAGATCTGGGGTCCCCACTACGAGTCCTGTGCTTCGTTTCCCCATGGACTACAGCTTTGTGGCAGCTGTTTGTTGACTTCACCATGTACAAGGACATATTTGCACTGTCATGTCAATTACAATATATTGAAATCACAGCCAGACTCCTGATATTTTGGTGCAAAATAGGTGTTTATTGAAGTGCTCAAAATGGGATGGGTGGTTTCAAGTGGGTGGGGGCTATGGTGAAGGAATGTCCATGGCAGAGTCCAGAGTAACAGTCACACAGGTGCATTGTCCAGAGGCCTGTGGAGAGATGGAGCATGGGCAGTTCAAGGATGGACAGGGTGACAATGTGGGACAGTGGGATGACATCAGGTGGTATCCTTTGCTGGCGGGGGTCTTGACATCCTACTCTGTCTTCTTGCGAGATCTCAGGGCCCTCTTGCGGGGTGGTTCTTCTCCTGCAGGAGGTGGGGGTCTGGTGGGCTGCTGCTGTGCGGGGGCCTCCTGTCCACTAGCGCCGGCGGAGGTGGATGGCTGTTCTTGGTCCAGGCTAGTGGCAGGGGCCCTTGGGTGTTGTTCAGTGTCCGCCCTGCTGTTTACGAGGTCCTGCAGCAGCCCTACCATGGTAACCAGGGTGGTGTTGATGGCTCTGATGTCCTCCCTGTACCCCCGATAGTGTTCCTCCTGCAGCACCTGGATCTCCTGGAACCAGGCCAGTACCGTCGCCATCGTCTCCTGGGAGCGGTTGTATGCTCCCATGATGGTGGTGAGGACCTCGTGGAGAGTGGGTTCCCTGGGCCTCTCCTCCCCCCCCTGTCGCACAGCTGCCCGCCGAGTTGCCCTGTTTCCCTGGGCCTCTGCCCCCTGGCCGGTGTGCCCACTACCACTGCCCCCAGGTCCCTGTTGTTGTTGGGGTGGTGGGTTATCCTGGGTGCCCTGTAGTGGTAGACACACCGCAGATTGACGCGCCCTGGAGACAGAGGCATGGGCCCGCTGGGTGGGAGCTGTGCTGGTGTTCCCAGAGTGGTTAGGGTCTGTAGTGGCCTGTGCCTGTGTGAGGGGAACCGACTGTCCAGAGGTCCCCGATGGTCCGGGCTGGTCATCGGTGTCCAGATTGACAGAGCTGCTGTCATCGCTGACGGCCTCTTGGGTGGGGGGTGTGGATAATTCTGGCCCCTCCGCCGCGGTGTGTTGACGGTCGGGTCCTGCAGGGGTATAGAGGTATGGTTATAGTTTCAATGTGTGGCATATGGGTGTATCTGTGGGTTCTCGTGTCCCCAAGTGCTGGCATTCGTGTGTGGGGGCTTTGGTGAGGGTGGCTTGTGGGGGGGATGTGTATATGCATTGGGCATGCTTTGGTGATGGGTGTCCATGCTTAGTGGACGCATGCAGGCCTAGGTTTTGGGATGTGTGGGTTGTGATGGTGAGACATTGGCGGGGAATAGGTGTGCTGGGGGTGGGGGTGAGGATGGTGGTGGGGGTGAGGGTGGTGGTGGGGGTGAGGATGGTGGTGGGGGTGAGGGTGGGGGTGAGGATGGGGGTGGGGGTGAGGGTGGGGTTCGAGGATGGGGGTGAGGGTTGGGGTCTGATTTGGCATGCAGGTGGGGGGGAAGCAGTATTGAAGCTTCAACTTACCAGTATCCATTCCTCCGCCGACTCCTGCGAGGCCGTCAGGATGCAGGATGTTCAAGACTTCCTCCTCCCATGATGTGAATTGTGGGGGTTGAGGTGGGGGTCCTCCGCCAGTCTTCTGCACGGCGATGTTGTGCCTGGATACCATGGAACGCACCTTCCCCCGTAGGTCGTTCCATCGCTTCCTGATGTCTTCCCGATTTCTGGGGTGCTGTCCCACTGCGTTCACCCTGTCGACAATCCTCTGCCATAGCTCCGTCCTCCGGGCAATACTGGTGTATTGTATCTGTGTGCCGAACAGCTGGGGCTCTACCCGAACGATTTCCTCCACCATGACCCTGAGTTCTTCGTCTGTGAAGCGGGGTTGTCTTTGGGGTGCCATGGGGTGGTGTGTATGATGTGTGGGGTGGAGTATGTGTATTTAAGTGAGTTGAGTGTGGTGGTGGGTGTTGTTTTGTGTGTGGATAGTGTGTGGGTGATGGTGTTGAGTGGCTGTGGCTGTTATGTTTTGGATGCTGGTGTCTCGCTCTTGTCTTCTTTACGAATTTTTTAGCGTAGGGGTTTGTGGGTGATGTGGGTGTGTGTTTTATATTGTATTGTGTGTGTGGGAGTGGTGTGTGCATGTGTATCAGGTGTGTGGGATTCAAATCGTCCAATGTGGCTGAGTTTTGTTCGTTTGTGTGTATTCTGACCGCGCCGGTGTGTCCCGCCAATGGAATACCGCGTTTGAATGACCGCCGCGTGGATTCGTGGGTCGTAATGGCATGGGCGTATTTCTGTTGGCGTGGCGGTGGAGGTTTGGTCACCTCCACCTTTCCGCCGACCGCTGGTCTGGCGGTCTGTTGTGGCGGTCGGATTTTCGGAGGTTTGCCTTCTGCGGGTCAGAATGACCGTGGCGGGTTTCCGCGACCGCGGCGGGATTATGGAGGATTTCTGACCGGCGGTAGGCGCCTTTTACCGCCGAGGTCAGAATGACCACCAGAGTCATCTTCAGTTCCCGTTTGATGAACTTCACTTTTGTGTGATGAAGAAGTTGGGATTTTACCGAATCCACCTGGAAACCCAGAAATTCTATCAATTGTAAAGGAATCATCATGGAATTCTTGGAGTTGATTACAAACTGCAAATTGTGTAGCAGTGACACCGCCCAGGAAAGATGTCAACAGATGAGACTTGTTTTGGGCCATCAAAATCATGTCGTCGAGATAGACTATCATGCGAACTACCATCTCTCTCAGACGTTAAGACACTGGTTCCATGAGTTTTGAGAATGTCTGGGAGGCTGAGGACAGCCCAAAGTGGAGGGAGAGATATTTGTACCATTGATTTCTCCACTGAAGCTGTAGATAACGCCTGTGAGGAGGAAGAATAGGAACTGTCAGATACGTGTCTTTGAGATCTAACCGAACCATCCAATCTTGCTTCTGAAGCAGATCTCAAAGGAGGTGAATATCCTCAATCTTGAAATAGTGGTAAGTCACCCAGGGATTGAATTCTCTGAGGTTGAGCACCAGTCTCTGACCTCTACCCTTTTTCTGGACCAGGAGCTTATTGCTGCAAAAACCATTTAGATGAGCCAGAGTCGGCACAATAGCCTGTTTCTGCAAAAGTTTCTGAATTTTGGTGTCTATGAAATTCATGTATAGTTGGGTAAAAAGGAGGGGAGAGAGAAGGGAAGTTTGGACAGGCACTTGAGAAAGTTCTATGTGATAATCTAATACTGTATCCAACACCCAACAATCTGACTGAATCCGTGCCCAATTTGTGCAAATTAACGAAGTCTGCCCCCAATGGAAAATTTGTCAGAGGAAGATTCATTACCTGAGGATTGGATGGTGGAGGCTTGGTTACCACCTATTGACACCTTTGTTGTAACGCCCACAGAAAATTCACAGTGTCAGTCTTTGTGGTTCCTGTGTAGAAGTGCTGCAGAGAGACTGCTTATAGACACCAAAGTCTGCAGATATCCCTCCTCAGTCTTCTTCGAGGTGTCCCACCGAAACATGGTACACTGCTTCAGGACAGCAACTCCTCCTGCAGGGTTGGTAGGGTAATTCTCTCTCTCTCAGCAAACAGATATGCTTATGTGTGCTTCAGGGCAGGTTTCCAGCTCTTTCAGCAAGAGGTCAAACTCCAGTGATATCCCTTTACCTCTGGAATGTTGGCTGTCAGGCATACACAAGCTCTGTTAGCACAGATGCCCTCTGAGTGTTCTGTGGAACCCACCATCCTTGGCCATATAGAACTTGGACATGGGACAGCAAGTGAGCTAGTGACATCCCAATTTTATACAACAAAAACTGAAAAGTCAAGATATCAAATGCACATGGTTAGGCAGTCAGTGCAGGGGACCATAGCGGTACATCATGAAGGGAATATTCTAATCTCAACACTTACTGTGCATGGACTCGACATACCTGCCCTTATACTGAAGTTTGTGGAAAACATATAAGTAATTTGACATCTGATACTGTAATTACTTAGTGCAGTATTACCACACTGTTACAAGGTTTTGCGACAAAGGCCTTTTTTTGGCATGGTACCCCCCCACTATTTGCCTGGAAAATGATGTGGTTTCAAACTGTAAGTGCCCTGGCCCCCTGCTAAACAGGTTTCCATGGCCAGATCTCATTCCCCCAAAGTGTATGATGTATTGGCACTTCAGCCATCCTTGTAAGTCCCTAGTAAATAGTACCCCTGGTAATGAGGACATGGGTACTGGAGAGGGCCCCCAGAGCTGCAGCACCAATTGCCACTCTGAGAGGCCCACACTAGCCTCACGCAGAATGCCATTGCAGGTGAATGACAAGGTTTATTTAAAAGTTGCAAACTTGACATGGCACTCGCTCATGACTGCATGCACTATAGGTAAGTCACCCCTCTGGCAGACCTAACAGCCCTAAAGCATGGTGCACTGTAATGCATGTGAGGGCATATTTTTTGCATGAGCAAATAGGCCCCTACTGTGCCTTTACAAAACCTTAAGACATAGGCCCTCATTACAACCTTGGCGGTAAATGCCGCCTACCGCTGTGCTGACGGCTGCCAACATACCGTGACCGCTGCGGTATACCGCTATGGGTATTATGACCCACACAGAGAAATCTGCCACTATACAGACACCCACACAAGTCCGCCAGACCAAAGGTCAGTGATAAACTGGCGGTACCAAAACCACACCGTTACGCCAACAGGAATACGCCCACAGTATCAGGACCTATGAATCACCACAGCGGTCTTTCAACCGCGGTAAACCATTGGCTGTACACACCACTGTGCTCAAAATCCACACACTCAACCAAAACAGCACCCCATTGGACAATTCAAACTACACACACCTGCAACACATACACACACCACACCCACACACTCAGACCACTATAAAACACATACCTACATTACCTTGGTGGAGAAGTGTGGCACAATGGTTAGAGCAGCAGACCCTGATGCATAGATCTGGCCAGGGTTCAATTCCCGCCCCGGCGGGTCTTGGGCTCAATTCCCTTGGACCAGATAATTCTTGCCTCAGTGCCTAATCTAATTAATGGGTCCCACTCTGTAACTCTGGGCAATAGCTTGCTTAATCTCCACAACGGCCCTGAGAGCACTTGGGTGCCTGGCTTTACCCTGGTGGTTGCCCAGGAGTGGGTGCCTCACAGGGAAAAGCCAGGAGGGGTTCCACAGCGGTATGCTTACAGCGCCTTGACCCTAACGGGTGAGTAGTGTGCTATTCAAGTGCAAATTCTTTTTTTTTTTTTTTTTTTTTTAACCCTCAACCCTTTCAATGGAAAAAAAGATTGCGAACAGGGAGAGAGAGACAAGCCAGGAGCACCCACTCAATCTGAGCCACAGAACACCATCACCAATACACCATCCAGGCACCTCACAGCACGCACCACAACACATCACCCCACACATCCTCACACATACCACTCACACCACATCCATGGCACCCCATAGACACCCCAGGTTTTCAGAGGAGGAGCTAAGGGTCATGGTGGAGGAAATCATCCGGGTAGAGCCACAGCTATTCGGATCACAGGTGCAGCAGACGTCCATTGATAGGAAGATGGAGCTATGGCGGAGAATCGTGGACAGGGTCAACGCCGTGGGACAGCACCCAAGAACATTGGATGACATCAGGAAGAGGTGGAACGACCTACAGGGGAAGGTGCGTTCCGTGGTTGCAAGACACCAGGTAGCTGTACAGAGGAGAACTAACAACTTGGGAGGAGCAAGTCTTGGCGATCATGCATCCTGAGGGCTTCGCAGGAGTAGCAGGAGGACTGGACTCTGGAAAGTCAAATCTTTACTACTATATCCTCCACCCTACCTGCATGCCATCACAAACTCCTACCCCTACCTTCACCCCATCACTCCACCACCTCACATATACCCCACTGTCACAACCCACCCATCCCAATACCAAGCCCTACATGCCACACCAATGCATGGACCCCCATTACAGACCTGCATGGACACCCATCACCACAGCATGCCCATTAGAGAGAATCACCTAGCCCACAAAATCACTACGCATACAAGGCAAAGCTGACAGGGCAATCACAGCCATACAGGGAAACACACCCATGCCTAAGATGGCACACGCAGATACAATAACACTGCATTTTCACCCCACTCAACGTCACCGGAAAGGAGGTGCCAGCCACATCCAGTCCCCCACAGAAGAGGCCCACAGTGATGACAGCAGCTCTGCACACCTGGATCATGGTGACCAACCTGGCCCATCAGGGACCTCTGGACAGTCTGTTACCCTGCCACAGTCCCAAACCACTACAGAACCTCCCCTCTCAGGAAACACCAGCATAGCACCCACCCAGCGGGCCCATACCACTGTCCCCAGGACATGTCAATCAGCAGTGTGTTCACCACTACAGGGACCCCAGGCAACCCCACAAACCCAAGAAAATCAGGGACCTGGGGTCATTAGCAGTGGGCACACGGTTCAGGGGACAGAGGTATAGAACAACAGAGAAGCTGGGAGGACTTCTGTGCAACAGGGGGAGGACAGGCCCAGGGAACCCACTCTCCACGAGGCACTTGCAGTGATCCTGGAGCATACCAACATTCCCAGGAGACCTTGGGCCAGATACTGGCCGAGTTGCAGGAGGCCCAGCAGCTGCAGGAGGGACAGTACCTGGGGATCAGGGAGGATCTCAAACACATCCACACCATCCTGGTCACCATTGCAGGGGTGCTGGCTGACATGGCCAACACCATGAGGGAGGCAGTGGCACAACAACGGGCCCCTGCCACTAGCCACATCGATGAACAGCCCTCCACCTCTGCCGGCGCTAGAGGACAGGAGGCCTTGCCACTGGAACAACAGGTCACCAGCACCCCACCCCCTGCAGAAGCAGAACCACCCCACAAATGGTCCGTGTGATCCAGGCAGAAGCCAGAGAACAGTGCCAAGACCCCTGCCAGGAAATACGACTCTCCTGATTGTCGCCCTTGTGTCACACTCTGTCACCCTGTCCACCTTGAACTGCCATTGCTCCCCTTCCTATGCCTCATTGGACAATGCATCTGTGATACCAAGAGACTGGACTCTAACTGGACATTCCTCCACCATCACCCCAGCCCATTGCACAGCCCCCTCTACTTATTAGCACTTAAATAAACACCCTAGGAACAAATACAATTCTGGAGTCTGTCAATTGATTGAAATATGTATTAGTGCAACATTCTGAAAACATTACAATTCATATGTACAACAATTTATACATTGGTATGAACTGTAGTGGGCAGCAGTAAACACACCAGGAGCCAGAGTGGGGCACAGAGATCTGAAAATAGAGATGCCAAAGGGTACAGTAAGTGGCCATAGACATAGGGAAACCATGCTGCCACGTACAATGTCCAACAGAAAACTGAAAAGTAAAGTGAAGTTACAGTGTCTTACCTGTGTGTCACTGAAAGTACTACTGTATGATATTATTTCTGGTGTCCACATCTTCTTCCTCTGCCTCCTCTTCCTCACTGTCCACAGGCTCCACCGCTGCACAAGACCATCTCCATGCTCATCCTCCTGCAGAAAAGGCACCTGGCGTCTCAGGGCCAGGTTGTGCAACATGCAACATGCAACGATGATTTGGCACACCTTTTTGGGTGAGTAGTACAGGGATCCACCTGTCAGATGGAGGCACAGGAACCTGGCCTTTAGGAGGCCGAAGGTTCTCTCAATAATCCTCCTTGTTCGCCCATGTGCCTCATTGTAACGTTCCTCTGCCCTTGTCCTGGCATTCCTCACTGGGGTCAGTAGCCATGAGAGGTTGGGGTAACCAGAGTCACCTGCAAATATCGAGGGACAACTGTTAGACACACACTAACCCTTAGGGACAACCCCATACCCAGACCCCAACATATACTGGGTGGGGACCTCGGGCTCACCTATTAGCCACACCCGGTGCCTCTGGAGTTGAGCCATCACATATGGGATGCTGCTATTCCTCAATATAAAGGCGTCATGCACAGAGCCAGGATACTTGGCATTCACATGGGAGATGTACTGGTCAGCCAAATACACCATCTGCACATTCATAGAGTGATAGCTTTTTCTATTCCTGAACACCTGTTCATTTCTCCGGGGGGGAGGGACAAATGCTACATGTGTACCATCAATGGCACCAGTGATGTTGGGGATATGTCCCAGGGCATAAAGGTCAGCTTTCACTGTGGCCAAATCCTCCACATGGGGGAATACAATGTAGCTGCGCAAGTGTTTCAGCAGGGCAGACAACACTCTGGTCAACACGTTAGATAACATTGGCTGGAACATCCCTGATGCCATGGCCACTGTTGTTTGGAAGGAACCACTTGCCAGGAAATGGAGCACTGACAGGACTTGCACTAGAGGGGGGATACCTGTGGGCTGGCGGATAGCTGACATCAGGTCTGGCTCTCCAATTGGTCACACAGTTCTTGGATCGTGGCCCGATCAAGTCTATATGTTAGGATAATGTTTCTGTCCTCCATTGTCGCCAGGTCCACCAGGGGTCTGTACACAGGGGGATGTTTCCATCTCCTATCCATCCTCAGCGGTTGAAGTCTAGGGAGGAAAACAGTGAGCAGAGGGTCATATTCACACATCTATTGCAACAATGATGCATCTCTTCATTTACAGAACCAGTATATAAATCCGAGAGTCAGTTGATGTGCCAATGTCTGCTGTGATGCAGTTAGGTGCCATCGCCTGTGCCCCCCTGAAATGGTGGCTGGCTGACCTGTGAGGAGGGACAAGTGGAAATGAGGTCATTCAGCTGGCGTTGTGCGCTGTTGCGATAGGCGGTCGATGACCACAGCGCAACTTCGCACTGGTTATCATTGGGCCCTATGGGTTCCAGGAGCCAATGGCGATGTACGCCGGCGGTGACAGTACGCACCGCCGCGGATGTGACCACCATTTTCTATCTATTTACTCACTTGCTACCTGACCTTCAACAGGAGAGGACCTACACTGCAAGTGCTGCTGTGACCTGTGTCTGGAAGCGACAATGGCTCATGTGTCTGGGGAAAGGGCCCCTGCCTTCACTTCGAGGAGTTGAAGAGACTTGTGGATAGGGTCCTACCCTGGTACACTTTACTCTATGGTCCTCCAGACAAACAGGTGAGCACACTGTGAGCATGATGCGTGGGCCATGAATGTATGGAGTGCTGTGTGTGTAAACCACATGTAGGGGGAGGCTGAGGTGTCCTGGGCAGAGTGTTGCATGTATGGTGGTCACTGTATGTGCGTTAGTGGATGGGAGGGATATGGTGGGCCATGAGTGTGACAGTCCTGACAGTATCACTAATCCCTTTTCTGCTGTATTTTTCCTGCAGGTCAGCGCCCATCAGAAAAAGGGTATTTGGCGTGTCATCGCCAAGGAGGTGAGGACCCTGGGGTTCTTTGACAGGCGGAGCACCCACTGCCGCAAACGGTGGAAGGACCTGCGCTGCTGGGGAAGGAAGACGGCAGAGGCCCAGATGGGGCTGGCCTCCCAACGAGGAAGGGGTGCCTTCGTACCCTGACCCCTCTGATGTTTTGCATCCTGGCGGTGGCCTATCCGGAGTTGGATGGGCGCTTGAGGGCATCACAGCAGCCATAAGGGGGTGAGTACAAATTCAAATTCATGAGTTCGCGCGTGTTAAGGTTTTACCTGCGTGGCGGCTGTGGACTGTGGGTGCCCCTAGGCCAGGGTGAACATGGCAGGGTAGGTCCCTTGTTGGGCAGGCCGTGAAGCACTCCAACCCCAATTGTGTTAGTGGGCATCTACTACTGGGCAGGGTCCTATGGGTTTCAGGTGTGCAGCGATGGCGTTATGCCATGGCCCCCATGGGCTGGTGACTAGCATTGTGTACGAAGTTGGCTCTGTATGTACTATTTCAAAGTAAGAAATAGCATGCACAGAGTCCAAGGGTTCCCCTTACAGGTAAGATAGTGGCAAAAAGAGATAATTCTAATGCTCTATTTTGTGGTAGTGTGGTCGAGCAGTAGGCTTATCAGAGGGTAGTGTTAAGCATTTGTTATACACCCACAAGCAATAAATGAGGAAAACACACTCAAAGACAATTCCAGGCCAATAGGTTTTTGTATATAAAAATATATTTTCTTAGTTTATTTTAAGAACCACAGGTTCAAGATTTACAAACAATATTTTAAATGAAAGGTACTTCACTTAGGAACTTTGAATTAGCAAAATAGCATATACAGTTTTCACACAAATGGCATATAGCTATTTTAAAACTAGACAGTGCAATTTTCAACAGTTCCTGGGGGAGGTAAGTGTTTGTTAGTTTTGCAGGTAAGTAAACCACCTACGGGGTTCAAAGTTGGGTCCAAGGTAGCCCACTGTTGGTGGTTCAGGGCAACCCCAAAGTTACCACACCAGCAGCTCCGGGCCGGTCAGGTGCAGAGGTCAAAGTGGTGCCCAAAACGCATAGGCTTCAATGGAGAAGGGGGTGCCCCGGTTCCAGTCTGCCAGCAGGTAAGTACCCGTGTATTCGGAGGGCAGACCAGGGGGGTTTTGTAGGGCACTGGGGGGGACACAAGTTAGCACAAAAAGTACACCCTCAGCGGCACGGAGGTTGCCGGGTGCAGTGTGCAAACAGGCGTCGGGTTCGCGATGTAATCCAATGGGAGACCAAGGGGTCTCTTCAGCGATGCAGGCAAGCAAGGGGGGGGCTCCTCGGGGAAGCCACCACCTGGGCAAGGGGGAGGGCCACCTGGGGGTCACTCCTGCACTGGAGGTCGGATCCTTCAGGTCCTGGGGGCTGTGGGTGCAGTGTCCTTACCAGGCATCGGGTCTTTGAAGCAGGCAGTCGCGGTCAGGGGGAGCCTCGGGATTCCCTCTGCAGGGGTCGCTGTGGGGACTCAGGGGGGTCAACTCTGGCTACTCACGGGCTCGCAGTCGCCGGGGAGTCCTCCCTTTAGTGTTTGTTCTCCACAAGTCGAGCCGGGGGCGTCGGGTGCAGAGTGCAAAGTCTCATGCTTCCGGCGGGAAACGTGTGTTGTTTCAAAGTTGCTTCTTTGTTGCAAAGTTGCAGTCTTTGTGGAGCAGAGCCGCTGTCCTCGGGAGTTCTTGGTCCTTCTAGGTGCAGGGCAGTCCTCTGAGGCTTCAGAGGTCGCTGGACCCTGTGGAGCACGTCGCTGGAGCAGTGTCTTTAGAAGTGGGGAGACAGGCCGGTAGAGCTGGGGCCAAAGCAGTTGGTGTCTCCGTCTTCTCTGCAGGTTTTTCAGCTCAGCAGTCCTTCTTCGTCTTAGGTTGCAGGAATCTATCTTGCTGTGTTCTGGGAGCCCCTAAATACTCAATTTAGGGGTGTGTTTAGGTCTGGGGGGTTAGTAGCCAATTGCTACTAGCCCTGAGGGTGGCTACTCCCTCTTTGTGCCTCCTCCCTGAGGGGAGGGGGGCACATTCTTATTCCTATTGGGGGAATCCTCCATCTGCAAGATGGAGGATTTCTAAAAGTCAGAGTCACCTCAGCTCAGGACACCTTAGGGGCTGTCCTGACTGGCCAGTGACTCCTCCTTGTTTTTCTCATTATCTCCTCCGGCCTTGCCGCCAAAAGTGGGGCCGTGGCCGGAGGGGGCGGGCAACTCCACTAGCTGGAGTGCCCTGGGGTGCTGTAACAAAGGGGGTGAGCCTTTGAGGCTCACCGCCAGGTGTTACAGTTCCTGCAGGGGGAGGTGAGAAGCACCTCCACCCAGTACAGGCTTTGTTACTAGCCACAGAGTGACAAAGGCACTCTCTCCCTGTGGCCAGCAACATGTCTGGTGTGTGGCAGGCTGCTAAAACTAGTCAGCCTACACTGGTAGTCGGTTAAGGTTTCAGGGGGCACCTCTAAGGTGCCCTCTGGGGTGTATGTTACAATAAAATGTACACTGGCATCGGTGTGCATTTATTGTGCTGAGAAGTTTGATACCAAACTTCACAGTGTTCAGTGTAGCCATTATGGTGCTGTGGAGTTCGTGCATGACAGACTCCCAGACCATATACTCTTATGGCTACCCTGCACTTACAATGTCTAAGGTTTTGCTTAGACACTGTAGGGGCATAGTGCTCATGCACTTATGCCCTCACCTATGGTATAGTGCACCCTGCCTTAGGGCTGTAAGGCCTGCTAGAGGGGTGACTGATCTATACCTATAGGCAGTGTGAGGATGGCATGGCACCCTGAGGGGAGTGCCATGTCGACTTAGTCTTTTTATCCCCACTAGCACACACAAGCTGGCAAGCAGTGTGTCTGCGCTGCGTGAGGGGTTCCCAGGGTGGCATAAGACATGCTGCAGCCCTTAGAGACCTTCCCTGGCATCAGGGCCCTTGGTACCAGAGGTACCAGTTACAAGGGACTTACCTGGATGCCAGGGTGTGCCAATTGTGGAAACAAACTACAGGGTAGGGAAAGAACACTGGTTAGCAGGCCTCAGCACACTTTCAAATCATAACTTGGCATCAGCAAAGTCAAAAAGTCAGGGGGTAACCATGCCAAGGAGGCATTTCCTTACACAACCACCCCCCAAACGAAAGAGGATGAGACTAACCTTTCCCAAGAGAGTCTTCATTTTCTAAGTGGAAGAACCTGGAAAGGCCATCTGCATTGGCATGGGCAGTCCCATGTCTGTGTTCCACTATAAAGTCCATTCCCTGTAGGGAGATGGACCACCTCAACAGTTTTGTATTTTCACCTTTCATTTGCATTAGCCATCTGAGAGGTCTGTGGTCAGTCTGAGCTACAAAGTGAGTACCAAAGAGGTATGGTCTCAGCTTCTTCAGGGACCAAACCACAGCAAAGGCCTCCCTCTCAATGGCACTCCAACGCTGCTCCCTGGGGAGTAACCTCCTGCTAATGAAAGCAACAGGCTGTTTGGGACAAAACTGCCCCTATCCCATGTTCAGAGGCATCAGCCTGCACAATTAACTGCTTGGAGTAATCTGGAGCTTTGAGAACTGGTGCTGTGTACATTGGTTGTTTCAGGGTGTCAAAGGCCTGTTGGCATTCTACAGTCCAGTTTACCTTCTTGGGCATTTTCTTAGAGGTAAGTTCTGTGAGGGGTGTCACTATTGATCCATATCCCTTCACAAACCTCCTGTAGTACCCAGTCAAGCCAAGGAATGCCCTGACTTGAGTCTGTGTTTTTGGAGCTGCCCAGTCCAGAATAGTCTGGATCTTAGGCTGAAGTGGCTGAACTTGGCCTCCACCTACAAGGTGTCTCAAGTAAACCACAGTTCCCTGCCCTATCTCGCATTTGGATGCCTTGATAGAGAGGCCTGCTGCTTGCAGAGCCTTCAAAACCTTCTTCAGGTGGACCAGGTGATCTTGCCAGCTGGAGCTAAAGACAACAATATTGTCAAGATAAGCTGCACTAAAGGACTCCAAGACAGCAAGGACTTGATTCACCAACCTTTGGAAGGTGGCAGGGGCATTCTTTAAACCAAAAGGCATAACAGTAAACTGATAATGCCCATCAGGTGTGGAGAATGCTGTCTTTTCCTTTGCTCCTGGTGCCATTTTGATTTGCCAGTACCCTGCTGTCAAGTCAGAGGTACTTAAGTATCTGGCAGCACCTAGTTTGTCTATCAATTCATCTGCCCTTGGAATGGGATGGGCATCTGTCTTGGTGACAGAATTAAGTCCTGTCCTCTGTAGTCCACACAAAACCTCATCTCTCTCTTTCCATCTTTGGTGTGAGGTTTGGGGGCTAAGACTATTGGGCTATCCTAGGGGCTGTCAGAGTACTCAATGACTCCCAATTCCAGCATCTTGTGGACTTCCATCTTGAGGCTTTCCTTAACTTGGTCGGACTGTCTGAAAATGTTGTTTTTGACAGGCATGCTGTCTCCTGTGTCCACATCATGGGTACACAGGTGGGTCTGACCAGGGGTTAGGGAAAAGAGCTCAGCAAATTGTTGCAGGACCTTCCTACAGTCAGATTGCTGTTGGCCAGAGAGGGTGTCTGAATAGATCACTCCATCAACTGAGCCATCTTTAGGGTCTGTGGAGAGGAGATCAGGGAGAGGTTCACTCTCAGCTTCCTGGTCCTCATCTCTTACCATCAACAGATTCACATCTGCCCTGTCATGGAAGATTTTGAGGCGGTTCACATGGATCACCCTTTTGGGGGTCCTGCTAGTGCCTAGGTCCACCAGCTAGGTGACCTGACTCTTCTTCTCTAGCACTGGGTAAGGGCCACTCCATCTGTCCTGAAGTGCCCTGGGAGCCACAGGCTCCAGAACCCAGACTTTCTGCCCTGGCTGAAACTCAACCATAGGAGCCTTTTGGTGATACCAAAACTTCTGGAGCTGTTGGCTGGCCTCAAGGTTTTTGCTTGTCTTTTCCTTATACTCTGCCATCCTTGACTGTAGGCCTAGTACATAGTCCACTATATCTTGTTTAGGCTCATGAAGAGGTCTCTCCCAGTCTTCTTTAACAAGAGCTAGTGGTCCCCTTACAGGATGGCCAAACAGAAGTTCAAAGGGGGAAAACCCTACTCCCTTCTTAGGCACCTCTCTGTAGGCGAAAAGCAGATATGGCAAGAGGACATCCCATCTCCTTTTGAGTTTTTCAGGGAGCCCCATGATCATGCCTTTCAATGTCTTGTTAAACCTTTCAACAAGACCATTGGTTTGTGGATGGTATGGTGTGGTGAATTTGTAAGTCACCCCACACTCATTCCACATATGTTTCAGGTATGCTGACATAAAGTTGGTACGTCTGTCAGACACCACCTCCTTAGGAAATCCCACTCTGGTAAAAATACCAATGAGTGCTTTGGCTACTGTAGGGGCAGTAGTCGACCTAAGGGGAATTGCTTCAGGGTATCTAGTAGCATGATCTACTACTACTAGTATGTATTGGTTCCCTGAGGCTGTGGGAGGTTCAAGTGGACCCACTATATCCACACCCACTCTTTCAAAGGGGACCCCCACCACTGGAAGTGGAATGAGGGGGGCCTTTGGGTGTCCACCTGTCTTACCACTGGCTTGACAGGTGGCACAGGAGACACAAAGCTCCTTGACCTTCTGGGACATGTTGGGCCAATAGAAGTGGTTGACTAATCTCTCCCACGTCTTGGTCTGTCCCAAATGCCCAGCAAGAGGAATATCATGAGCTAAGGTCAGAATGAACTCTCTAAACTCCTGAGGCACTACCACTCTCCCAGTGGCACCAGGTTTGGGATCTCTTGCCTCACTGTAAAGGAGTCCATCTTCCCAATAGACTCTATGGGGGTCATTCTGACTCCCGCCGGCGGCGGTAACCGCACGCCCGGCGGGAGCCGCCGAATGACCGTACCGTGGTCAAATGACCGCGGCGGCCATTCTGGCTTTCCTGCTGGGCCGGCGGGCGACCGCCAGAAAGCCTTCCGCCGGCCCAGCGGGAAATCGCCTTCAACGAGGAAGCCGGCTCCGAATGGAGCCGGCGGAGTTGAAGGCGTGCGACGGGTGCAGTAGCACCCGTCGCGATTTTCAGTGTCTGCTTGGCAGACACTGAAAATCAATGTGGCATGGGCACTGCAGGGGCCCCCAGGGGCCCCACGACACCCGTTACCGCCATCCTGTTCCTGGCGGGGAAAACCGCCAGGAACGGGATGGCGGTAAGGGGGTCGAAATCCCCATTGCGGCGCTGCAAGCAGCGTCGCCATGGAGGATTCCCTGGGGCTGTACCGCCGCGGTCAGAATGCCCATGGAAGCACCGCCAGCCTGTTGGCGGTGCTTCCGTCATTTGTGGCCCTGGCGGTCTTGGACCGCCAGGGTCAGAATGACCCCCTATGTGTTCCTGTTATTTTTCCTTTGAACTCTTCAGCAGCTTGCTGCCTAAGGCCTTCAAGAGAGGGACAGGTTTCTTGTCCCTTACACAACTGCTCCCTTGAGGGCCCCCCCGGGCCCAGGAGCTCAACCTGATAAGGTTCTAACTCCATGGGCTCAGTTCCCTCAGAGGGCAGAACTTCTTCCTGGGAAGAGAGGTTCTCTTTTTCTTGTTGTGTTGAAACTGGTTCCCCAGTTTTCTTTCCTTTTCTCTTGGAGGGTTGGGCCCTTTTTCCAGGCTCCAACACCACTTTTTCACCCTGAGCCTTGCACTGTGCCCTTGTCTTGACACACACCAGTTCAGGGATACCCAGCATGGCTGCATGGGTTTTGAGTTCTACCTCAGCCCATGCTGAGGACTCCAGGTCATTTCCAAGCAAACAGTCTACAGGGATATTTGAGGAGACCACCACCTGTTTCAGGCCATTGACCCCTCCCCACTCTAAAGTTACCATAACCATGGGATGTACTTTAGTCTGATTGTCAGCGTTGGTGACTGGATACGTTTGTCCAGCCAGGTATTGACCAGGGGAAACCAGTTTCTCTGTCACCATGGTGACACTGGCACCTGTATCCCTCAGACCTTCTACACTTTGCCCATTAATTAAGAGTTGCTGCCTGTATTTTTGCATATTAGGGGGCCAGGCAGCCAGTGTGGCTAAATCCACCCCACCCTCAGAGACTAGTGTAGCTTCAGTGTGGACCCTGATTTGCTCTGGGCACACTGTTGATCCCACTTGGAGACTGGCCATTCCAGTGCTAGCTGGAGTAGAGTTAGAAGTGGAACCTTTCTTGGGACAGGCCTTGTCTCCAGTTTGGTGTCCTGGCTGATTACAGCTATGACACCAGGCCTTTTTGGGATCAACATTTTTACCCTTGTACCCAAAATTGCTCCAGGCCGGTCAGGTGCAGAGGTCAAAGTGGTGCCCAAAACACATAGGCTTCAATGGAGAAGGGGGTGCCCCGGTTCAAGTCTGCCAGCAGGTAAGTACCTGCGTCTTTGGAGGGCAGACCAGGGGGGTTTTGTAGGGCACCGGGGGACACACAAGTTAGCACAAAAAGTACACCCTCAGCGGCACGGGGGCGGCCGGGTGCAGTGTGCAAACAGGCGTCGGGTTCGCAATGTAATCCAATGAGAGACCAAGGGGTCTCTTCAGCGATGCAGGCAGGCAAGGGGGGGCTCCTCGGGGTAGCCACCACCTGGGCAAGGGAGAGGGCCACCTGGGGGCCGCTCCTGCACTGGAGGTCGGATCCTTCAGGTCTGGGGGCTGCGGGTGCAGTGTCCTTACCAGGCGTCGGGTCTTTGAAGCAGGCAGTCGCGGTCAGGGTGAGCCTCGGGATTCCCTCTGCAGGTGTCGCTGTGGGGGTTTAGGGGGGTCAACTCTGGCTACTCACGGGCTCGCAGTCGCCGGGGAGTCCTCCCTGTAGTGTTTGTTCTCCACAAGTCGAGCCGGGGGCGTCGGGTGCAGAGTGCAAAGTCTCACGCTTCCGGCGGGAAACGTGTGTTGTTTCAAAGTTGCTTCTTTGTTGCAAAGTTGCAGTCTTTGTGGAGCAGAGCCGCTGTCCTCGGGAGTTCTTTGTCCTTCTAGATGCAGGGCAGTCCTCTGAGGCTTCAGAGGTCGCTGGACCCTGTGGAGCGCGTCGCTGGAGCAGTGTCTTTAGAAGTGGGGAGACAGGCCGGTAGAGCTGGGGCCAAAGCAGTTGGTGTCTCCGTCTTCTCTGTAGGTTTTTCAGCTCAGCAGTCCTTCTTCGTCTTAGGTTGCAGGAATCTATCTTGCTGTGTTCTGGAAGCCCCTAAATACTCAATTTAGGGGTGTGTTTAGGTCTGGGGGGTTAGTAGCCAATGGCTACTAGCCCTGAGGGTGACTACACCCTCTTTGTGCCTCCTCCCTGAGGGGAGGGGGGCACATTCCTATCCCTATTGGGGGATTCCTCCATCTGCAAGATGGAGGATTTCTAAAAGTCAGAGTCACCTCAGCTCAGGACACCTTAGGGGCTGTCCTGACTGGCCAGTGACTCCTCCTTGTTTTTCTCATTATCTCCTCCGGCCTTGCCGCCAAAAGTGGGGCCGTGGCGGGAGGGGGCGGGCAACTCCACTAGCTGGAGTGCCCTGGGGTGCTGTAACAAAGAGGGTGAGCCTTTGAGGCTCACCACCAGGTGTTACAGTTCCTGCAGGGGGAGGTGAGAAGCACCTCCACCCAGTACAGGCTTTGTTACTAGCCACAGAGTGACAAAGGCACTCTCCCCATGTGGCCAGCAACATGTCTGGTGTGTGGCAGGCTGCAAAAACTAGTCAGCCTACACTGGTAGTCGGTTAAGGTTTCAGGGGGCACCTCTAAGGTGCCCTCTGGGGTCTATGTTACAATAAAATGTACACTGGCATCAGTATGCATTTATTGTGCTGAGAAGTTTGATACGAAACTTCACAGTGTTCAGTGTAGCCATTATGGTGCTGTGGAGTTCGTGCATGACAGACTCCCAGACCATATACTCTTATGGCTACCCTGCACTTACAATGTCTAAGGTTTTGCTTAGACACTGTAGGGGCATAGTGCTCATGCACTTATGCCCTCACCTATGGTATAGTGCACCCTGCCTTAGGGCTGTAAGGCCTGCTAGAGGGGTGACTGATCAATACCTATAGGCAGTGGGAGGTTGGCATGGCACCCTGAGGGGAGTGCCATGTCGACTTAGTCTTTTTATCCCCACTAGCACACACACGCTGGCAAGCAGTGTGTCTGTGCTGAGTGAGGGGTCCCCAGGGTGGCATAAGACATGCTGCAGCCCTTAGAGACCTTCCCTGGCATCAGGGCCCTTGGTACCAGAGGTACGAGTTACAAGGGACTTACCTGGATGCCAGGGTGTGCCAATTGTGGAAACAAAAGAACAGGTTAGGGAAAGAACACTGGTGCTGGGGCCTGGTTAGCAGGCCTCAGCACACTTTCAAATCATAACTTGGCATCAGCAAAGGCAAAAAGTCAGGGGGTAACCATGCCAAGGAGGCATTTCCTTACACATTGTAACTGGTAGTGCATGGCATAGTGCATAAGGCAGCTCCCTGCGTGTTGTGTACGCCAACAGTAGTGTTGTTGCTGGCATTGACCAAGTGTATCCTCTGTCTCTCCCCCCTCTTTTTGTTTTGTCACCCTGTCCTTGTGTGCATTAGCATCATCTGGCGGGGGCGCAGAGGCACCGGCGATGGAGGGAGCTGCAACCCACATGGGCCAGGAAGCGGAATTCACCGAGGGTGAGGGCACCAGTGAAACGGAGGGCGAGGGGAGCACCACGACGGAGACAGGAGGGGACACTACAGACAGCGACTCCTCCTCTGATGGAAGCTCCCTGGCTGTGGCAGACACCTCTGTGTCCACTCCAACTCTAGGTACTGCCGCCACCCCCCTACCAGCACCGCCCTCCCAGCAGCCTCTCAGCGTGTTTCCTGTGCCTGCTCACCCAGGAGGGTGGGCATCTCCTTCGCCCCGGGCACCTCAGGCCCTGCCCCAGTCAGCCCTGCTGCCCTCAGTGAGGAGTCTATTGACCTCCTGAGAACACTCACTGTTGGGCAGTCAACCATTCTGAATGCCATCCAGGGTGTCGAGAGGCATTTATAACAAACAAATGCATACCTGGAGGACATTCACTCTGGCATGGCGGCCCAACAGAGAGCATTTCAGGCTCTGGCGTCCGCACTGATGCCATTGTCCCTGTCTCTAGCCTCCCCCCTCCAACTTCCTCTACCCAGTCCCAATCCCCTCAACCCCAGTCTATCCCAAGCACACCTTCAGACTAGCATTCACCTAAATCAACACACAGAAGTGGCTCAGGCAAACACAAGCACCACACTTCATCTCAAAGGCACTCACACAAGTACCATCCCCATGCAGACACACCAACATCCACTGCCTCCACTGTGTCCCCCTCCTCGTCCACCTCCCTCCCAGTAGCATCTCCACTCACACCTGCATGCACTACATCCTCATCCACTACCTCCATCACCAGCATTCCCATCACTACACACCCCTCACTGGCAGTACCACCCCCACATCCATGCACACGGCCCCTGTGTCCTCTCCCACTGTGCCTGTGACCCCTCTTCCCAAAGTACATAAACACAAGCACACACCCACCCAACAGCCATCCACCTCACAACAGCATCCAGCTCATGCACCTGCACCCAAACACAGCAGACTGACACCTCCTACAACCACTCCCTCTTCCTCCACTCCCAAACCTTCACCCTCTTCCCACCCCAATGTCTCTAAGAAGCTTTTCCTAGCCAACATTGACCTGTTCCCTATCCTTCCCCCTCTGACCTTCCCCTCGGGCCAGGGTGGCCAAAACCCAGCCCAGCACCTCAACCACCAAGTTCACAACCGCTGTGGTTCCTGCAGCTGTCAGAGGCTCAAAGGGGGCACCCGTCAGCCCAGCCAGTGTGCCACCAACCCCTTCCAAGGCAAAGAATATTCCGCCACCTGGCAAGGTGAAGAAGAGGACAACATCCAACAAGGGGAAGGAGCCACAACCACCCAGCAAGGCCACCTCAAAGACTCCACCTGCCAGACCCAAGTTGACACCACCATCTGCCAAGGGCAGGACGGGGCACAGAACACCAGCCAAGGCACTTCAGCCGTCTGAGCCTGCAGGTGAAGGCCTGGTGGCTACCAGCACAACCTCCACCACTGCCACCTGCACCGCGGGCAGCACTGCCGCAAGCACCGCCACCTGCACCACCACCTGCACCGCCGCAAGCACCACTCCTGTCAGCAGCAGCAGCCCCAGTGGGCAGCCGTCCGAGGATGCAGGAGAAGGGCTGTAGCCTCCCCGCACCACTGGCAGGACCGGCACCGCGGGCAGCACCACCACCTGCACCGCCACAAGGACCGCCGCAAGCCCCGCCACCTGCACCGCTGACAGTAGCACCACTGCCAGCAGCAGCAGCCTAAGTGGGCAGCCGTCCTAGGCTGCAGGAGAAGGGCTGGAGCCTGCCCCCACCACGGGCAGCACCCCCACCACCACCCCTGGCACTACCACCACTGTGCAGCCGTCAACGGATGGACTGTAGCCCTGCCTCCATGGACTTGCATGCATCCTGACCACTGCAAATCTCGTGGCTCTGACACGCAGGTGAGGGACTGTGACCTGGCACCCCCAAGTGGTGCATCACTGGGCACCAAGCTCCTCTAGAACCAGTGGAGAAAGGCATCCACTCACCTTATCCTTGGCAGGATGAAGCACACTGGGCACCAAGCCCCCTCCAGAGCCAGTGGAGAAAGGCATCCACTCACCCTATCCTTGGCAGGATGAAGCACACTGGGCACAAATCCCCCTCCAGAACCAGTGGAGAAAGGCATCCACTTGATAGACTGTGGCCTTGCACTCCCCAGGAGCAAGCAGTGGGCAAACCACCCACTTGAGAGACTGTGGCTTTGCATTCCCCAGGAGCAAGCAGTGGGCAAACCACCCACTTGAGAGACTGTGGCTTTGCACTCCCCAGGAGCAAGCAGTGGGCAAACCACCCACTGGAGAGACTTGAGAGACTGTGGCCTTGCACTCCCCAGGATATCACTGTGGGCATGAAGCCCCCTCCAGGAGCAGTGGTGTTGTACCTTCTTCTGGCTGAGGTGCCCCCCCCTTCCCCAACCCCCTGAGGTGCCTGTGTGTTATCGACCTGATGCCCCTGCAGTGTTCTCTCCATATTGAGGCAGGAATCAAGTGGGGCTTGGCCTATGTGTTTTGGCCCAGTGGGCCACGGACATTTTGGGTGGACATTGTCCTGCCTTTTGTACATATTTTATATTTTGTAAATACAGTTTGTGAGATATTAACGTATTTCTGAGTCTTTCTGATATAACACTAATTTGACTCAATTACTTTTGTCCTTGCGTTATTCCAGAGGGTTACGGGGTGTACATGTAATGTTGTTGCATGTGTTTGTGTGTATGGTGTTCAGGGTGAGGATGGGGATGTTGGATGTGTGTGTCACTCTCTTTTTCCTCCCCGCCTCCCCTGTCTACTAGGTGCTGTACTCACAGTGGTCATCGTCGCCGCCGTTGGTTCTCCTGATATATGAGAAGATACACCAGCATGGGCAGGACGTGCAGCTCGGGCTCCATGGCGTCCTGGTTCTTCGTTGAGTGTCGAGAGGTGAGGGGTTTTCCTTCCAAGTACTGTTTCTGCCGTGCTTTTGATATTTGATGGCATTGGTACTGCCCCGGAAAAGCTGGCAGATGGGCGTGTTGTAATGGGGTGGGCGGTACATTGTCTTCCGCCCGGATGTTGGCGGTTAGAGCCGCGGAGTTTGTTGCTACCGCCGTGGCGGACAGAGTGCGGACAGTGGCTGTCTATGTTGGCGGTTTCCGCCGTGGTCGTGATTCCATTTTTTATACCGCCGGCCTGTTGGCGGTATTACCGCATTTTTAACACTGACCGCCAGGGTTGTAATGAGGGCCATAGTGAGTGCACATGGAAGCCATAGCAAATACATGTGCTGGATACTGGTCATTATGAGTTCCCCAGCTACACAATGGCCTCTCTGAATACTGGGTTGTTTGGTATCAAACAACTCCGAATAATAAAGCCACATTGATGCCAGTGGTGGATTTATTGTAAGATCTACCCAGAGGGCACCTTAGAGGTTCCCTATGCAAAACCTATTGGCCCTGGCATGGTTGCTGACTGATTTTTACCAGCCTGCTACGACCAGACAAAAGTCTGGACTCGGTGACAGCCTCTGCTCTCAGGAGCCAGAATACAAAGCCTTTCCTGGGTAGAGGTGTTACACCTCCTTCCCCAGGCAGGCATTGAGGCCCATCCTTCAGCTTCAAAGGCTTTAACACCTTTGAAATCTGACCTTTGACTCTGCTGCTAGCAGCAGATGGCCGCCCAATAGCTTTCCCCCCAGTTTGAGCGGGAAAACAGAGTAGGAGGAGTGGACACCCCCAGCCTGCACCACCCCCAGGTGTGGTAACCAAGGTGACCACTCCATTTCATTTTCCTCCTCCTTGGAGGATAGGAAAATGGCCAATTAGGGTTAGGGGTTGTGATCTCTTCCCACAGGAAGTGGTCACAGTGGGTGTAGCCACCCTACATTAGGTAGCCCATTGGCCACTACCAGGAACTCCCCCTAGCGCCCACCAAATGCAGTATTTAGTGGGCATCCCTGGACTTACAGATCACATTCGATGGACACAAGAAGGCCAATGACAAAGAAGACCCAAGGCTCAAGAATAGAAGTCCTGCTTCAAAAGAAAAAAGTGCCAAACTCTGCCTGCTGCACCCAGTGCTCGACAATCGCCGCTGAGAGGTCGACTGGACATCGGATGGCTCTAAGAGACCCCAGAGGACTGCCAATGTTTTACAAATCACCAATAACCTTCCTCCGAGTGAAGGCATCACTCCATGCACCCTGCAGGCATGAATCCAGTGATGTCCAGTCCACTGACTGGCTGCTGAACAACAAACCGAACATAGCAGCCTGACCAAATTCCACCCGAGAGACCCAGAGGAAAAACCCTGCCAATGTGCCAAGTTTGGTGGCACTGCGACCTCCAGTGGCTGAGACATGCCATAGCCCAGTTTACTGGACCCCCAACATCGAACGCCCAGAAGAAAAGTCCACTCCGGGCTCTCTGAAGACCAGAATCAAGCTCCAGTCAAGGGACTTCAGGACACGCCAAGAACCACCCCCCAGAGTAGCCCTGCTGACCTGCAATCCACCCTTAAAGTGACCTGCACCTGGTTCCAATGACCCTAGGATGCACAACCCTTGGCCTCTTTATTGACAAACCATCTGTGTTGTAGGGGTCCCTAACCCTTTGCGACCTCTACACTCCAAGGGTACCCACCAGACATACCTTTAAGTCCATCTGTGCAGTGTCTTCCTAAGTGGTCCCTTTCACCGTTCTGCACCAGCTCAAAGACTTTCAGCCAAAGCCGGAACTGCCCAAACTTCTCTGGCTGGCCCACAGGACATCTGGAAGGCATCAACCTAAAAACAGAAGGTGACACTTGTGAGAAGATTGCCTGATTTTATATGCATTTTTATAAAGTTTTCTTTACTACGCACAGAAAAAGAACATTTCTTAAACTTTGAAAAATCATAACTTAAAAAGTACTTACCCAATTTTAATGAGCTTGGTCTTAAAAGGTTTATAAAAATCTGAAGTATTTTTGTAAATTGGTCTTGAATTATTCTTCCGAGTTTGTGTCCACATATATTGATACAGTGAGTACAAAAAATGCTTAGAACATCTCCAAGATAAGCCTCACTGCTCCCCCACACTACCACAAATGTACCTCTGGAAACCAAGGTGGAGTTTCCTGGATTCTCTACACATTGCACATCATTTTTGTGCACTATGTAGAGAGCCAACCTCCTATACCTTTAAGAGACAAAGGCCCTCATTATGACATTGGCGGTAAATCCCACTTACCGCCGCGCTGACGGCCGCCAACTTACCGCCGCCATGGCGAATATCCGTTCACCATATTATGACACACACACACCAATCCGACAGAATACTGCCACGCACACAAATCTGAGAGTCAGTGATAAACTGGCAGTATCAAACCCACACTGTTACGCCAACAGAACAACGCCCACCACATTATGACCCACGAATCAACACAGTGGACATTCAATGGCGGTAAACCATTGGCGGTGCATACCGCTGCGCTCAAAATGGACACCCACAAACAAAACAACACCACATTGGACAATTAAAAAAACACACACCTGACACCCATACACTCACCACACCCACACCACTATAAAACACACACCCATATTACCCACAACCCTCAATGATTACAAACCATTGCCAGCAGAGAAACACCAAGACCACTGACACAACTAGAGCCACACACTACTCACACCTATACACCACTCATGCACTCCACATCACACACCCCAACACATTACCCAACACACCCTCACCAACACACCTCACAGAACACCCAGGGCACCACAAAGACACCCCTGTTTCAGAGAGGATGAGCTAAGGGTCGTGGTGGAGGAAATTGTCTGGGTAGAGCCACAGCTATTTGGAACACAGGTGCAGCAGATATCAATAGACAGGAAGATAGAGCTATGGCAAAGAATGGTGGACGGGGTCAACGCAGTGGGACAGCACCCAAGAACTAGGGATAACATCAAAAAGAGGTGGAATGACTTACGTGGAAGATACGTTCCATAGCAGCAAGACACCAGCTCGCTATCCAGAGGACTGGTGGTGGACTCCCACCTCCTCCCCCACAACTCACAGTATGGGAGGAGCAAATCTTGGCAATACTGCATCCTGAGGGCCTGGCCGGAGTTGGAGGAGGACTGGACACTGGTAAGTCAACTCTCCACTATTATCATCCCCTACCTGCAGGCCATCACATACCCTCACCCTCACTCCACAACATCCCACACACCCCACCATCACAACCCACTCATCCCAATGCCAAGCCCTGCATGCTGTACCAATGCATGGACAACTCTCACAGCCCTGCAAGGACACTCATCACTAAAGCATGCACACCATAGAAAATTAACTATCCCACCATATACTAACATACACAAGTAAAAGCTGGCAGGGCAAATCCAACCATAGATGCAAAGCCACGGCAGTACAATATGTCAGACACAGAAACCAAAACACATCATTTACATCCCCACAGGTATCCCAGCCAATGTCAGCGGAGAGGAGGTGCCAGCACTATCCAGTCCCCCAACTGAAGAGGCCCACAGTGATGACAGCAACTCTGGTCTTCAGGATCTGGATGACCTACCTGGCCCATCAGGGACCACTGGACAGCCGGTTACCCAGGCCCAGTCACACACCACCACAGAGCTTCCCCATCAAGAAACACCACCACAGCACCCACCCAGCGTACCCATACCTCTGTCTCCAGGACATGTCAATCAGCAGTGTGTCCACCTCTCCAGGGACCCCAGGGCACACCTTGCCTCCAAGACAATCAGGTACCTGGGGTCAGTGGCAGTGGGCACACCGTTCAGGGGACAGAGGCACAGGCCACCAGGGACATTGGGAGGACTGCTGTGTGCCAGGGGGAGGACAGGCCCAGGGAACTGACTCTCCAAGAGGCACTATCAGAGATCCTGGAGCCTATCAACATTCCCAGGACTCAATGGGCCAGATCCTGGACAACGTGCAGGAGAACAGGCGGCTGCAGGAGGGACAGTACCAGGGGATCAGGGAGGACTTGCAGGCCATCAACAACACCCTGATCTCCATAGCAGGGGTGCTGGCAGACATGGCCAACATTATAAGGGAGGCAGTCTCACACTAGAGGGCCCCTGCCACTAGTCAGACATCTTAACAGCCTTCCACCTCCGCTGCCGCTAGTGGCCAGGAGGCCCCACCACAGGACTCGCAGGCCACCAGCACCCCTCCCCCTACAAAAGGTGAACCACCCCGCAAACGTTCCCGGCGATCCAGACAGAAGCCAAAGACACTTGCCAAGACCCCCGCCAGGAAATGAGACTCTCCTGTTTGTCTCCCTTGTGTCCCACTCAATCACCCTGTCCACCTTGAACTGCCATTGCTCCCCTTCCTATGTCCCCTTGGACAATGCACCTGTGCTACAAACAGACTGGAACAATACCCTGGAATTTCCTCCATCATAACCCTATCCCACTGCACTTTCACCCTATATGTTAGCACTTCAATAAACACCATTTGGAGTATGTCATGCATATCAAATATGTATTCATTGAAATAGATACAAACGTTGCAAATTAACTGTACAGAGAATGAGCATAGATTAATGACCTGTAGCTGGCTGTAGTGATCACACCAGGAGTATATGTCAGGTCACCAACATCTGCAAAATGAATTGCCAGAGGGAACAGTAAGTAGGCATAGAAGTGGGAAATATGAGCATGCCATTGCCACACAGATTACAACCAAAGTCATTGAAATGTAAAGTACCACTGTCCTACCTGTGTGTCATTGGAAGTGTTTTTGGATCACATATGTTCTATTGTCCTCATCCTCTGCTTCCTCATCCTCAATGTCCACAGGGTCTACTGCTGACACACAGGCATCTCCAGCCTCCTCCTTCTGCAGAAATGGGACATGGTGTCTGAGTGCCAGGTTATGCAACATGCAGCATGACACTGCTATCTGGCAGACCTTCTTTGGTGAGTAGCACAGGGATCCACCTATTAGATGGAGGCACCGGAACCTGGCCTTCAGGAGGCCAAAGGTCCTTTCAATGATTCATCTGGTTCGCCCATGTGCCTCATTATAACGTTCTTCTGCCCTTGTCCTGGCATTCCTCACAGGGGTCAGCAGCCATGATAGGTTTGGGTAACCAGAGTCATCTGCAAATATTGAGGGACAACATTTAGCCACACACTACCCTATATGGCCCACACCATACCCATACAGCCAACATATACTGGGTGGGAACCAGGGCTCACCTATTAGCCACACCCTGTGTCTCTGTAGTTGGCCCATCACATTTGAGATGCTGCTATTCCTCAGGGCAAAGGCAGCATGCACCGACCCAGGATACTTAGCATTGACGTGGGAGATGTATTGGTCCACCAAGCACACCATCTGAACATTCATGGAGTGGAAACTCTTACGATTCCTGAACACCTGTTCATTCTGCCGGGGGGGGGGAGGGGAAAAATGCAATATGTGTTCCATCAATGGCACCAATTATGTGGGGGATATGTCCCATTGCATATAAATCGGCCTTCACTATGGCCAAATCCTCAACCTGGGGGAAAACAATGTAGCTGCACATGTGTTTAATCAGGGCAGACAAGGCTCTTGTCAGCACGTTTGATAACATTAGCTGTGACATTCCTGCTGCCAAGCCCACTGTCACTTGGAAAGAACAGTGCATTGTCGCTAGGAAATGGAGTACTGATAGCACTTGCACAAGAGGGGGATCCCAGTGGGGTGACTGAAAGCAGATCTCAGGCTAGGTTCCAACTGGGCACACAGCTCTGTGATTGTGGCCCTTTCAAGTCTATAGGTGAGGATAATGTGCCTGTCCTCCAGTGTTGCCAAGTCCACCAGGGGTCTGTACACGGGGTATGTCTCCATCTCCTATTCATCCGCAGTGGTATGAATCCAAGGGACAAAAGAGTGAGAAGCCGGTCACAAACTGAACAATGGAGCTACAACAGTAGTTTGCATCCTGTACACATGTAATGGGTCAGTATGATTTGTCCAGTATGTCAATATCTCTTGTGATGCAGCATTATTCCAGAGGCCTGCCCCCCCCACTGAAATGGCATCTGCCTGTCCTGTGTGGAGGGTCAAGTGGAAGTGAGGTAATTATGCTGACGTTGTGCGCCATTGCGGGAGGCGGTCAGGAGCCGCCGTGCTACTCCTCATTGGTTAACGTTGGGCCCTATGGAGTACAGTGGCCAATGGTGATCTACGCCGGCGGTGACGGTATGCACCGCCGCAGACGTGACTGCCATTTTCTATCATATTCCTCAGTTGCTACCTGACCTTCCATAGGAGAGGACCTACACTGCATGTGCTGCTGTGACCTGTGTCTGTAACCTACCATGGCCCGTGTGACCGGGGAAAGGCCCCAGCCTTCACTTCAGAGGAATTGGAGAGACTGGTGGATGTGGTCCTACCCCAGTTCGGACTGCTGTATGGGCCTCCGGACGAGCAGGTGAGTACACTGTGGCCACGATGCATGTGGCATGAATGCATGGAGTTGTGTTTGTGAAGGCCTCATGTAAGGGGGGTGGGTGGATGTCCTCTTGGCGGCGTACAGTTGTGTGCTGGGCCATGTGTGTGGCAATGGTGATGGGAACGGGTATGGTGGGCCATATGTGTAACAGACAGGACTGTTTGCCAATGGTATTTTCCTGTGTGTACTGCCTCTGCAGGTCAGAGCCCATCAAAAGAAGGGTATATGGCGTGCCGTCGCCAAGGAGGTGCGTACCCTGGGGTTCTATGGCAGGCGGAGCATTCACTGTCGCAAATGGTGGGAGGACCTGAGACGCTGGGCACGGAAGACGGCGGAGGCCTAGCTGGGGATGGCCTCCCAAAGAGGAAGGGGTGCCCGTCGAACCCTGAGCCCCCCGATGGTCTGCATACTGGCGGTGGCCTATCCAGAGCTGGATGGGCGCTTGAGGGCATCACAGCAGCCACAAGGGGGTGAGTACAGTGCCCATCATTACAACGTACGCATGGTAGGGTGGTATCCGGGTGATGGATGTGTGTCAGTGGGTGCCCCCAAGCCAGGCCTGACATTGCAGCTTAGGTCCCCTGGTGGCTAGGGTTCTGAAGGGATAATCCTGCTACCTAGCTCATAGGCATCCACTACTAGTCAGGGCTGGATGGGTCCCAGGTGTGCTGCATTTGCCTGTGTGTGCCCCTCCCCATGCCTTGGAGGCTAGCAGTTTCACTGGTAGTGCAATGCATAGTGCGTAGGGCTGTTCCCTGTGTATGAGTGTGCTGTGTACGCCAATGGTGGCGTTGGTTCAGCCATTGACCCAGTGTATCCTTAGTCTCTTCCCCCCCTTTCTTGTTTTGTCATCCTGTCCTTATGTGCATTAGCATCATCTGGCGGATGAGCAGAAACACCGGCGATGGAGGGAGCTGCATCCCACAGGACCCAGGAGGCACAGTCCACTGACGGTGAGGGCACCAGTGGAACAGAGGGCGAGGGGAGCACCATGGCCGAGACTGGAGGGGACACTTCAGACACAGATACCTCCTCCAATGGAAGCTCCATGGTGGTGGCGGACACTTCTGTGACCACACCAGCTACAGGTACATCCGCCACCCCCATACCAGTACTGCCCTCCCAGTAGCTCTTCATCGAGTTGCCCGTGCCCGCTCACCCAGGAGGGTGGGCATCTCCTTCGCCCCAGGTACCTCAGGCCCTGCCCCAATGAGCTCTGTTGCCCTGAGTGAGGAGGCTATTGACCTCCTGAGATCCATCTCTGTAGGGCAGTCAACCATTGTGAATGCCATCCAGGGGCTGGCACCCCAGATGCATCAATCTAATGCATTCCTGGAGGGCATTCACACTGGATTGACGGCCCAACAGTGATCGATTCAGGCTCTGGCCTCCTCTCTGATGCCATTGTCCCTGTTTCTACCGTCCCCCCTCCAACTTCTACTGCCCAGTCCTATTCTCCTCAACCCAAACCCATCCCAGGCACACATACAGATGAGCATGCACACAAGACAACACTCAAGAGTGTCACAGGCAAACATAAGCACCACACTTCATCCCACAGGCACTCACACAAACACCATATAGTTGCAGACACAACAACATCCACTATTTCCACTGTCTCCCCCTCTTCCTCCTCCTCCCACCTAGTTACATCCACACTCACACCTGCATGCACTACATCATCATCCATACCAGAATCATCACCACACCAAGCAGAACACATATCTCACAGGCAGACACCTCCACAACATCCATGCACACGTCCCCTGTGTCCTCTCCCACTGTGTCTGCCCCCCCTCCTAAAGTACACAAACACAAGCACTTAGACACCCAACAGCCATCCACCTCACAACAGCATACAGCCCATGCACCTGCACCCATATCCAGCAGACAGACACCTTCAACAACCACTCCCTCATCCTCCACTCCCTTTCCTTCTCCCTCTTCCCGCCCAAATATCCCTAAACAACTGTTCCTATCCACCACTGACCTCTTCCATACCCCCTGTCCTGCACGTGTGGCCAGGGTATCACGAACCCAGCCAAGCACCTAAGCCACACAGTCCACTGGCCCAGTCACATCAGTACCCGCTCGTGGTGGAAAGGGATCCTGGACACATGTACTGAAAGGGAAGCAGCCTGCAAAAGCCAGCCTCAGGGGAAGGAGCCTGCCCCAGCAGGCAAGAAGGGCAAGGAGCTTGCACCTGCCACTCAAAAGGCCAAGGAGCCTGCACCTGCCACCCGAAAGGCCAAGGAGCCTACACCTGCCACCCGAAAGGCCAAGGAGCCTGCACCAGCAGGTAGAAAGTGCAAGGAGCCTGCACCAGCAGGCAGGAAGGTCAAGGAGCCTGCACCAGCAAGCAGGAAGGGCAAGGAGCCTGGACCAGCAGCTGTGACTGAGCCCCTATCACCAACCATGGTTATGCATCCGTCCAAGGGTGCAGGGGATGTGCAGGAGCCTCCCCCCACCAGCAGCACCACCACAGTTCATCCGTCCGAGGGTGCAGGGGATGTGCACAAGCCTCTCTCCACCAGCAGCACCACCACAGTGCATCCGTCACTGTCGGCGGACACAATGTAATCCTGCCTCCATAGGCTGCTGTGCGGGCTGCCCCCTCCAGAACTAGTGGGCATGACACCCACTCGAGAGACTGTGGCCTTGCAATCCCCAGGATCAAGCACAGGGCATGTGGCCCCCTCCAGAACCAGTGGGCAAGACACCCACTTGAGAGACTGTGGCCTTGCACTCCCCAGGATCAATCACAGGGCATGTTGCCTCCTCCAGAACCAGTGGTCTTGTTTCATCCCCTGGCTGAGGTCTCCCCCACCCCCTGAGGTGTCTGCCTATTTACCAACTGATGGCCCTGCAGTGTTCTCTCCATGTTGAAGCAGGTGACAAGTGGGGCCTTGGACTTTCGCCTGTGGCCATGTGGCCCATGCAAATTGAGGACTGGGCTGTGTCCCTTGTTCTGTAAATTTGTATATATATGTTATATTGCCTAAATTAATATTTTTACTGTGTTGATCTTATTACAACACTTTGGCGAAATTGTTTTGTCCTTGCATTTTTCAGGCGATTTAGGGAGATTAACTTATTTTCTTGTGCAGCTGGTTGTGAGTATGGGGTGTGTGTTGTGCATGTGTGTGTCACTCTCTTTTTCCTCCCCCCTCCCTTGTGTGCTAGGCGGCTGTATTCACCGTTGTTGTCTTGGCCGGCGTTGGTGTTCGTGGTGGAGCAGAACGTAGAATATCATAGGAAAAACATGCTGTTCTGGCTCCATGGCAGAGTGGTTCTACCCTGTGTCTCCAATGGTGAGTTCTTTCACTTCTAAGGTCTGCTTCCGCCAGGCTTTCGATGTCATTGGTACCGCCCCGGAAAAGGTGGTGGATTGTGTAGTCAGAATATGTTGGGTGGAACTGGCTGTAGGCAGCTACCGCTGTGGTGGCAGTTGTTTCCGCCCTGGCGGTCGGTGTGGTACATTGGCTGTATTTCGGAGATCTTTTCGCCATGGTCATAATTTGGCAGTAGTTCCCACTGCCTGTTGGTGGTATTACCGCCACTTCATCACCGACCGCCAGGGTCGTAATGAGGGCCAAAATGTGTCTACTGAAATCCCCAAATTGGTGTACATTACAGCACATCCTTTTATCCCAATTCATGCAGAACCTGCTTCCAGCCAGATCAGAATTATTGGGAATTTTGTAGAGGGGACCACTGTGACCGATCTAGTGCACATATTGGTGGCCTGCCTCTTTGTCTTGTGCTGGGAGCTGTCTCAAAATAGATGAGTTGGGCACTAAGAAGAAAATCAGCTTTTTCAATCTGTTGCATCACACATCCCCCAAATCATTAGTGCCAGTCCACTATCTTCTTGGGCAGGAAAGCATGAAATGGTTCCCTACGCTGCTTGGTTAGTTATAGCAATTTAGGGGGTCATTCTGACCCTGGCGGCCGGTGACCGCCAGGGTCACCGACCACGGGAGCACCGCCAACAGGCTGGCGGTGCTCCCAAGGGCATTCTGACCGCGGCGGTTCAGCCGCGGTCAGAAAGGGTAAACCGGCGGTCTCCCGCCGGTTTACCGCTGCCCCATTGAATCCTCCATGGCGGCGGAGCGCGCTCCGCCGCCATGGGGATTCAGACACCCCCTACCGCCATCCTGTTCATGGCGGGAAACCCGCCATGAACAGGATGGCGGTAGGGGGTGCCGCGGGGCCCCTGGGGGCCCCTGCAGTGCCCATGCCAATGGCCAATGGCATGGGCACTGCAGGGGCCCCCGTAAGAGGGCCCCACAAAGTATTTCAGTGTCTGCTTTGCAGACACTGAAATACGCGACGGGTGCAACTGCACCCGTCGCACCCCTGCAACTACGCCGGCTCAATTCTGAGCCGGCGTCCTCATTGCAGGGGCATTTCCGCTGGGCCGGCGGGCGCTCTTTTGGAGAGCACCCGCCGGCCCAGCGGAAATGTTTGAATGGCCGCCGCGGTCTTTTGACCGCAGTGCGGTCATTTGTCGGCGGTACCTTGGCGGACGGCCTCCGCCGTCCGCCAAGGTCTGAATGACCCCCTTAATGTGGTACACCTTCCGTTTGGTACTGACATCGGGGGGAGGGGTAGAGACCCCTGAATCTATATAAAATGTGGCCCACCAGATCCAATTCTTCATATTCATTTGAACTCTGGAAACATTCTGCAGCACAATATCTTACCAAGCCCCAGGCACTTCCCTTGTTGTTATTTCCCTTCCAAAGATGGAACCATGCCTATGTTTAAGGAAACTCAGTTACTGTGCCCAGATGGGAAGATTGGTGTTGAAGTGCTTAATGATGAGAGGAGCTCTCTGAACAAGAGAACAAGTGCATGAGCAGGTCCCAGAAGCGTACATGGAGGATGACTCATGTGCAAAAGCCTGCCCTTAAGTCACAAGAGCGTTGTAAAACATTTGGGGGGGTCATTACAACATTGGCGGTAAAAGTCGCTTACCGCCGTGCAGAAGACCGCCAACACACCGCCGCGGCCGCAGATTTCTGCCACAGCTATTATGACCCACATTTCGGAATCCGCCAAAATTCAGACACCCATACAAGTCTGCCACACCAAAGGTCAGTGATAAACTGGCGAAAACAAAACCTCTATCGTCAGGCCAACAGAAATACGCCCACACTATCACGACACACGAATCCACGCGGCGGTCTTTCAACTGCGGTATTCCATTGGCGCTCAAAATACACACACATGGGACAATTCGAAATACACACACCGGATACACATACACACACCACTCCCACACATCCAGTACAATATAAAACACACACCCACATCACACACAAACCCCCACGACCAAAAATACAGAAAGAAGGCCAGAGAGAGACAGCACCAGCAAGAACAACAGCATCCACAGGCACACAACACCATCACCCACAGAACTTCCACGCACCTCACACAACACACCACTACATATCAGCACACTTATCACCACACACTCCACCCCACACATCACCTACACCACTCCATGGCACGGCAAAGACACCCCAGGTTCTCGGAGGTGGAGCTCAGGGTCATGGTCGAGGAAATTGTCCGGGTAGAGCCACAGCTATTCGGAGCACAGGTGCAGCACACCTCCATTGCAAGGAAGATGGAGCTATGGCGAAGAATAGTGGACAGGGTCAACGCAGTGGGACAGCACCCAAGAAATCGGGAGGACATCAGGAAGAGGTGGAACGACATACGGGGGAAGGTGCGTTCTGTGGTCTCAAGACACCACCAGGCGGTTCAGCGGACTGGCGACGGACCCCCGCCTCCTCCCCCACAACTAACAACATGGGAGGAGCAGGTCTTGGCGATTCTGCATCCTGAGGGCCTCGCAGGAGTAGCTGGAGGAATGGACTCTGGTAAGACAAATCTTAATTATTACATCCCCCACCCTACCTGCATGCTATGACATACCCCCACCCTCACCCCCCAGCACCCCAACTCCTCACATATGTCCCAACATCACAAACCACCCATCCCAACACCAAGCCCTGCATGCAACAACAAAGCATGGACACCCATCACCAAAGCATGCCCACGGCACATACCAATACATCCCCCTAAACCATCATCACACAAGGTCCCACTCAGGAATGCAAGCACTGGGGTACACGGTCACCCACCCATTGCACACCATGCCACACACAGATGTAATAACCATCCTTTTATACCCCTGCAGGACCCCTACCCAACATCACCGGGAAGGAGGGTCCACACATGTCCACACCTCCAACAGAGGAGGCCCACAGTGATGACAGCAGCTCTGTCCAACTGGATCTAGACGACCAGCCGCCCATCGGGGACCTTGGGACAGTCGGTTCCCCTCACCCAGTCACAGGCCACGACAGACCTTCCCCCCCCTCTGGAAACACCAGCACAGCACCCACCCAGCAGGCCCATACCTCCGTCCCCAGGACACGTCAATCAGCAGTGTGTCCACCACTACAGGGAACCCAGGATAACCCACCACCCCAACAACAGGGACCTGGGGGCAGTGGTAGTGGGCACACGGTTCAGGGGACGGAGGGCCAGGAACACAGGGGAACTGGGAGGGCTGCTGTGCGGCAGGGGGCGGACAGGCCAAGGGAACCCACTCTCCACAAGGCCCTCTCCTCCATCATGGGAGCCTACCACCACTCCCAGGAGACGATGGCAACGGTACTGGCCAAGTTTCAGGAGACCCAGCACCTGCAGGAGGAACAGTATATGGGCTTCAGGGAGGAACTCAGAACCATCAGCTCCACCCTGGCCACCATCATAGGGGTGCTGAAGGAACTACTCAACACCAGGAGGGACACTGTGGCACTACAAGGGGCCCCTGACACTAGCATGGACGATGAACTGCCCACCACCTCAGCCGGCGCTAGTGGACAGGACGCCCCACCACAGGACCACCACACCAGCACCCCACCCCCTGCAGAGAGAGAACCACCTCGCAAACGGTCCCTGAGATCCAGGACAAAGACAGAGCACGATGCCAAGACCCCAGCCCACTATGTCACCCTGTCCATCCTTAAATTGCCCCAGCTCCACTTCCTATGCCCATTTGGGCAATGCACCTGTGAGACTAATAGACTGGATTCTGCCATGGACATTCCTCCGTCATCACCCCTCACCATTTCACTACCCCCTCCAATATTGAGCACTTAAATAAACACACTTAAAGCACAAAACAATCAGGAGTCTGTCTGTGATTTCGAAATAGTGTATTAGCAATTACAGTGACAAAATGCTCTTTCAATTGTAATGTCAACATACGTATGTCACACAGCTCTAGTCCATGAGGAATCTAAGCAGATGTCACACAGTGGGACCCACATCTGTGAAATCGTAAGGGAAAGTGACAACTCAGTGACCATACACTGGGTGAAAACGACAGACAGTAGAGAGGTAGTAGTGTTTAAGTACATGTAGTAGGCAGGTTTGTACTCCTACCTGTGTCTCACTGGAAATATTGCTGGATCACTGAGTCCCTGTTGTTCATGTCTTCTTCCTCTGCTTCCTCGTCTTCACTGTCCACAGGCTCCACAGCTGCAACAACACCGCCATCTGGAACATCCTCCTGCAGAAAAGGCACCTGTTGTCACAATGCCAAGTTATGAAGCATACAGCAGGCCACGATGATCTGGCACACCCTCTTTGCTGAGTAGAATAGGGATCCACCTGTCATATGGAGGCACCTGAACCTGGCCTTCAGGAGGCCGAAGGTCCGCTCGATCACCCTCCTAGTTCGCCCATGGGCCTCATTGTAGCGTTCCTCAGCCCTTGTCCTGGGATTCCTCACTGGGGTCAGTAGCCATGACAGTTTGGGGTAACCAGAGTCACCTACAAATGGTGAGGGACAACTGTTAGACACGCACTAACCTGGAGGGATATCCCCAGACCCAGACAACCATTCCCACTGACTTGCCTCCAGGTGCTCACCTAATAGCTACACACGGTGCCTCTGGAGCTGACCCATCACATAAGGGATGCTGCTATTCCGCAGGATGTGGGCGTCATGCACTGAGCCAGGGAACTTGGCATTCACATGGGAGATGTACTGGTCTGCCAAACATACCATCTGTACATTCATAGAATGATAACTCTTCCGGTTTCTGTACACCTGTTCACTCCTGTAGGGAGGGACCAAAGCCACATGGGTCCCATCAATGGCACCTATGATGTTGGGGATATGTCCCAGGGCATAGAAATCCCCTTTCACTGTAGGCAAATCCTCCACCTGAGGGAAAACGATGTAGCTCCGCATGTGTTTCAGAAGGGCAGATAACACTCTGGACAATACGTTGGAAAACATAGGCTGGAACATCCCTGATGCTATGGCCACTGTTGTTTGAAAAGACCCACTTGCAAGGAAATGGAGCACTGACAGCACCTGCACTTGAGGGGGATTCCTGTGGGATGGCGGATTGCTGACAACAGGTCTGGCTCCAACTGGGTACACAGTTCCTGGATTGTGGCACGGTCAAGCCTGTATGTGATAATCACATGTCGCTCCTCCATTGTCGACAGGTCCACCAACGGTTAGTACACCGGAGGATGCCGCCATCTCCTCACATGTCCCAGCGGATGGTGCCTATAAAGGACAACAACGAGCACAGAGTCAAACAACTCAGAGGTACGTACCCACAGTTTACCCAGAACACCAATCATACACAAAAGGTGGCCTGTATGTGTGCTGAGTCTAGGCCTAGGTATGTGTGACGCAGTTGGAAATTAAGCCATGTGGGCCCCTGAAATGGCGGCTGTCTGACCTCTAAAGTGTGACAATGGGATGTGAGGTAACTGCGCTGGCGTTGTACACCTTCACGGTAGGCGGTCGAAGACCGCGGCGCAATGCTGCATTGGTTAACATTGGACCCTATGGGTCCCAGGAGCCAATGACGATGTACGCCGGCGGTGACGGTACGCACCGCCGTGGACGTGACCGCCATTTTCTATCTGTTCAATCACTCGATACCTGATCTTCGACAGGAGAGGACCTAAACTGCAAGTGCTGCTGTGACCTTGGTCTGGAAGAGACAATGGCTCGGGTGTCTAGGGAAAGGGCTCCTGCCTTCACATCGGAGGAGTTGGAGAAGCTCGTGGATGGGGTCCTCCCCCAGTACACGCTACTCTACAGTCCACCAGACAAACAGGTAAGTACACAGGGAGCATGTTGTATGGGCTATGCCTGTGTGGAGAGGGCTGGATGTAAGAAGGAAGGGGGGAGAGTGCTGCGTGCATGAAAGACAGTGAATGCATGTGCCACATGGCAAGGGTAGGGATGGGAGCCAATCACTTTGACGGTGCAGTTGGTAATAACTTCTCTTTTTCCCCTGTACATTTCATGTAGGTCAGCGCCCACCAGAAAAAAGACATTTGGCGTGCCATCGCCAAGGACGTCCGGACCCTGGGGGTCTACTACAGATGGAGCACCCACTGCCGGAAAAGATGGGAGGACATTCGCCGCTGGAGCAAGAAGACGGCGGAGGCTCAGCTGTGGATGGCCTCCCAACGTGGGAGGGGTGCCCGTTGCACCATGACCCCCCTGATGTTCAGGATCCTGGCGGTGGCCTACCCGGAGTTGGATGGGCGCTTGAGGGCATCACAGCAGCCACAAGAGGGTGAGTACACTCTCAGTCTGCTGACTTTGCGCGCAGTGGAGGGGTCTGGGTGGGGGAGGTGGGCTGTGTGTTTCCCTAGGCCAGGGAGAGTTCCGTAGGCAAGGCCCCTCCGTAAGGCAGGCCATGTGGCACCCCACACCACCTCTGTAGAGTGCCAAATACACCTAGTCATGCCCCTGTGTCATTCATGTGTGCTGATGTCATTCATAGCCTTGTAGGCCATTTCCCAGGAATTTAACAGTGGTGCCCAAGAGCGCGGCGTAGTGCAGGGGGCTTCTGTGTCTGTCGTGTCCGCCAACGGTAGCGGTAATGCATGCACTCAACATGTCTTTCTTCTGTCTTCCCCCCCCTTTTTGTGGTCTCCCTGTTCTTGTGTGCATTAGCATCATCAGGCGGAGGAGCAGTGGCACCGGAGCACGAGGGAGCTGCATCCCACATGGCCCTGGAGGGTGACACTACGGGGTCTGAATTCACCAGTGGGACGGAGGGCGAGGGGAGCTTCACAGCAGGGACAGGAGCTGACACCAGCGACAAAGACTCGTCCTCTGATGGGAGCTCCCTTGTGGTGGCGGCAACATCTGTGCCCCCCACATCTACAGGTACAGCCGCCACCCCACCTACCAGCACCGCCCTCCCAGCAGCCCCTCAGCCTTTGCCCCGTGCCCGCTCACCCAGGAGGGTGGGCATCACCTTCGCCCCAGGCACCTCAGGCCCTGCCCCAGTCACCCCTGCTGCCCTCAGTGAGGAGGCCATTGACCTCCTCAGGTCCCTCACTGTTGGGCAGTCTACCATTTTGAATGCCATCCAGGGTGTAGAGAGGCAGTTGCAACAGAACCAATGCATTCCCGGAGGGCATTCATTCTGGTCAGGCGGCCCTTCAGCAAGCTTTTCAGACACTGGCCTCAGCACTGATGGCAGCCATTGTCCCTGTGTCTAGCCTCCCCCATCCAACTTCCTCCACCCCGACCCAATCCCCTGTACCTCAGCCTATCCCAAGCACACCTACAGACCAACATGCACACACGTCAACACCCAAGGGAAGCTCAGGCAAACATAAGCACCACACATCCCACAGGCATTCACGCAAGCATCACACACATGCAGACACACCAACATCCACTGCCTCCACTGTGTCCCCCTACTCCTCGTCTCCCTCCTCCCTCCCAGTCTCGTCTACACTCGCACCTGCATGCATTACCTCTACAGCCACTACGTCCCTCTCCAGCACACCCACCACCACACCCCGCTCACGTGCACTCACCACCCCCACTACCATTCACACGTCCCCTGTGTCCTCTGCCAGTGTGTCTGTGACGCCCCCTCCCAAGATACACAAACACAGGCACACACCCACCCAACAGCCATCCACCTCACGACAGCCTCCAGCGCATGCAACTTCACCCAAACTCACCAAACGTACAGATCCTACAACCACCACCTCTTCCTCCACTCCCAAACCCCCTCCAGCTACCCGTCCCAGTGTGTCCAAAAAACTTTTCCTGTCCAACCTTGACCTCTTTCCCACACCTCCCCCACCCCGTCCATCTCATAGGTCCCGAACTAGCACCTCAGCCACAACATCTCCGGGACCAGTGGTGCCTGTAGTCACCGGAATCTGGAGTGCACCGGCCACCAGGGCAGCCAGTGTAGCACAGAGCCACAGCACAGACAGTGCCCCATCTGTGAAGCATCAGAAGTTGGCCAGTGCCCGGCGGGAGAGGGGGAAGACTCCAGCCACCAAAGCCGCTCCTAGGGGTCCCGGTGGGAGTGTGGAGTCGGCTGTGACACCTTCCAAGGTGGGGAAGGGTCACAAGAAACCCGCCATGTCTGGGAAGAGCAGCACGGCGGAGAAGACCGCCATCATCCCCAATGCCCAGGAGGCCACCGCCAGCACCAGCCCAGCTGCCCAGGAGGCCACCGCCAGCACCAGCCCACCTGGCCAGGAGGCCACCGCCAGCACCAGCCCACCTGGCCGGTAGGCCACCGCCAGCACTAGCCCCGCTGGGCCATGAAGGACCGCCAGCAAAAGCCCGCTGGGCCATGAAGGACCGTCAGCAGCTGAGACCCTGCAATGGAGACCGCCATCTCAAGCACCGCTGAACAGGGCACCGCCATCTCAAGCAACGCTGCACAGGGCACCGCCATCTCAAGCACCGCTGAACAGGGCACCGCCATCTCAAGCACCGCTGAACAGGGCACCGCCATCTCAAGCACTGCTGGCCCATGAGCGGCAAGGGCACTGATGCAACTGAGTCCGTCTGCACTCTGGGCACCATGCCCCCTCCAGAAACAGTGGAGAAAGGCATCCACTCCCTCTGTCCTTAGCAGGATAAAGCACTCTGGGCACAAAGCCCCCTCCAGAACCAGTGGAGACTGTTATCCACTTGGATGTGGCTTTGCACTCCCCAAGATTGAACAGTGGGCAACCCACCCACTGTAGAGACTTGAGAAACTGTGGCTTTGCACTCTCCAGGATTGAACAGTGGGCAACCCACCCACTGTAGAGACTTGAGAGACTGTGGCTTTGCACTCCCCAGGATTGAACAGTGGGCAACCCACCCACTGTAGAGACTTGAGAGACTGTGGCTTTGCACTCCCCAGGAATGAACAGTGGGCAAACCACCCACTGTAGAGACTGTGGCTTTGCACTCCCTAGGATTGAACAGTGGGCAACCCACCCACTGTAGAGACTTGAGAGACTGTGGCTTTGCACTCCCCAGGATTGAACAGTGGGCATGTGGCCCCCTCGTGGATTTGGCGTTGTGCACTCAAGCGGCTGAGGTGCCCCCTCTTTCCCTCCCCCTGAGGTGCCTGTTTAGTTGCTGTCTGATGCCCCTGCAGTGTTCTCTCCGTCATGGTCGGGGATCTTGTGTGGGCCTCACCCATACCTTGTGGTCCCAGTGTTCCACGGACTTTCTTAGAGCACTACCTGGACTACTATGCTTGGTATATACTTTGTACATGGTGTATATATATATTTCTGCCTACTTGCTTTTAATATATTACACTGGTTACACTCATTTTCTATTGTCTTTGCATTCCTCCAGGGGTTTGGGCGGTGTAACTGTGATGTACTGATATGCATTAGTGTGTGTGTTGTAGTGGGTGAGGGTAGGGGTGTTGCGTGTGTATGTCCCTGTTTTTTCCTTCCCCTCTCCCCTGTGTCGTAGGTGCTGTACTCACCGTGGTCTTCGCCGCCGGCGTTCGTGCTCCTGGTAGAGGAGCAGGAAGACTATTGCAGGGAGAATTTGGAGTTCCGGGTCCATGGCGTCCTCGTTCCTCGTGGAGTGTGTAGAGGTGAGCATTTTTCCTTCGGGATTCCTGTTTCCGCCGTATTTTTATCTGCGGTGAATCCACCCCGGAAAAGGTGGCGGATTGGCCTGTCATAATAGTGTGGGCAGTACATTGTCTCCCGCCTGTCTGTTGGCGGTGACCGCCGCGTTGTTTGTTTGTACCGCCGTGGCGGTCGGAGTGTTAAAGTGGCTGTCTTTGTTGGCGGTTTCCGCCACGGTTGTAATTGCAAATTTTTTACCGCCGGCCTGTTGGCGGTCTTACCGCCACTTTAACACCGACCGCCAGGGTTGTAATGACCACCTTGGTCTAGTCTAAGCCGAAGAATTACTTTTGGGGAACCACATCATCTGATGATTAAGGACATCCTCAGGGTATTGAAGGACTGATGAGGGACCTAATAGATACACTGGCAGTTTGTTGACCCTTAATGACGTGAATAATGGGACCTGTCCCCAACTTTGCAAATTGGGCCATATCTGTGTGGAAGGTTTCATTTTCCCAGACATTAATTTCATTAATATGTGTGTGTTTATTTATCTTTGTGATCTCTATGTGGTGCAATTCACATTGTGTGCTATTTGCATATGGACAACATAGGGGGTCATTCTGACCCCGGCGGCCAGGGTCGGCGGGAGCACCGCCGACAGACCGGCGGTGCCCCGCAGGGCATTCTGACCGCAGCGGTTCGGCCGCGGTCAGACTAGGAAAACCGGCGGTCTCCTGCCGGTTTTCCGCTGCCCTACAGAATCCTCCATGGCGGCGGAGCGCGCTCCGCCGCCATGGGGATTCTGACACCCCCTACCGCCATCCTGTTCCTGGCGGGTCTCCCGCCAGGAACAGGATGGCGGTAGGGGGTGCCGCGGGGCCCCTGGGGGCCCCTGCAGTGCCCATTCCAATGGCATGGGCACTGCAGGGGCCCCCGTAAGAGGGCCCCACTATGTATTTCAGTGTCTGCTTTGCACTGCACCCGTCTCACCTTCCCACTACGCCGGCTCAATTCTGAGCCGGCGTCCTCGTGGGAAGGTTGATTTGCCCTGGGCTGGCGGGCGGCCTTTTGGCGGTCGCCCGCCAGCCCAGGGCAAATCCCAAAATACCCTCAGCGGTCTTTCGACCGCGGAGCGGTATTTTGGTGGGGGAAGTCTGGCGGGCGGCCTCCGCCGCCCGCCGGACTTAGAATGACCCCCATAGTGTTTGACTACAGGGCCAAACCTCCTCCTGCATCCCTTTGTGGCCTGACAGTTTATCCTTGCTACTAAGGCACATTTGCAATGGTTACTTTAAGTTCTGTTTGGCTTTTAATTTATCTTTTATCCTTTGTTTAGCATGCCATCCCATCTGAAGTGTTAATAGTGTTTTTACGGCTCACCAATCACGAGGGGATATAGGGTGTGGGGTTGTTGGTAGCTTTCAGAGACACAATGATTGTAGAGAGCACATGTCTGTTTTGGTGGCCGCACCCATTTTCCCTGATGGTGTTAGTGTGTTGAACAGGCTAATGAGAGCATTACAGGCCAGGCATCCAGACTGAGAAGAATATTCCTTATCTGGTATAGCATGATTGATGAGGAACACTAAGGTGGTGGATTCCTGCATGAGCACTAGGTTGGTGGGGGGCGTGGCTTGAGGAGCCAACATGGCAGACATCTGTCTATTAGTGGAGCTTCTCTATGCCAGCCACTTATCCTGAACAAAGCGACTGCATTACAGGGGGTTTTGGTCTAGCGGTGGTGCAGCGGAGGTGCTGAGAGCTTGTGGCATTGAGCACCGGCTCCAGTTTCTACCGCGGTGCCTGCAAAGCAGCCAAAATGTCCCGCTGCAGCAACACAGCCTGGGGAACAAAATGGCGCACTGAGGAGCAGGTTGGAAGATGGTGGACTGGTGATGGCCCCAAGACCGGACGCCTGACCGAAGTGGGAAACACGGATATTGGAGTAGAGTGGCGGCACCCCAGACACGGAGGCCTGGTGAGGTGAAGGCGGCGAAGATTACTCCGAATGGGATCGGCAGCACCCATCAGAGGTGGGGGCCGTGAAGCCTCGGAGTGCGCAGGGGCTTAGGTGGGCTCTCTGCTGCAGCGGACGAAGGCCCAGGGGCTGGACTCACTAGACGTAGAGCAGTGGCAACCACTGGCGAGTCTGCCACGAGGGATGAAGCTGCAAAGAGGGCGCGTGGATGTACAGAGTTGGTGTCGACACGGCCGGGTACTGCTGGTGAGCCTTGGGCACATTATGGAATCGGCGTGCTGTTGTCTGAGCGTGGAGAAGTGACACCGGACACTGCAGTGCAACACCTGGATGCCCTACAGATCAGGAACCATTAATAGACACTACTTGAGTTGGACACCCCTTGCCCCCGCTAAACACGTGCTGCAGAACTTCCTACAGCAGCGGATATGCAGAACCCGGGACACTAGGCACTGGGGGATTCTCTAGCTGTTTACTTTTTGGGGGTATTGCGCCCATTGTCACCCAGGCTCTTAACCGGCCCTGCGGTGACTGAACCCCCGTCAGAGTTGATCACTGCAGAGGGCAGGCATAGAGCACGTGGGGTAATCTCATTGTCTCCCAGGCGACTCCGCGAAGGCAGTCATGGATCGCCAGCGTACTGGGGGCCCACCGCCTGTGCCACATCACCACGGGTCTCCATCGTGATGTGTGGTCGCCATGGGAGGCACGGAACGCCCCAGCGCACTAGAGGAAAAATTGGATGCTGTGCTACTGGCTATTGACAATACGCGGACCTCCTTAGAGTCTAAAATAGACATGGTTTCTTTAGATCTGAGCCTACTGCATGCAGATCATAGGAAGCTGGCGGACAGGGTAACGTTGGTGGAACGAGATACTCAGGCATTACTATTCAGAACACAGAGCCTGGAAACTTCCCTGAAGGAATTAGCAGGCAGAGTATGAATGCTGGAGCAGGGGGCGGAAGATGCGGAAGGCAGATCCCGCAGAAATAATGTGCGACTGGTCTGCCACCCGGAGGGAGCCAAGGGACGCGATTCTGTGCAGTATATCGAGGATTGGCCGCAGGCTGCGCTCCCTTCGGATGTACTTTCCTGCTTTTTCTCTATTGAACGGGCGCATAGAGTGCCCGCCAGTGGTCCTCTGGTGGGTGCTAACCCACGACCGATGGTGGTGGGGTTTCTTCACTACCACGACAGAGACACAGTACTAAAAGAGACACGCTCAATGACTGAGGTGCGGGTGGACAGCGCCAAAGTGATGTTCTTTCCCAACTACACGATTGTTGTACAGAGGCAACGTAATAGTTTCTTGGCAGTAAAGCGGTGCCTTCATGAAATGGGATTCACTTACTCTCTCCTCTTCCCGGATAAACTTCGTGTGGTGGCTACTGACAACACACACTTTTTTACTACCCATAAAGAGGCATTGCGCTGGATTGAGAGCCCTGATAATTGTGCCACTCACTTGCCGCTACTGAAATTATCGGAAGGCAGTAACGCACGAGGGTGATGCAAGGGGCAACGCGGGAAAAGGACACAAGCAGAGGGGAGCCTTCCCGCGGTCCCTGACTTAGAACAGAGAATACAGGAATGGCGCAGTGTGTTGCAGCGGGCAGCCGCCCTTTCGAACTCAGGTAATTGCTCTAGCCCGGATGGCCCCGGCTCCCACTCCTCAGAGGGAGAAATTTCTGCTGTCACCTGGCCATCTATGCAGAGCTCGCATGACCCACCGGATATCACCCCACAGACGTCAGACACTATTATTTGAGCTCAACTTTTACACTATTTGGGACCTCTCTCCATGTGCAATTACACCTGTTGTTAATGTATAATGCTCCCACTATGCACACTGGACTACCTACAAGGTGGTGTATATGAGACCCCCCATATTACTGTATATAGTAGGCCCTCAACTGGTTGTCCCTGCTGTAAGGATACCTTTCCTCTTGATTTAGTTGACACCACATGGTTTGGGCGGCCACGGGTTCTAGTGTGCTGCCTTCTTGGTATTCCCTATGTTATTGTTACAATATGTTACCTGCCCATTTCCCTATTCAGCGCTAGGCAACTCATGAAGTTACTTACCATATGTCGCTCAGCTCCCTCACACACACCATTGTCACTATCATCTGTCTGGCAAACATGCTCAGTTTCTCCGTTTGTTGGTCCTATGCAAGATAGCGTGCATTAATGTAATGACATGGAATTTACATGGCATGCACACTCCTGCGCTCAGATACGCCATATACTCCTACTTGAAGCATCACAATGCTCATATATCCATGTTACAAGAGTCTCACCTAACAAGTTCAGAGGTAGACACGCTTGGAAGAAAATGGCGTGGCCAGGTGTACTCCACAAATTATTCGTCCTATGCACGGGGAGTGCTGATATGGGTCTGGTCAGGGGTCCCATTCCACCTGTTGGAACAGGTTACAGATACTAATGGTCGATACGTATTTATCCGAGGTCGGCTAAGCGGTCGACAAGTCCTCCTTGGTAACATATACACTCACAACGTAGATCAGCCTCTCTTCTTCAACACACTCAGTTGATTACTGGCACCCTAAAGTGATATCCCCTAACTGATTGGAGGAGATTTTAACTGTGTATTGGATACATATCTAGATAGGTCCTTCCCACCCTTAACACGCACCACTGCATATCCAATGCCCGCTCTCTTGTAACCTGGTTGCATCACTGGCAGCTGACGGACATTTGGCATCATAATAATGCCAAAGCCAGAGTATACTCCTACTACTTAGCCCCACATGGTTTACATGTTCGACTTGACAGGTTGCTCTGCACAGCCACCCTGATTCCAGCGGTCATAAGGACTGATTACTTGGGCCGTACATATTCTGATCACAACCCCCAATACCTTCAACTAGGCGGAACTGCTCAGCCCTCTGTCCCTACATGGAGGATGCAGCCTGCCACGTTAGAATACTCAGCATTCCGCGAGTCAACTGGGCAGCAAATTACTAGTCAGTTCGAGAGTGGGCGCGTTCAAGGCTACACTACGAGGCCACTGTATAGGGTTTGGTATTGGTGTGCGCAGGCAATTGGATCGGGAGGTGACCACAGTAGAACGGCAGTTATTGCAACATGAGTCAGAAGCGGTACAGGACACAGCTCCTTGGGCGACTGCGATGCCTAAACTATGCGGCGCACTCTGTCAATACACATGCACGGGTGGATAGAGATGGCGCTCGGCTTGTCCGTTTAATACGTCAAGTTACTTCCACTAGTTTGGTACTATCTATTTGGACACTATCCGATGACTTGTTATACACACAGGACTCAATACATGCAGCATTTCACACTCATTATGAATCAGTATATAGCTCTATCTCTCCTCCTCGTCTAAAAGATATTGATTTGTTCCTCGCAGGAATATCACTTCTCCCTGTCACAGCCGAGCAGTGCTTGGAGCTGGATGATCCCCTTCTGCTCTCAGAGATACGGGAAGCCATCCAGTCTCTTGCAAATGGCAAAGCGTCTGGCCCAGATGGACTACCAGCAGAATTTTATAAGGTATACACACCCCAACTAGCGCTTAAACTGCTTGCTCTATACGAGGAGTCTTTAGCACTGGCGTACTTGCTGCCTATGTTGCGGGAAGCCATGTTAGTCTCCTTCCTTAAACCACATAGGGACCCTACTGATCTACACTCCTACAGACCATTGGCACTTTTGAACACAGATTATAAAATATTGGCCAAGGTGGTTGCAATGAGACCACTGGCCCATGAGGATCAGAATTACTTTGTACCAGGTCACACAACATCCCTTAATCTGCATAGATTTGTTTGCATACTATGCAATGCCCCCCAACGCTGGCCACGAGCCGGCTGCCTAGTGATCGACCTGGAAAAAGCGTTTGACTCACTGGAATGGACTTACCTTTTTGCAGTCCTACCAAAATATGGATTTGGCCCTCGTTTCATACAGCTGGTGAAGTTGTTGTATACATGCCCGTTGGCCCGTAACAGACAGGGCGCCTTATATCATCCCCCATTCGTGTTATGAGGAGCACACGGCAGGGATGCCCCTTGTCTCCCCTCCTTTTTGCTCTTGCAGTGGAGCCACTGGCAGTGGCGCTCCGGGGGGCAGGACGAGACTGGGGGAATACCGTTGGGAGATGGGTGCCATGCGGTCTCTCTATACGCAGATGACCTTCTAATATATATTAGAGATCAGGCAAATTTTCCTGGGGACATAATGCCCTTACTCAACACACATGCGAGGATCTCTGGCTTGCGAGTTAACTGGGCCAAGTCCTGTATTTTCCTGTTATCGCCTACTGTGTCTGGTTCCAGCCTCCCTTCTATACCCACTGACATAGCATGGCAATCTACCACATTTAGATACCTAGGCATACAGGTATATCATGCAGAGTCAGATCTATTTGACAGGAACCTCACAAGTGCTATATTGGGCCTATGACACCAGATGGTGCGCTGGAAAACATTGCTACTGACTGTCGTGGGTAGGGTGGCCCTTGTTAAAATGATAATACTACCTCGTCTATCATATTACTTTGTAAATCAGCCATTATACATTCCGGCCTCATTCTTTTGATCCATGGAGCGGGATGTATGTCATTTGATTTGGAGTGTTTCCCGCAGTAGAGTGGCCTTCTCTAAACTTTATTGCCCACTGAATCAAGGGGGTTTGTCACAGCCGAATTTAGAACATTACTATTCAGCTCTGCATTTACAGTGGGTAGCTCGTTGGCTTTCTTCGAGGCAATTGGTGGACACAGCAACTGACCTTCTGGCATGGTCATGGAGTAAATTGCTACACCTTTTTCATCCCTGTTCTAAATTCACAAAACAGGCACCCATACTGTTAAACCTAGCATATCGCTGTTTCCGAAGATGCTGTTTCATCTCAAGAGACACTACGCCCTATGCTCCAGCCATACCGATATTGGGGACGCCATGTAGCACAGGTGGCATGTCGGCCGTAGAGCTGGCGGCCTGGCATGCAGTGGAAATATATACCCTGGGGCACCTTTAAACAGATGGCACTCTCAACACTCATGGCACACTGATGGAGACTACTGGATTACATTCAGGTACCTTTATGCTCTACAACTCCCTCAGGCATACCCTGCAACATGCGTGGAGTGACATAGTGGAGGAGCCCCGCATGCACTCCATGATTCAGTACCTACATGTATTTGGGGAAGGGAGGCACTTAATACACAGGTTAGCAGACTCTCTGCGTTTCCATACATCTGGCCCACTTGCAGCCCTCTGAGGGAGATGGGAAGAGGATAGGGGAGAACCCTTCACAGATAGAGTGTGGGCAACCCTACTGGAAACCCCCATATATATCCCTCGCAATATGAGCTTCTGACTCATTCAGTACTAGATCACTCAAAGGGCCTACCCCTGATAAGATCAACAAATATTTTAACCGTGTAGACGCCACCTGTCGGCGATGTTGGTGCCTTGGAGCAGACTTTCTACACATGATGTGGTCATGTGCCACTTTGCGTAACTATTGGACTTCAATCCATGCCCGCCTCGTGCACTGTGCAGACCGACCCTTACTAATGACTTGGGAGGTATGCATTCTGGGGTTGTTTCCTAGGGGTAAGAAATTGAATGCGACGTTCCGCTTTTTGGACCTGGGGTTCTTAGTGGCTAAGGGCCAGATGTAGGAAGCATTTTGCATGGTGCAAACTGCGAAAATCGCAGTTTGCGCCATGCAAAATGCACATTGCGATGCTCATTCATATTTTGCGAGTCGGTACGACTCGCAAAATGTGAATGCGACTCGCAAATAGGAAGGGGTGTCCCCTTCCTATTTGCGACCCGCACCGCAATGCTAAATTGCTTTGTGACCGCGAACGCGGTCGCAAAGCAATTCGCAGTTACCACCAGTGTCACACTGGTGGTAACCCATTCGCAAAATGTTGCCAAAATGTTGCCAAAAATGTTTTTTCAGAGCAGGCAGTGGTCCAATGGACCACTGCCTACTCTGAAGAAATGAAACCAAATGGTTTCGTAATTTTATTTGTATTGCAACTCGTTTTCCTTTTTATGGAAAACGGGCTGCAATACAGAAAAAAAAAACTGCTTTATTTAAAAAGCAGTCACAGACATGGAGGTCTGCTGTCTCCAGCAGGCCACCATCCCTGTGAGTGCAGGGAATCGCTATGGGGTCGCAAAATGCGACCCACCTCATTAATATTAATGAGGTGGGTCTTTGCAACCCCATAGCGATTCGCAGACTGTGTCTGAGACACCGTTCTGCATCCGAATTTGCGATTCGGAAATTGTGAGTCGCACCGACTCGCAATTTCTGAATCGCAAATTCGGAAGTTGCTACATCTGGCCCTAAGTGCCTTATAACCCGTAAATGGCAGTCCACTGAACCCTCGACATATGAAGCATGGGCACATTTATTGTCTGTTTGGGCGAGAGCAGAGTGCACGGCACTCCGGAGGGAGGATATATTAGGACTGCGCAAGTACCCTCTTGCGGTACAGTGGGAGCTCATGTTAAAAGACCTCTGCATGCCACTGACACCTGTGCATGTACCACTTTGATCCCCCTGTCGGAAACGGTAGAGATTTGAAACATGCTGTGCCCAATTGAACATGTTGCGTGACTATACAAATGGCTAGAGCAGACGGACATGCCCTTCAGATTTCGAGACACTGAGCCAGTTAGGAGCTGCATAGAATGGATGTGTAGGGCCAAGACCAATGCTCATGTGAACAGTAACACAAATTTGCTAAAACTGTAATGTAGGAATTTAGATTTGTTTTGCCAGCGTTCATTCCCCCATGTTTGTTGTTGTGAAATTACATTGATTGCCAATATGAAGGTCAAATGTACACTATAAATGGAATAACTAAATATATTTAAAAAGGAGCCACTGGGTTGGTTGGTCTTCACCAATGCACTCTGATCATTAGTGCTTTGTTGCTTTTTCTCCCTAGGTACTACTAGCCAATTATTTGAGTACTGCATGGTGAGCAGGCGAGTATAGAACTCACTTTGCATGCTCAAGGAGCAGCATACAACTATGAAGAGTGATTCACAGTTTGTTACCAGAACTCATCATAACGAAAGCCCCGGGCTTGTTATTAGGGCTCTGGGCACACTGTTGATCCCACCTGGAGACCGGCTATTCCAGCGCTAACTGGAGTAATAGTAGAAGTGGAACCTTTCTTGGGACAGGCTTGTCTCCAGTTTAGTGTCCCTGCTGATCACAGCTACAACACCAGGCCTTTTTGGGATCAAAGATTTTACCCTTGTACCCAAATGAGGATTGTGAAGAGGCTTTGGACCCTCCCTCCTGAGCAGATTTTTGGGGCCCTGTAAAAGACTCTTTACTTTTTCCCTTGGATGTCTCAACACTCTTCCCCTGGGGAGTCTTTGTGACCCCTTTCTTTTGGTTACCCCTGTGGAAGTCTTGGTCACCCTAGTCTTGACCCAATGGTCTGCCTTCATTCCCAATTCTTGGGGAGAAATTGGACCCAGGTCTACCAGATGCTGATGAAGTTTATCATTGAAACAATTACTTAAAAGGTGTTCTTTTATAAACAGACTGTACAGCCCCTCATAATCATTTACACCACTGCCATTAATCCAACCATCCAGTGTTTTGACTGGGAAGTCAACAAAATCAACCCAGGTCTGGCTCAAGGATTTTTTAGCCCCCCTGAACCTAATCCTGTACTCCTCAGTTGAGAATCCAAAGCCCTCAATCAGGGTAGCCTTCATGAGGTCATAGGATTCTGCATCTTTTCCAGAAAGTGTGAGGAGTCTATCCTACACTTCCCAGTGAACATTTCCCAAAGGAGAGCTCCCCAGTGAGATCTGTTTACTTTTCTGGTTGCAAAAGCCCTGTCAAAAGCTGTGAATCATTTAGTGATGTCATCACCATCTTCATATTTTGTTACAATCCCTTTGGGGATTTTTAGCATGTCAGTAGTATCTTTGACCCTATTTAAGTTGCTGCCACCATTGTTAGTAAGGGGTGAGATTGAGCTCCACCACCATCTCTTCTGAAGTAGACATTATGGCCCTCATTCTAAGTCTGGCGGGCGGCGGAGGCCGCCCGCCAGACTTCCCCCCTCCAAAATACCGCTCCGCGGTCCAGAGACCGCGGAGGGTATTCCAAGTTTTCCCCTGGGCTGGCGGGCGGCCGCCCGCCAGCCCAGGGGAAAACAACCTTCCCACGGTGAAGCCGGCTCGTAATCGAGCCGGCGGAGTGGGAAGGTGCGACGGGTGCTACTGCACCCGTCGCGTATTTCACTGTCTGCTATGCAGACAGTGAAATACTAGCGGGCCCTCTTACGGGGGCCCCTGCAGTGCCCATGCCATTGGCATGGGCACTGCAGGGGCCCCCAGGGGCCCCGTGACACCCCCTACCGCCATCCTGTTCCTGGCGGGCGAACCGCCAGGAACAGGATGGCGGTAGGGGGTGTCAGAATCCCCAAGGCGGCGCAGCATGCTGCGCCGCCTTGGAGGATTCATTTGGGCAGCGGGAAACTGGCGGGAGACCGCCAGTTGTCCCGGTCCGACCGCGGCGTTACTGCCGCGGTCGGAATGCCCAAGGGAGCACCTCCGGCCTGTCGGCGGTGCTCCCGCCCCCGTTGGCCCTGGCGGTTCTGTACCGCCAGGGTCATAATGAGGCCCTATTTCTCTAAAAGCTGGGATACTTTTTAAGAATCTAAAACTATCTCTAGAACTTAATCCAAACTTTTACAAAACTTTTAAACTCTAAAAGAAATGCTAACAGGGATTAACACAAGGCCCTAGCAGGACTTTTAAAAATTTTGAAAAATAGCTCAAATTTCAAAAATCAGTTTCTAATGACAATTTTGGGAATTTAGTTGTGTGATCCGCTATTGGCTGAGTAGTCCAGCAAATTCAAAGTCTTAGACCCCACCACTGATCCACCAATGTAGGAAGTTGGCTTTGTATATACTATTTCAAAGTAAGAAATAGTGTGCACAGAGTCCAAGTGTTCCCCTTAGAGGTAAGATAGTGGCAAAAAGAGATAATTCTAATGCTTTATTTTTGTGGTAATGTGGTCGAGCAGTAGGCTTATTAGAGGGTAGTGTTAAGCATTTGTTGTACACACACACAGGCAATAAATGAGGAACACACACTCAAAGACTTACTCCAGGCTGTAGGAAGTTGGCTCTGTATGCACTATTTCAAAGTAAGTAATAGCATGCACAGAGTCCAAGGGTTCCCCTTAGAGGTAAGATAGTGGCAAAAAGAGATAATTCCAATGCTCTATTTTGTGGTAGTGTGGTCGAGCAGTAGGCTTATCATAGGGTAGTATTAAGCATTTGTTGTACACACACAGGCAATACATGAGGAGCACACACTCAGAGACAATTCCAGGCCAATAGGTTTTTGTACAGAAAAATATATTTTCTTAATTTATTTTAAGAACCACAGGTTCAAGATTTACAAACAATACTTTAAATGAAAGGTACTTCACTTAGGAACTTTAGGAACTTTGAATTAGCAAAATAGCATATACACTTTTCACACAAATGACATATAGCTATTTTAAAACTAGACAGTGCAATTTTCAACTGTTCCTGGGGGAGGTAAGTGTTTGTTAGTTTTGCAGGTAAGTAAACCACCTACGGGGTTCAAAGTTGGGCCCAAGGTAGCCCACCATTGGGGGTTCAGAGCAACCCCAAAGTTACTACACCAGCAGCTCAGGGCCGGTCAGGTGCAGAGGTCAAAGTGGTGCCCAAAACGCATAGGCTTCAATGGAGAAGGGGGTGCCCCGGTTCCAGTCTGCCAGCAGTAAGTACCCGCGTCTTCGGAGGGCAGACCAGGGGGGTTTTGTAGGGCACCGGGGGGGACACAAGTCAGTAGAAAAAGTACATCCTCAGCGGCACGGGGGCAGCCGGGTGCAGTGCACAAACAGGCGTCGGGTTCGCAATAGGTTTCAATGGGAGACCAAGGGGGTCTCTTCAGCGATGCAGGTAGGCAAGGGGGGGGCTCCTCGGGGTAGCCACCACCTGGTCAAGGGAGAGTGCCACCTGGAGGTCGGATCCTTCAGGTCCTGGGGGCTGCGGGTGCAGTGTCTTTACCAGGCATCGGGTCTTTGAAGCAGGCAGTCGCGGTCAGGGGGAGCCTCGGGATTCCCTCTGCAAGCGTCGCTGTGGGGGCTCAGAGGGGTCAACTCTGGCTACTCACAGTCTCGTAGTCGCCGGGGAGTCCTCCCTGTGGTGTTTGTTCTCCACAAGTCGAGCCGGGGGCGTCAGGTGTAGAGTGCAAAGTCTCACTCTTCCGGCGGGAAACGTGTGTTGGTTCAAAGTTGCTTCTTTGTTGCAAAGTTGCAGTCTCTGTGGAACAGAGCCGCTGTCCTAGGGAGTGCTTGGTCCTTCTAGATGCAGGGTAGTCCTCTGAGGCTTCAGAGGTCGCTGGACCCTGTGGAACGCGTCGCTGGAGCAGTGTCTTTAGAAGTGGGGAGACAGGCCGGTAGAGGTGGGGCCAAAGCAGTTGGTGTCTCCGTCTTCTCTGCAGGTTTTCAGCTCAGCAGTCCTTCTTCTTATGTTGCAGGAATCTATCTTGCTGTGTTCTGGGAGCCCCTAAATACTCAATTTAGGGGTGTGTTTAGGTCTGGGGGGTTAGTAGCCAATGGCTACTAGCCCTGAGGGTGGCTACACACTCTATGTGCCTCCTCCCTGAGGGGAGGGGGGCACATCCCTAATCCTATTGGGGGAATCCTCCATCTGCAAGATGGAGGATTTCTAAAAGTCAGAGTCACCTCAGCTCAGGACACCTTAGGGGCTGTCCTGACTGGCCAGTGAATCCTCCTTGTTTTTCTCATTATCTCCTTCGGCCTTGCCGCCAAAAGTGGGGCTGTGGCCGGAGGGGGCGGGCAACTCCACTAGCTGGAGTTCCCTGGGGTGCTGTAACAAAGGGGGTTAGCCTTTGAGGCTCACCGCTAGGTGTTACAGTTCCTGCAGGGGGAGGTGAGAAGCACCTCCACCCAGTACAGGCTTTGTTACTAGCCACAGAGTGACAAAGGCACTCTCCCCATGTGGCCAGCAACATGTCTGGTGTGTGGCTGACTGCTAAAACTAGTCAGCCCACACTGGTAGTCGAGTAAGGTTTCAGGGGGCACCTCTAAGGTGCCCTCTGGGGTGTATGTTACAATAAAATGTACACTGGCATCAGCATGCATTTATTGTGCTGAGAAGTTTGATACCAAACTTCACAGTTTTCAGTGTAGCTATTATGCTGCTGTGGTGTTCGTGCATGACAGACTCCCAGACCATATACTCTTGTGGCTACCCTGCACTTACAATGTCCAAGGTTTTGCTTAGACACTGTAGGGGCATAGTGCTCATGCACTTCAGCCCTCACCTATGGTATAGTGCACCCTGCCTTAGGGCTGTAAGGCCTGCTAGAGGGGTGACTTATCTATACCTATAGGCAGTGTGAGGTTGGCATGGCACCCTGAGGGGAGTGCCATGTCGACTTAGTCATTTTATCTCCACTAGCACACACAAGCTGGCAAGCAGTGTGTCTGTGCTGAGTGAGGGGTCCCCAGGGTGGCATAAGACATGCTGCAGCCCTTAGAGACCTTCCCTGGCACCAGGGCCCTTGGTACCAGGGGTACCAGTTACAAGGAACTTACCTGGATGCCAGGGTGTGCCAATTGTGGAAACAAAGGTACAGGTTAGGGAAAGATCACTGGTGTTGGGGCCTGGTTAGCAGGCCTCAGAACACTTTCAAATCATAACTTGGCATCAGCAAAGGCAAAAAGTCAGGGGGTAACCATGCCAAGGAGGCATTTCCTTACACAACCCCCACCCCCCCAAACGAAAGAGGACGAGACTAACCTTCCCCAAGAGAGTCTTCATTTTCTAAGTGGAAGAACCTGGAAAGGCCATCTGCATTAGCATGGGCAGTCCCAGGTCTGTGTTCCACTATAAATTCCATTCCCTGTGGGGAGATGGACCACCTCAACAGTTTTGGATTTTCACCTTTCATTTGCATTAGCCATCTGAGAGGTCTGTGGTCAGTCTGAACTACAAAGTGAGTACCAAAGAGGTATGGTCTCAGCTTCTTCAGGGACCAAACCACAGCAAAGGCCTCCCTCTCAATGGCACTCCAACGCTGCTCCCTGGGGAGTACCCTCCTGCTAATGAAAGCAACAGGCTGGTCAAGGCCATCATCATTTGTTTGGGACAAAACTGCCCCTATCCCATGTTCAGAGGCATCAGTCTGCACAATGAACTGCTTGGAGTAATCTGGAGCTTTGAGAACTGGTGCTGTGCACATTGCTTGTTTCAGGGTGTCAAAGGCCTGTTGGCATTCTACAGTCCAGTTTACCTTCTTGGGCATTTTCTTAGAGGTAAGTTCTGTGAGGGCTGCCACTATAAATCCATATCCCTTCACAAACCTCCTGTAGTACCCAGTCAAGCCAAGGAATGCCCTGACTTGAGTCTGGGTTTTTGGAGCTGCCCAGTCCAGAATAGTCTGGATCTTAGGCTGGAGTGGCTGAACTTGGCCTCCACCTACAAGGTGACCCAAGTAAACCACAGTTCCCTGCCCTATCTGGCATTTGGATGCCTTGATAGAGAGGCCTGCTGCTTGCAGAGCCTTCAAAACCTTCTTCAGGTGGACCAGGTGATCCTGCCAGCTGGAGCTAAAGACAGCAATATCTTCAAGATAAGCTGCACTAAAGGACTCCAAGCCAGCAAGGACTTGATTCACCAACCTTTGGAAGGTGGCAGGGGCATTCTTTAAACCAAAGGGCATACCAGTAAACTGATAATGCCCATCAGGTGTGGAGAATGCTGTCTTTTCTTTTGCTCCTGGTGCCATTTTGATTTGCCAGTACCCTGCTGTCAAGTCAAAGGTACTTAAGTATTTGGCAGCACCTAGTTTATCAATCAATTCATCTGCCCTTGGAATGGGATGGGCATCTGTCTTGGTGACAGAATTAAGGGGGTTATTCTAACTTTGGAGGAGTGTTAATCCGTCCCAAAAGTGACGGTAAAGTGACGGATATACCACCAGCCGTATTACGAGTTCCATAGGATATAATGGACTCGTAATACGGCTGGTGGTAAATCCGTCACTTTTCCGTCACTTTTGGGACGGATTAACACCTCCTCCAAAGTTAGAATAACCCCCTAAGTCCTCTGTAGTCCACACAAAACCTCATCTCTCTCTTTCCATCTTTGGTGTGAGGTTTGGGGACTAAGACCACTGGGCTAGCCCAGGGGCTGTCAGAGTGCTCAATGACTCCCAATTCCAGCATCTTGTGGACTTCCACTTTGATGCTTTCCTTAACTTGGTCAGACTGTCTGAAAATTTTGTTTTTGACAGGCATGCTGTCTCCTGTGTCCACATCATGGGTACACAGGTGTGTCTGACCAGGGGTTAGAGAAAAGAGCTCAGCAAACTGTTGCAGAACCTTCCTACAGTCACATTGCTGTTGGCCAGAGAGGGTGTCTGAATAGATCACTCCATAAACTGAGCCATGTTTTGGGTCTGTGGAGAGGAGATCAGGGAGAGGTTCACTCTCAGCTTCCTGGTCCTCATTTGTTACCATCAACAGATTCACATCTGCCCTGTCATGGAAGAGCTTGAGGCGGTTCACATGGATCACCCTTTTGGGGGTCCTGCTAGTGCCTAGGTCTACCAGGTAGGTGACCTGACTCTTCCTTTCTAGCACTGGGTAAGGGCCACCCCATCTGTCCTGAAGTGCCCTGGGAGCCACAGGCCCAGAACCCAGACTTTCTGCCCTGGCTGAAACTCGACCATAGCAGTCTTTTGGTCATATCAAAACTTCTGGAGTTGTTGGCTGGCCTCAAGGTTTTTGCTTGCCTTTTCCATATACTCTGCCATCCTTGAACGTAGGCCTAGTACATAGTCCACTATATCATGTTTAGGCTCATGAAGAGGTCTCTCCCAGCCTTCTTTTACAAGAGCTAGTGGTCCCCTTACAGGATGGCCAAACAGAAGTTCAAAGGGGGAAAACCCTACTCCCTTCTGAGGCACCTCTCTGTAGGCGAAAAGCAGACATGGCAAGAGGACATCCCATCTCCTTTTGAGTTTTTCAGGGAGCCGCATGATCATGCCTTTCAATGTCTTGTTAAACCTTTCAACAAGACCATTGGTTTGTGGATGGTATGGTGTGGTGAATTTGTAAGTCACCCCACACTCATTCCACATATGTTTCAGGTATGCTGACATAAAGTTGGTACCTCTGTCAGACACCACCTCCTTAGGAAATCCCACTCTGGTTAAAATACCAATGAGTGCTTTGGCTACTGCAGGGGCAGTAGTCGACCTAAAGGGAATTGCTTCAGGGTATCTAGTAGCATGATCCCCTACTACTAGTATGTATTAGTTCCCTGAGGCTGTGGGAGGTTCAAGTGGACCCACTATGTCCACACCCACTCTTTCAAAGGGGACCCCCACCACTGGAAGTGGAATGAGGGGGCCTTTGGGTGTCCACCTGTCTCATAACTGGCTTGACAGGTGGCACAGGAGACACAAAACTCCTTGACCTTCTGGGACATGTTGGGCCAATAGAAGTGGTTGACTAATCTCTCCCACGTCTTGGTCTGTCCCAAATGCCCAGCAAGAGGAATATAATGAGCTAAGGTCAGAATGAACTCCCTAAACTCCTGAGGCACTACCACTCTCCTAGTGGCACCAGGTTTGGGATCTCTTGCCTCAGTGTAAAGGAGTCCATATTCCCAATAGACTCTATGTGTTCCTGTTATTTTTCCATTGGACTCTTCAGCAGCTTGCTGCCTAAGGCCTTCAAGAGAGGGACAGGTTTCTTGCCCCTTACACAACTGTTCCCTTGAGGGTCCCCCTGGGCCTAGGAGCTCAACCTGATAAGGATCTAACTCCAGGGACTCAGTTCCCTCAGAGGGCAGAACTTCTTCCTGAGAAGAGAGGTTCTCTTTTTCTTGTTGTGTTGAAACTGGTTCCCCAGTTTTCTTTCCTTTTCTCTTGGAGGGTTGGGCCCTTCTTCCAGGCTCCAACACTCCTTTTTCACCCTGAGCCTTGCACTGTGCCCTTGTCTTGACACACACCAGTCCAGGGATACCCAGCATGGCTGCATGAGTCTTTAGTTCTACCTCAGCCCATGCTGAGGACTCCAGGTCATTTCCAAGCAAACAGTCTACTGGGATATTTGAGGAGACCCACCACCTGTTTCAGGCCATTGACCCCTCCCCACCCTAAAGTTACCATAGCCATGGGATGTACTTTAGTCTGATTGTCAGCGTTGGTGACTGGATAAGTTTGTCCAGCCAGGTATTGACCAGGGGAAACCAGTTTCTCTGTCACCATGGTGACACTGGCACCTGTATCCCTCAGGCCTTCTACACTAGTCCCATTAATTAAGAGCTGCTGCCTGTATTTTTGCATTTTAGGGGGCCAGGCAACCAGTGTGGCTAAATCCACCCCACCCTCAGAGACTAATGTAGCTTCAGTGTGAACCCTGATTTGCTCTGGGCACACTGTTGATCCCACTTGGAGACTGGCCATTCCAGTGTTAGCTGGAGTAGAGATAGAAGTGGAACCTTTCTTGGGACAGGCCTTGTCTCCAGTTTGGTGTCCTGGCTGATTACAGCTACGACACCAGGCCTTTTTGGGATCAAAGTTTTTACCCTTGTACCCAAAATTGGATTGTGAAGAGGCTCTGGGCCCTCCCTCCTGAGCAGGTTTTTGGGGCCCTATAGAAGACTCTTTACTATTTTTCCCTTTGGATGTCTCAACACTCTTCCCCTGGGGAGTCTTTGTGACCCCTTTCTTTTGGTCACCCCCTGTGGAAGTCTTGGTCAACCTAGTCTTGACCCAATGGTCCGCCTTTTTTCCCAATTCTTAGGGAGAAATTGGTCCTAGGTCTACCAGATGCTGATGCAGTTTATCATTGAAACAATTACTTAACAGGTGTTCTTTCACAAATATATTGTACAGCCCATCATAATCATTTACACCACTGCCTTGAATCCAACCATCCAGTGTTTTCACTGAGTAGTCAACAAAATCAACCCAGGTCTGGCTCGAGGATTTTTTAGCCCCCCCCCCTGAACCTAATTCTATACTCCTCAGTGGAGAATCCAAAGCCCTCAATCAGGGTAGCCTTCATGAGGTCATAGGATTCTACATCTTTTCCAGAGAGTGTGAGGAGTCTATCCCTACACTTTCCAGTGAACATTTCCCAAAGGAGAGCACCCCAGTGAGATCTGTTTACTTTTCTGGTTGCACAAGCCCTCTCAAAAGCTGTGAACCATTTGGTGATGTCATCACCATCTTCATATTTAGTTACAATCCCTTTTGGGATTTTCAACATGTCAGGAGAATCTCTGACCCTACTTATGTTGCTGCCACCATGGATGGGACCAAAACCCATCTCTTGTCTTTCCCTTTCTATGGCTAGGAGCTGTCTCTCCAAAGCCAATCTTTTGACCATCCTGGCTAACAGTAGGTCATCTTCATTGAGGCTATCCTCAGTGATTCCAGAGGGAGGTGCTGAACTCTCCTGTGAGAGAAGCAGCATCTCTGACTATCACATTTGGAGTCAGGGTTTGAGGAGCCCTGGCCTCCCTAACTAGGACTGGAGGTGGGAATTCCTCCACTTCACTAGCTTCCCCCTCTGGGAGGTCATCCTCAGAGGGGTTGTTCTTGGCAAACTCTGCCAAAAGCTCCTGGAGCTGTACTTTGGTAGGGTTTGAACCAGTTCTAATTTTTTTTGTTTTGCAGAGAGACCTTAACTCTGACATCCTAAGATGCAGGTAATGGGTGACGTCCAGTTCCATCACATTCTCTTCTGCATTAGACATTATGGGGGTTATTCCAACTTTGGAGGAGGTGGTAATCCGTCCCAAATGTGACGGATTTACCACCAGCCGTATTACGAGTTCCATAGGATATAATGGACTTGTAATACGGCTGGTGGTATATCCGTCACTTTACCGTCACTTTTGGGACGGATTACCACTTCCTCCAAAGTTGGAATAACCCCCTATGTTTCTAAAAGTTGTAATACTTTTTAAGAATCTAAAACTATCTCTAGAACTTAATTCAAACGTTTACAAAACTTTTAAACTCTAAAAGAAATGCTAACAGGGACTAACACAAGGCCCTAGCAGGACTTTTAAAAATTTAGAAAAATAGCTCAAATTTCAAAAATCAGTTTCTAATGACAATTTTTGCAATTTAGTTGTGTGATCAGGTATTGGCTGAGTAGTCCAGCAAATACAAAGGGGGTCATTCTAACATTGGCGGGCGGCGGAAGCCGCCCGCCAATGTTCCCCCTCCAAAATACCGCTCCGCGGTCGCAAGACCGCTGAGGGTATTTTGGGATTTGCCCTGGGCTGGCGGGCGGCCGCCAAAAGGCCGCCCGCCAGCCCAGGGCAAATCAACCTTCCCACTAGGACGCCGGCTCAGAATTGAGCCGGCGGAGTGGGAAGGTGCGACGGGTGCAGTTGCACCCGTCGCGTATTTCAGTGTCTGCAAAGCAGACACTGAAATACTAAGTGGGGCCCTCTTACGGGGGCCCTTGCAGTGCCCATGCCATTGGCATGGGCTCTGCAGGGGCCCCCAGGGGCCCGCGGCACCCCCTACCGCCATCCTATTCCTGGCGGGAGACCCGCCAGGAACAGGATGGCGGTAGGGGGTGTCAGAATCCCCATGGCGGCGGAGCGCGTTCCGCCGCCATGGAGGATTCTCCCGAGCAGCGGAAAGTCGGCGGGAGACCGCCGACTTTCCGTTTCTGACCGCGGCTGAACCGCCGCGGTCAGAATGCTCAAGGGAGCACCGCCAGCCTGTTGGCGGTGCTCCCGTGATCGGTGACCATGGCGGTCACCGGCCGCCAGGGTCAGAATGACCCCCAAAGTCTTGTACCCCACCGCTGATCCACCAATGTAGGAAGTTGGCTCTGTATACACTATTTCAAAGTAAGAAATAGCATGCATAGAGTCCAAGGGTTCCCCTTAGAGGTAAGATAGTGGCAAAAAGAGATAATTCTAATGCTCTATTTTGTGGTAGTGTGGTCGAGCAGTAGGCTTATCAGAGGGTAGTGTTAAGCATTTGTTGTACATACACACACAGGCAATAAATGAGGAGCAAACACTCAGAGACAATTCCAGGCCAATAGGTTTTTGTATAGAAAAATATATTTTCTCAATTTATTTTAAGAACCACAGGTTCAAGATTTACAAACAATACTTTAAATGAAAGGTACCTCACTTAGGAACTTTAGGAACTTTGAATTAGCAAAATAACATATACAGTTTTCACACAAATGACATATAGCTATTTTAAAACTAGACAGCGAAATTTTCAACAGTTCCTGGGGGAAGTAAGTGTTTGTTAGTTTTGCAGGTAAGTAAACCACCTACGGGGTTCAAACTTAGGTTCAAGGTAGCCCACCGTTGGGGGTTCAGAGCAACCCCAAAGTTACCACACCAGCAGCTCAGGGCCGGTCAGGTGCAGAGGTCAAAGTGGTGCCCAAAACGCATAGGCTTCAATGGAGAAGGGGGTGCACCGGTTCCAGTCTGCCAGCAGGTAAGTACCCGCATCTTCGGAGGGCAGACCAGGGGGGTTTTGTAGAGCACTGGGGGGGACACAAGTCAGCACAAAAAGTACACCCTCAGCGGCACAGGGCGGCCGGGTGCAGTGCACAAACAGGCGTCGGGTTCGCAATAGGTTTCAATGGGAGACCAAGGGGGTATCTTCAGCGATGCAGGCAGGCGGTGGGGGGCTCCTCGGGGTAGCCACCACCTGGGCAAGGGAGAGGGCCACCTGGGGGTCGCTCCTGCACTGGATGTCGGATCCTTCAGGTCCTGGGGGCTGCGGGTGCAGTGTCTTTACCAGGCGTCGGGTCTTTGAAGCAGGCAGTCGCAGTCAGGGAGAGCCTCGGGATTCCCTCTGCAGGCGTCGCTGTGAGGGCTAAGGGGGGTTCAACTCTGGCTACTCACGGTCTCGTAGTCACCGGGGAGTCCTCCCTGTGGTGTTTGTTCTCCACAAGTCGAGCCGGGAGCGTCGGGTGCAGAGTGCAAAGTCTCATGCTTCCGGCGGGAAACGTGTGTTGGTTCAAAGTTGCTTCTTTGTTGCAAAGTTGCAGTCTTTGTGGAACAGAGTCGCTGTCCTCAGGAGTTCTTGGTCCTTCTAGATGCAGGGTAGTCCTCTGAGGCTTCAGAGGTCGCTGGACCCTGTGGAACGTGTCGCTGGAGCAGTGTCTTTAGAAGTGGGGAGACAGGCCGGTAGAGGTGGGGCCAAAGCAGTTGGTGTCTCCATCTTCTCTGCAGGTTTTCAGCTCAGCAGTCCTTCTTCTTCTTAGGTTGCAGGAATCTATCTTGCTGTGTTCTGGAAAACCCTAAATACTCAATTTAGGGGTGTGTTTAGGTCTCGGGGGTTAGTAGCCAATGGCTACTAGCCCTGAGAGTGGCTACACCCTCTTTGTGCCTCCTCCCTGAGGGGAGGGGGGCCCATCCCTAATCCTACTGGGGGAATCCTCCATCTGCAAGATGGAGGATTTCTTAAAGTCAGTCACCTCAGCTCAGGACACCTTATGGGCTGTCCTGACTGGCCAGTGACTCCTCCGTGTTTTTCTCATTATCTCCTCCGGCCTTGCCGCCAAAAGTGGGGCCGTGGCCGGAGGGGGTGGGCATCTCCACTAGCTGGAGTACCCTGGGGTGCTGTAACAAAGGGGGTGAGCATTTGAGGCTCACCGCCAGGTGTTACAGTTCCTGCAGGGGGAGGTTAGAAGCACCTCCACCCAGTACAGGCTTTGTTACTAGCTACAGAGTGACAAAGGTACTCTCCCCATGTGGCCAGCAACATGTCTGGTGTGTGGCAGGCTGCTAAAACTATTCAGCCCACACTGGTAGTCGGGTATGTTTTCAGGGGGCATCTCTAAGATGCCCTCTGGGTGTATTTTACAATAAAATGTACACTGGCATCAGCGTGCATTTATTGTGCTGAGAGGTTTGATACTAAACTTCCCAGTTTTCAGTGTAGCCATTATGTTGCTGTGGAGTTCGTGTTTGACAGACTCCCAGACCATATACTCCTATGGCTACCCTGCACTTACAATGTCTAAGGTTTTGCTTAGACACTGTAGGGGGATAGTGCTCATGCACATATGCCCTCACCTGTGGTATAGTGCACCCTGCCTTAGGGCTGTAAGGCCTACCAGAGGGGTGACATACCTACGCCACAGGCAGTGTGAGGTTGGCATGGCACTTTGAGGGGAGTGCCATGTCGACTTAGTCATTTTCTCCCCACCAGCACACACAAGCTGTGAAGCAGTGTGTATGTGCTGAATGAGGGGTCTCTAGGGTGGCATAAGACATTCTGCAGCCCTTATAGACCTTCCCTGGCATCAGGGACCTTGGTAGAGAAAACTACTATATGAGCTACTTAAATACATATGAAGATACCATGATCTTCATAAAAACAACAATGTGGTTAAGGATAATACGACCTGAGTATACTAAGCCAATGATACACATATGATATCGGACTGCTATATGCTTATTAATAATTACAGATAAAGTGATCCCATTATATGATTTTATGTATATTTTTTATTTTTGTTATTTGTCATTCAATAATAATACAATTGTAAAAGAATTATGTTTAGTTATATACATCATTTAATAAAGAAAACAAAGATATCTAAATCAGGCATACCACTCACATACACTAAACACAGTGAATAAGAAATAAATCTTACAAACTAATGAAACATAATATCAATGAGATTAATCCTAATATCATAGTGAAACTAAAACAGTTTTTAATAGTGAAGATATATGTGATCGGGCGAACCCGATCACAGTGACAGCCGCCGGGGGAATTGACGTATCGGGCGAACCCGATACGTCATTTCCGCGTCCCCATGTTGCCATGGGGACGCGCAACTCACCACAGCTGCGTTTCCCAGTTTCCGGGGAAACGCTTGAGTTCAAAAAGACCGCAGACCGGGAGGAGAGGACAGACAACGACGAAGAGCAGGACGGCAGGAGTACGAGGAGGACGGACACCGGTGAATTCACGAAGGAGCAGACCAACAGGCACCAGGAGCCGAACAACCCCGGAGAACAGCACAGACAGACGAAGGAGCCTAGCCACGACCCTGGAGGGTCGTGGCTCACAAAGGTACGGTCCCTCTTAGGGACAAGGGCTGGAACCCTAAAATCTACGCTGGGAAAAGGAAGTGGGGAGGGGTAAGGGGGGGGAGAGGGATAAAGAAAGGGCACAGTCTGACTAAGGATACCTAAACCTCTCAGGTGCACCTTATGACTTACCTAAAGCACAGATAGTGTGATGCTTTAGCACAGTTCACGGGTGGACGCACTTTTCCTCCTATTCCCCTACTTACCCACTCCCTTTTTCGTTCTTCACTAGAAAAAGCCTCAGTACCCACCTATATACTTACCCAAGTCTTCTTCTGTTTTCTTGTCGGTACATCTCTGGAGCTTTACCACATCCCTCAACAAACCTGACAAAGGAAGAAAAGAGAGAGAAAGAAGACCAAGTTAAAGAAGAGACATTTAACTGGGTTACGCCATATTTCACTATGTACACTTGAAAGAACAAAAAGATAACGCCTAAAAAAATATATAATAAACCTTTACTTACCATAATATCAGATCTCTGTCTGGTTTATACTGTTCAGCCTGCCACAGTGGTGTCAGAAGTGGGATCTGTGTGTCCCGGCGGCTGAGGAACGGTATAACCATGAGTGAACATTCGAGCCTTGAAGACATGATTAAACAACTGGCGGAAGGCCAGCAACATTTACAGCTGGTTTGGGAGGCTCACCAGCGCGAGGCCAAAGAAGATAGAGAAGCCTTACAGTCCGCTCTAAAGACCCAAGCCACTATATTGGCAAACAATCAGCTGGTTCACGAGACGGCCATGAAAAAATTAACTGAGACCATAGCTGCTAGTAAAGTGCACCCTAATGTCCCCAGTTCGGTTCTTCAACGGTATCAGGAAGGGGAAGATCCTGATTCGTTCTTTACGAACTTTGAGAGGGTCGCCTCTTCGGCTCAGTGGCCCGAAGACCGATGGGGACAATACATTGCACCCTTACTCACTGGTCTTATACAGGCAGCCTATCAGGCGGCCAACCCTGATGGAACTACACCTTATAAAGACATTAAAAAGAGCATTTTGGAACGGATTGGTCACGACACTGAGTATTACCGAATAAGGTTCCGTAAGGTTAGATGGAGTCAAAATGAGGACCCTCGGACCTTTTACTTTAGGGTTAAGGATTTGGCGCTCAAATGGCTAGGTCCTATAGGCAATAGTCGAGAGGATGTTATTAAAACAGTTATCCTTGAACAATATTTGGACTCATTACCCACAGGTACAAAAAGCTGGATAAGACAACATCCTAATGTGGATACGGATATGGCTATAGATCTGGCTTGTGCGTATCACAGATCCACGGACGTAAGATCAAGTTCACCTCGGCCCAATCCCAAAACCCTTCCCCCTCCAACACGGCCCATCCAGAGATATCCTGTAGAAGACCCTATGTCGCATAAACCAGGGGAGGCCCATCCAATGTCCGGACCTCAATGTTTTAACTGCGGAGAATGGGGACATATTGCCCGCATATGTCCCAGGAAAACAGAGGGGACAGAACCTATGGAAATAGGAGTAACCCGACGCAGAGTCTTATGTACAGAAACAGGGGATAGCAAATTTAAACAGACACTCCGAATTAATGGGCATCTCCTCTCGGCCCTTATAGATTCGGGTTGTACTCAGTCAGTAATACGACAAGATTTAATAGCTCCAGTAGATGAAAACACCTGCCAAAGAGTAACTATTTGTTGTATACACGGCGATAAGGCCCAATATCCTCTCTCTACAGTAGAACTAGAGTGGGGAAATCACAGAGACTTTCTTTCCATGGGCGTCATGGAACAACTAATAGAGGAATGTATTGTGGGAACAGATTACGTACACTTCCAGCAATTGTTAAATAGTACCCACAAGGAGGACGTCGAATGGTGGACAGAGGCTCCTTTCCCTTATAGCGAAATTGACTGTCCCCCATATCGTAGAAAACTTTCTCGCCGGGAAAAGAGGGAAGGCAAGGCCCAGTTTAGAGCAAATAATAACCAACCTCAACCCATAAGAGTTATAGCGGAAAATCACAGGGACCCCATCAGTTTCCGGCAGCATCAGAGGGAGGACCCTACTCTCACTCACGTTTGGGAAACAGCAAAACCAGAAGAAACTGACGAGGTGGGTCCCTATTTTGTTGTACAACGCAATCTTCTGTAGAGGGTAACCACTACCCAGGCAGGGGAACGCAAGTTCCAATTAGTAGTCCCCGAGACATATAGAGACCAAGTACTTTTCCTAGCCCACAATCAACCGGGAGGGGGCCATTTTGGCAGAGACAAAACTGAAGAATATCTCCTCCGAAGATTCTACTGGCCAGGGGTTTTTGCTCATATTCAAAAATATTGCTCACAATGTCCTAGGTGTCAGCTCACCGAACCAAGTCTGCCCCGGAAAGCACCTCTCTTACCTCTTCCCATCATTGATATCCCATTCAGTAGGGTGGGAATGGATTTAATTGGACCCTTACTTCCCTCAACTAAGGGACACACATATATACTAGTGATAGTAGACTATGCAACCCGGTATCCCGAAGCTATACCTCTTTCCAGTATGACGACTAAAACGGTAGCCCAGGCAATGATAACTGTATTCACACGGACGGGGTTTCCCCGAGAAATTCTTACGGACCAGGGTACCCCCTTCATGTCCAACCTTATGAAGCAAATCTGTAAAACACTTGGCATTACTCAGATTAAAACTTCTGTTTATCATCCACAGACAGACGGACTGGTAGAACGCTACAATAGGACTATTAAAACACTCTTAAAGAAAATAGTAGATGAGACTGGGAGAGATTGGGATCAGAAACTACCCTTAGTATTATATGCCATTCGCACCCACGAACAATCCTCTACAGGGCATAGTCCATTTGAACTGGTCTTCGGGAGACAACCTCGTTCCCTGTTAGATATGGCAGTTGAAACCTGGGAGGAAGAAGAAGAAGAGGAAGGGAGACCAGTGTTAGAATACGTGCAGAGATTGAAATCGCATTTACAGGACTTATGGGAGAATGTAAGACAACATATGGAAAAGGCCCAAGAGTCACAGAAACACTATTACGACAAGGGAAGTAAACTCCGTACGTTCCTTCCTAATGACCAGGTGTTGATTATGAGACCCACATCTGATCAAAAGTTGTTAGCTAAATGGCAAGGGCCATATAGGATTATTCGAGCAATCTCCCCTGTCACCTATCTCATCGAGTTAAGTGTCAACCCCAAGAAAACACAAATTTATCATGTGAATCTTCTCAAGAAATGGGAAGCGGAACCAGAGGTCAGTGAGAGAGTAGCAGCGAGTTGTCTCTTATCCCCTGTTAAGGAAATAGAGATAGAATTGTTTCCTTCGGGGAATCCACAAGAGGTAAACTTGCCCATTGTCAACACCTCGTTGACAAAATCACAGAAGGATCAGTTAGCGGCCCTATTAACTCAGCACTCAGGAGTATTTTTAGATATACCAGGCAGAACATCCCTAATCCAGCACAGAATAAGAACAACCTCAGGGCAGATTATTCGATTACGACCCTATCGTATTCCCGAGGCTAGGAAACATATAATCGAAATGGAAATAGAAAAAATGATACACATGGGAGTTATTGAGCCTTCTGTCAGCCCATGGTGCTCACCCGTAGTTCTGGTTCCCAAACCGGACGGAACAGTTCGGTTTTGTATTGACTTCCGCCAACTCAATGCCATCTCTGTATTTGACTCATATCCTATTCCCCAGGTGGATGATGTCCTCGAGAAGATAGGGACAGCTAAGTATATGTCTACTCTAGACCTCACTAAAGGATACTGGCAGATACCCCTTTTCCCCGAAGATAAAGAAAAAACAGTCTTCTCGACTCAATCTGCTTTATATCAATTCACTGTGTTGCCGTTTGGCCTTCATGGGGCGCCGGCAACCTTTCAAAGGTTGATGGATAGATTGTTAAAACCCTTCCATTCATTTTCTGCCGCTTATCTTGATGACGTTATCTTTAGCATCTTTAGCAATACGTGGCTTGACCATCTGTACCATCTACACCAAGTTTTAACTACTCTCACAGATGCCGGGTTGACTGCTAATCCCAGGAAATGTGTTTTGGGGAAGACTGACATATCGTATCTAGGCTATAAGATAGGCAGTGGTATGTTAAAACCTCAAATGACTAAAGTAGAAGCAATTCAAAACGCACCTACCCCAAAGACAAAGAGAGATTTGCGTTCCTTTCTCGGACTCGTGGGTTACTATCGTAGGTTTATCCCGGAGTATTCCACGGTGGAGGCGCCACTTACTGACCTATTATCAAAAAATCACCCCAACAAATTGGCCCCTTTTTCAGACACTCAGAGACACAGTTTTGACCAGTTAAAATCCGCCCTTACCTCAGAACCAGTTTTGCGATGTCCTGATTTCTCCCAACCTTTTCATGTGTACACTGATGCTTCGAATGTGGGCATTGGGGCAGTGCTCGCTCAACCGGATGCGGGTGGTGGAGATCACCCGGTTGTCTTTATTAGCCGGAAGCTGTTTCCCCGGGAATGCCATTACCCCACGATTGAGAAGGAGTGCTTGGCCATTAAATGGGCGGTGGAGACTCTACAGTATTATCTTCTGGGTCGCCCTTTTGTACTGTATACCGATCATGCCCCGCTTACCTGGCTTGCTTCCCATAAGGATTCCAACTCTAGAATTCTCCGGTGGTTTCTTGAGCTTCAGCCCTTTTCCTCTCAGGTTTGTCATGTTCCTGGAACGCAACAGGGTCCTGCGGATTACCTATCCAGGTTTCCTTGCCCTACTCCGGTCCTCGACCAGGACCGTTCTTGGGAAGGGGTATGTGATCGGGCGAACCCGATCACAGTGACAGCCGCCGGGGGAACTGACGTATCGGGCGAACCCGATACGTCATTTCCGCGTCCCCATGTTGCCATGGGGGCGCGCAACTCACCACAGCTACGTTTCCCCGTTTCCGGGGAAACGCTCGAGTTCAAAAAGACCGCGGACCGGGAGGAGAGGACAGACAACGACGAAGAGCAGGACGGCGGGAGTACGAGGAGGACGGACACCGGTGAATTCACGAAGGAGCAGACCAACAGGCACCAGGAGCCGAACAACCCCGAAGAACAGCACAGACAGACGAAGGAGCCTAGCCACGACCCTGGAGGGTCGTGGCTCACAAAGGTACGGTCCCTCTTAGGGACAAGGGCTGGAACCCTAAAATCTACGCTGGGAAAAGGAAGTGGGGAGGTGTAAGGGGGGGGAGAGGGATAAAGAAAGGGCACAGTCTGACTAAGGATACTTAAACCTCTCGGGTGCACCTTATGACTTACCTAAAGCACAGATAGTGTGATGCTTTAGCACAGTTCACGGGTGGACGCACTTTTCCTCCTATTCCCCTACTTACCCACTCCCTTTTTCGTTCTTCACTAGAAAAAGCCTCAGTACCCACCTATATACTTACCCAAGTCTTCTTCTGTTTTCTTGTCGGTACATCTCTGGAGCTTTACCACGTCCCTCGAGAAACCTGACAAAGGAAGAAAAGAGAGAGAAAGAAGACCAAGTTAAAGAAGAGACATTTAACTGGGTTACGCCATATTTCACTATGTACACTTGAAAGAACAAAAAGATAACGCCTAAAAAAATATATAATAAACCTTTACTTACCATAATATCGGATCTATGTCTGGTTTATACTGTTCAGCCTGCCACAATATATTAACATAGATTCTTCTAATACATTGTTGATAGTCTAATACATAAAAGGAGAAGATAATGCTGACGTGGTTCTATCTGAGTGGTACCGTAGGGACCAAAAGGCCTACGCGTGTTTCGCTGTTTCGTGATGTTATAGGTCACCTTCTTCAGGGCCGTTCCCAATGGTACTATTCAATAGTGATCTAGTCTTAGCAGCCCAATCTTCTGATATATTTGGTTTTAGATGTGTAGTATGTTCCTTGATAATGTAGTCGCAGAGTTTGAAAGATCTCTTTTAGCTATTTTGCATGGCAAATGTTGTCCCGGCTTTCTCTATCTCTTGATAGGGCAGATATTAGTTGATAGACCAGGAAGTTAGCTGTACATCTGCTGAGAGCAGTAGTTGAAGTTAGGTCCTTGTATTAAGTTTTGATAAGTCCTTAAGATTGTAACGATATAAAGGATGAGTCCAAGATATATTTGTTTTTAAAAAGTGGTATGATGTCTTTTTGATCCTTCTAGATATTTGGATGTGCTTTAGGATGTCTACTCAAGATGTTGGCTCGAATCTCAATGGCCGCCTAAAGGCGTTGGATCATTCGGTTTGTTGGATCATTCGATTAGTTGAGGTGTCTTCCACTGCAATTCAGTTTCAGCACATCACTGTTTCGCGTAAGCTGCAGGTTTCCTCTTCTGTGATCACCCAAACAAGGAGCAGCTGCAACAGCTCTTTTGTGTAACCGCTGGTTCCTCAGCCACACACTGAGACTACTCAGGGAACTTGGTACCAGGGGTACCAGTTACAAGGGACTTACCTGAGTGGCAGGGTTGTGCCAATTGTGGAGACAAAGGTACAGTTTAGGGAAAGAACACTGGTGCTGGGGCCTGGTTAGCAGGGTCCCAACACACTTTCAAATCATAACTTAGCATCAGCAAAGGAAAAAAGTCAGGGGGTAACCATGCCAAGGAGGCATTTCCTTACAGGTCCCAACAACAGTCCCATACTAAAACATTTATACCATAACCAGTTAGTTTTTAAATCGGGGTCCTAAAGCTCAGTACCCCAGTACCTTGTTCGGGTGCTAAGCGCATGTCCAACCTTCGCACACCCACCCCTAGTTGACTAGTGACTTTTTGGACCAGTTATGTGTCTGTAATTGTTTCCCTTTGATAGGTGTCCTGTTTCCATTCACTGATCACTAGATCTCATGTAAGCTCCTTAACTGGACACTTGAACTTTGTCTTTTACCAACCAGAAATCTGTTTTATGAGTTCACAATTGAAGTCTTGAATAAGATTCAAATGGAGTGAAATCCAAATCTGTTAAGATGGACTGGTGATTTTAACAAATAGTGGTAAAAATGTATGAAAGAAAAGGTGCTGGGTATTATTAAATGTCTTTCACTAATGTTGTATAGCTATTTTAGCCATGTTTTAGACACGTTATTTTAGCAAACTATGCGTGCCGTTGTGCACTTTAGCCTAGTTACCTTTTATTCCACATTGCTTTGTTTTTCTAGAATTAGCCACATTTGTGGTGTTGTTTTATTTTCTCTATCTGGTTGTTCTTTCACCCAGGAAAGCAATACATTCTCAGCATTTCACTTTCTGCTTTCCTCAAGGCTGCAGTCAGATAGGGTTGCCGGCAAAAGTGGTACGCTGTGTCTCCGACATTCACAGAAACATACATATCGTTACGTGGGGACCTTTTCCTAGAACATCAGCTGTTTTATTATGAAACCCCTTCTCTGTCCCATACACATCAGAGGGAGATTCCAGCCAGATGACCACGACTGCATGCTACCTGCTGAGTGTCTTCGCTACAGCTGCTTGCTTAGACTGCCGAATCCCTGGTCTATATGGGGACGGCATCTTTCTAGACAACAGGCTTCCTTGCTCAGTTATGGGGATGATGTCTTCCCAGGGGGGATCCTGAAGGGCGGATAAGGGCTTATCACGCTGTGCTCTAACATAGCTTAGGTAGGAAATATATATATATATATATATATATATATATATATATATATATATATATATATATATATATATATATATATATATATTATTCCTAGTGACAGTATAGTGGGACTGTTTCTGTGTTTCACTCTCCTCATTACAATGTTGCTTCTAGTGTGTTTTATCGCCCTAGTTATTGCAATACCTGCCATTTTATCTAAGATGCAGTTACTTCAATAAACCTTATTGAACTTTACACTGCTTCTGTTTGTCTTTGTCTGTGTGAGACTAATGTAACTGAGAGAAAGGGATGAGATCTGATCAACCACGATTCCCCTGAGGAGTCCTCTCTGTCATGCACCCAGTTGCCACAATCATCCCCCGTCTCGGATGGAGATGAGGCACTGCTAGTTGGCCGGAAAAACAAGATTGGGCCGACAGATGTCACACGATATGGAATTGTACTCAGTACCCACAATTCAAGTGATTCTGCCACACAAATCCAGTAGTCTAATTAGGATAATGAGAGCCTACGCAACACTAGTTATCATAACGTGACGATCAGCATTTTATAAAACAGCCAGATACATAAATAAATAACCAATAAGCATGATGACAAAAAAGCTTTTTATTCTGAGGGTGCCTGGTGTGACGCAAGGGATGGTAGACCTTCCTTTACCGCCTCACTTTAGGGGTGGGTAGGGATGCTGAGCAGGGTCGGGGATTAGGGGTTTTGCAGCTGGGAAGTGAATGGACATGTGGAAAGGTGTGAGGAGAAATCGAGAGTGGTTGGGGATCTGAAAACTGGCACAGGATGGAGGGATTTGCCAGGCTCTGTTTGGCTGATGGTGATTGATGAATTGGGTCTCCAAGCTTAGTTGACTAATTCAACCAGTTCTTAGATCTGTGTTTCATCCCATTGTCATAAGCATGCAGTCCTGGCACGTCCACTCTGCCCTTTATCATCTTGAGGATAACACATGATGATATGGATAATAAGAAACATCTATTAGAAAATGTATGTGGTAAAGCTGCACTCTACAAATACATGTTATGTTACTATCTTGGCAGTAACAGATGTTAAGAAATGGTGCGAACTATGTAATAAAAGACATGAATGATGCAGTAATAGACTTACAGTATACGGTTGTGACAAGTTATGCTAATGGGCTGATAGGTGGAAGGTAGATTGATTGTATACACTAAGGATGGGAGGCTGGTGTAGTGACAGAAAAAGCAGTGTCTGCAGACTGGGGCATAGTTTTCTAGGCTCTAGGAGGCTGTCAGATGATGGGAGTGAGAAGCTGCCAAGAAGATGCTTGTAGGGAACGAATGCTGATTTGTGGGAAGCCATCATTGTTCCATGTGGGCTGTGTGAGGCTGGTAGTGGATGGGGTTTGATTGGGTAGCGGTAGACTGGAAGCAAATGCTGCAGTGCTTAATTTGTGAAAGAATAAGAGTATGTACCCAATGTTTTGCTCTGAAGCCTGCGGATGGCGTTATGGAATGTCGGTGTGCTGAACACCAAGGTTGTGTCATGCCTGTCTTCCACCATAGACATTCCCCACCATTTTATCTCACTCTAGTATTAGTGTGGTACTGCAGAATGTCCTATAAAATTTAGTTTGTGGTAGGGTTGGGCAAGGGTTGTGTAGTGGGTGGACTCTGGAAAGCTTACAGAGTTAGAGGAGAGCATAATCATAAAAGTATTGCAGGTGTTGCTATTGATGACTGCTCCTAGGCAGGGATTGGGTGCCAATTGTGGGTCCCGGGCGGCTGGACTGTGGTGCTGCCACGAGCGCCTGCCATGTGTGAGGGCGATGGACTATGAACGTCTGGTAGGGGCTGGGCACTAGGAAGCTCAAGGGGTGTGGGATAGGCAGAGTAACAGCTGGCTGGCATGGTGTGCCCCTTTATGGGCGGGGCAGAGGTTGTCTTTTGGGCACTGTCTGGTTTGCAAGGGGAGGGGCCTATGCGGTGATTGGCTGAATGAGAGCGGGTGCTGTCAGGGGTCTGGCCTTTCAAGTCGCTGACATTAGCAGTAGAACGAAACCCGTCCCGTGGAAGGGGCGTGCTCGAGGGCGTGCCCATGCCTCTGCTCCTCCCCCAACCTTTTGCCGCAGCTGCCCATGTGCGTGTCCTCTGAACCCATTGTTGTGTTGCTGCTGGTGTCACGCCTTGACAGCCGCGGCACTGAGGGCGGGGCCAAGTGGGGGGGGAACTATGGGAAGGGGGGGGCCTGCGGCGCGCGCCAGCCTACTGGGGAGGGGGGAGGAGGGGCGCGCGCCGTGGGGGGGACAGATAGGCGACCAACCAGCGCGCAGAAGCTCGGGCGCGCGCGCGCGCCTTTTCCCCGAGCCCCCGTATTTTTTTTGTGTAATTGTAATGTATGGGCGCGTGCCTACGTGCGCGCGCTGAAGAGACAGAGAAAGCGGCGCGCGAGGCCGCGAGGCGGGCGGCGCACTCGCACACACACAGGAGGGCACGGACGCCGGACAGACAAAGGGAGAGGCAGCAGTAGCGCGAGCCGCCGCCACCCTCACGAGGCCGGGAGCAGCAGCAGCGCGAGCCGGCGGCGCGAGGACAGCGGCAAGAGCGCTCCCCCCCCCGCCACCACCGAGGCTGCAGGAGCCGGAGAAGCGGACGAGCCTGCCGGCGCCGCGCCCAGCCGGCTCCCCGGGGAGGGCGCCCCCGCCATGCCCAGCTCCATCTACCACCCGGAGGGGGACGCGGCGGCGGGGGGCAGCCCGCGGCTCGGGGGCCCGGCCGCCGGGGAGCCGCGGGGGCAGGAGGACGAGGAGCCGCAGCCGGGCGCAGGGGGTGCTCCCGAGCCTGAACCCGACAAGGACGGCGGAGGGAGCGGCGGCGGCGGAGGAGCCGGGGACCCCGAGCCCCCCGAAGCCGAGGACGCCTTCCGCTTCGCTCTGGGGCAGCTCTCGCTGCTGGGGCTGGGGGAGGAGGACGGGGGCCCCGAGGAGCCTGAGGAGGACGGTGGCCCCGACGAGGAGCTGATGCTGCTGGACCCCGAGTCCGGGAGCCCCCCGTGCGAGCCGCCGCCCCCCGTGGACCTCTTCTCCGGCGCCTTCCCGCACCTGGGCCCCGCGCTGCTGGCCGAGCAGATGAGCATCATCGGCAGCCGCAAGAAGAGCGTCAACATGACCGAGTGCGTGCCGGTGCCCAGCTCCGAGCACGTCGCCGAGATCGTGGGCCGCCAAGGCGAGTACCGGGGGGGGGCTGGGGACCTGGGTGACCCCCACCGGCCGGGGGTGGGGACTGTACGACAGCAGCGTGCCGGGGCTCATGCAACTCCATCCCGGTGGGGGGGGGCACTGTCATCACCACCCCCTCACCCCCAATTACTGGGGTGGTTGCTGCAACACCCCCCCCCCCCGGATTCCTGCTCAGTGCAAGGTGGCTATCTACTCTCCCTTCTGGCCTATATTGTCTCAGCGCCCCCACCATGCAAGAGTTCGCTGCCTCTATTCTGCCCCACCCTTGGGATGTTGCTTTCTGGACCAGTAGATGTCCTTGTGTCAGCAGGGTATAGGGGTCTCTGTCTCCGACAGTTAGTAAGCCTCTGCAGGGTCCGCTTACTTTTCCTGGCCCGCTTGTCCACATCCCTCATCGGGAGCCTTTGTTATTCCGACATGGAGAGTGTAGGGCGTGCGTCCTTTATCCAGGATGAGGTGCACTGTCTTCATTGGTGAAGGGTGGGTGGCGCCCCTTAGAACCTTAGCTGCCCGGGAGGTTGTATGCAAACTTTAAGCATTAACTCTGGTGCAGTGATTTTTGGTGAGTATCTCTGGCGGAAAGCTGCAGGGTGGTGGGGAGACGGGCAGGTGTTTCTGGAGGTGGGAACGATACGGAGGACCGCACGGCTGGAGAAGGTGTTTTAAAGGGCTTAAACGGTATTTTGATTAAAAAATCCATCTACGGTTAATGGGGACCCCCTATGTTTCACATTTGCTGAACCGAATGCAGACCTATCTTTGTATACATTTCAGATAGGCCTCTGCAGCGCCCGACATGCGCAGCCACTCAGGGAAGCAAATGACAGCTCGCAGCTTCCCACCAGCGGAAAAAATGCAGCCTGAAGCAGAAAATGCTTTTAGAAGTGATAGACTTAGTCCCTTGGGGGCTCCTTTTCTCGACCACGATAACAAGGGGGGGGGGGCTTCTTGCAACTAAACGTGACGACTACCTTGTGCAACGTCTTTAGGTACTCTTAGAAATGACCTAAACTTCATTCATCTGTAGTGCGTCCCTCCTATAGGCCACGTGCACCGGGTTTCTGTTTTTTGTGGGTCGTTAGGCTAAGTGCATAAGAGGACGCAATCACTGCTGCCCCCCATGTACACAAAATGTCCTGATCCAGCTTTTCGGTGCTGCACATATGAAGAACAAATATTCACCCCAAGTAAAATGACCATGAAAGATTAAACTTCATTGAGGAGTTAAAAGTTGAAAAGGTACCGGGTGACTTAGCAAAGAGCAGCTTTCAAGACAGACCACACCAGCAGTGTTTGCAGGATTTGTCATGCAACCCTGTCATAGCACAATATAACATCAAAATAAATTAGATAACTTCACAAGCGGAAACTGGCGGTGAATATTCGAGTGTTAACTGTAACAGGGATGCATGACACAGTGGCGTTAACCTACAAAAATTCTACAGTATCCCGGAAGTAGTGTCTAAGGGTTGCCCTCCCCTAAAGTGAATCCTGCACTTGTCTACTCTCTACATGGAAACGGTGCTTGCTATCTCCCTCTTGGGAGAGATGCACCTAGGCTGATATTCAGTTAAAAGGCCGACAGCACCGCGCTTGGTCCCAAGTTTCGAGTAAAAGCCTCATTGGAGTTGGTCAGTTCTGGAAGGCGGGGACTCCGTTTAGAATGCTGGCCTGCAAAATCAGATAGATTAGTTATCCCAGAAGTGGCTGGTCTTGCAAGTGTAGGGAATTCACATTATCTGCGACCAGTGTAGGCCTGCACATGTGACCAGGTGCTGGGTCCTCTTTGGTGGTGCCTTAGGCCCAACAGCCGCTTTTATTCACGGTTTATTTTCTAGGGTATCACCTTGTGGTCACGTCGATCCTTTGTTTGCTGCAAGTTGGGCTCGCAGGTGACAACTTAGGAGTTATTGGCCGGCACATTGCATTATGCTTTAGAAAAGTGATGTGGTGAATTAAGACGGTCTGTAGGCGGGGTTAGTGGAGGTGGGAAGGTCAGGTAATGCTCTTGGGTGTGTGCGTGGGAGGGGGGCAGGGTATTCAAGTGTAGTTCCCTCTGAGTCAAACCTGACAGGTTTTTTTTTTTTTTCTATGGACCCGAGACCGAACAAGTGCGCTGGCAGTTTGCACCTGACTGTATTTTGGACCGTTTGCCCACTGTAGGTTTGGTGTTTGATGCAGTGTCTTGGGTTCCATTCACTACTTCATCTTACGTAAAGGTGGCTTATCTAAACCAGCAGGTCATCTTCAAACGATAGAACATTACTGTGAAGAAGATGGCGTGATGGCGAAGAGCTGCACTGCCTCCGAGAGGCTCCACGAAGACCCTCCAAGCATGGGCTGAGCATCCCACTCGCAGGCAGAGATCTCGCTTTCCCATTTCGTTTGGCTCTTAGAATGGGGAAGGGGCCGGGTGGTGCAGAGAGTAAATAAACTGTGAGCTTCCGCGCTCGACACTTCAGAGGGAGTACATCTGGATTCTTTCCCAATCTATCCCATGCCCGGACATGCCTTCCCCGGTTCCTCTCCGCCCCCGAGTGCACAGGAAGCAGACAAGGTTAAAGCGCCATCACTGGCTGGTGCAGGCAAGGAGAGTGCAAATGTGCCTCGAAGAGGCTGTGATTGTGGGGGTGCGGTGGCAGGGGGGGCATCCATCAGAAAGGGTGCATGGCGTTGACTACCAATCAGTAGCAGGCGCCCCGAGGCCATCTCTTGCAGCATTAGTAGTTCTCGCACTGTTACCGGAGAGGATTAAGTGTTCATGGGACCAGGTGGAATATCCGGACACAGTAGCATGAATGGGGAACTGTAACATCCGCTACGTTGAGCTTAAGGCAGTATGATTTGTGTAACAGTGGAAGCCCAAAGTATACGGCAGTTTTTAGTTTTCACACAATGGAGAATTCAGGGATTGGGTGTGTTACCTGAGCTTTGGGGCTTTTTCTGGTCGGAGAAAAGCACTCCTTGACTTTTCTGTTTTTAAATCTACAGTGACATTTGTTTTTCTATTTTTATTTATTTGCTGTCATGTTTTTTTTAGGCCCTAGTTGGCTCACAAAAGCAGGCAGTGGTCTGCTTCAGACAGGTACCATTCCTAATCTTTTCATAGGGGTCGGGGTTGGGATGTGTGGCTCAGGACTGCACACACTGAATGATGTTTGCAGGTCTGTGTCGCTTTCCCGGAGTGCTCAGCCTTCAGGTAAGCCGCAGATACCACCTTATTGGAGATGATTTTGCCAAACCCAGTAAGCCAAGATAAAGGCCTCCTTTACATCTGCATTGGTACAGGTGACTTGAGCTTTACTGGTGCCTACACCTTGGCTAACCCATACCAGATCTGTTTTTACTTACTTTTTAATATTGTACTAATAGATTTAATACAAAAATAGTCCCCCAAACGCCAGTGGATATAATTTTAGGGACCCATTTAGGACTGACACGTGCTGAAGAAAGGGCTCGGTCAGACCCTGCTGAGTGCCCTGTTTGCTGTTGAGTGACCCCCCAATGACGAAGCATGCCACCCGATGTGGGTTAGAGGTCTCCTGCCTAGGAAATTATCCTCACAACCATTTATTGTCAGGAAATCTAGCTACATTATTTTGTTGTTCGTTCGTTCCTAGGCATCTGAGACACGTTTTGCAAACCTGGTGGTTATGATGTTAAAATATGGGGCTAGATGTATCTTTTTTGTACAATAGCGATTACCTAATTGCGAATTGCAATTAAGTAATCGCTATTGGAATGTATGAAACTCCAGGAGTTTCATACTGCGATTCGCAAGGACTCGCAAATGGACCTACCTCATCAATATTCATGCAGTAGGTCACAATTTGCGAGCCATTGTGAATGGCTAGAATCACAGAGATGGCACAGCAGACCACCATGTCTGTGATTGCTTCTCAATAAAGCAAACAATTATTATTATTTTTTTAATGCAGCCCGTTTTCCTTTAAAGGAAATCGGGATGCATTTAAAAATAGTTTCATTTTTTAAGAGTAGGCAGTGGTTTGTGGGACCACAACCTGTTTTCGCATGCATTCACAAAGGGGAAGGGGTCCCTTGGTGGCCTTGGAGGTCCTGAGATTTAATATTCTACCTTCTGACCATCATCTTGCCTTTGCTTCTCGGATGGGACTTCCCATATGTGCATGTTCTCAGTAAGCGCAGGGGGCTTAAAGTGGATGATGTAGATATTTCTGAGCAGCATTTAAAATAGTTTGTAGACATTTTTTAGGTGAGGTGCTCTGAAGGATCCCTCTTGTTTCGGGATGAGCTTTTTCATCGCAGAAATTTTTAGAGGCGATTGACTTGAATGACCTCTTGGTCTAATGCATTTCCCTATTAATTGGGAGTCTAAAGGGAATAGTTGAGTATGTTTGATTTAGTAAAAAGGAAAAGTGATTTACAACCTGATGTCTGAATTTTTTTTTGTTTATGCTTTTTTGAAATTCACGTGTTTAATGGAAGTACCTTTACGGTTATGCAAAATACCAAGTTAACAAAGTCCATAGAAATTTGTGCTTGGTGTGCTCCACTATTATATTGTTTGAGTATGTTTGCTTCTTCTGCTCACTCTGATTAGAGTTCTTTCTGTAAGTCTGGCATAAATCATCTTAGACGTGCTGTGACTTTACATTAGAAGAGCCTTATTTCAACAGACCAGCAAGGACACCCCCTCTGGCATTTCTCACGAAGCTTGACCAACCTCAAGCTGGTCAGCAGAGATGGTACACAGTAGTCCTTCGAGCAAGGCTGACTTGGCCAGTGAGGCAGTTCTCCATTTTCTTCACCAGTGGTTGAATGTTGCATCCAGCACGTGGGCCTAGAAGTAGAAAGGAACAAAGGAATAAGCACTTCCTCATTTTCACCTCTTTGTTTCGGGTGAGATGGTGCCCTCATGCTTGCGGGCGGCCTAGGTGATAAGAGAGACTTGTTTTTATAATAGCTGCTCAGTTCTGGTAGGAGTGAAAAAACGTCTACCATAAAAGACTATGGTTCTTTGCCCTAGCTGTTTCCTACTTAAAACCAGTTAATGTGATACTCTGGCCTGAAATCTTTTTTTTTTTTTTTCTAATCGCGAACAATCCAAGTATATCTTTTGGGAATCACAAAGGATGTTAGTTTGGTTTTTCAGAGGAGGCAATTAGATGGAACACCTGCAAGTCTTTATTGAAGGTAGCCCCCGTTTGTGTGGAGTGACAGACTCTAGAATCTTACATTTCGAAGTTGGAAATGTGAATGCTTCTAATACAGCACAATGACAGCTGGACTGTGCTAATTAGCAGTCAGCCACAGTAGATTCAATGCCAAGGCTCCATTGTCATGGATGGTCTCGAGGTTACCACCTAGTAGTAAAATGTAAACCTTTGTCTTTAATGGTGCTCCCTTTCTGTGCCAAAGGCTGGCTTCTGGATCTCCCTTCTAATCCTTTATCATGTAAATGATGGGCTCTGAGTTAGGAGGGCACCTCACATTAGAACATTGGCATGTTGAGCTGTGCTGGTGAGTGTTCCGGGGCTAATAATGCCTGGTATAGAGCTTCTATTCTAACATGCAATGGTAGTTTTTCTGTTTCGCCTTTTTTAATCTACGAAGTTATACCTCTAGTGGGCGAAGTGATGTAAAGTGTTATAGCTCTTTTCGCTCTAAACATGTGTTTAAAGGCCCCTCTGCTCCTTTTATAGTCCCTTGTTCGCTGCTCGGGCCAATAGCTTGTAAAGATGATAGAACGACTGTTATAGCCCTCAGCAGCGGGCTATATATAGTACGATAATTAGTAGTTTGGTGTTTATATTTTTCTATGTAAAAATTATTTGGGGACTTAACACATTTCACATATTACAGATATAGTGAACTATAACCACACATAATTGAAACATTAGTTATCCTGTCAGTAACCCACCTCGTCCTCTTTCCTCCCCTTGCACATCACACCTTCTTACCTAATAATCAGACATGAAGCTGGTACACTATAGAAACATTTGCAGAGTTCCTGCTTGGTTGCACCCTGATACTTTTGTCCATCTTCCCTGTTATGTCAGTTATTTTAAGAACCCACATTACGGCTATTGTCACCCTCTTTCTTCTCAGATTTATCTTCTGAGGCAAAAGTACTTCACTTAATTCCCTGCCCTTGCTTGTGCTTTGTTCCTTTGTGCATGGATGTCTTCTGCAGGCCAGGGACATCTTTGCTAGCTCATCCATTGTGTGGACGATTTTCCTTTCTGAAAGGATCGGTAAGAACATCTATTCTCTGGCAAAATGGATTCAGTTCTTGGTTTCATGGAACAATTTTACAGTATTGGCTGTACTTGAAGTTGGCGAAAGATAATTTAGCAGCAGTGATTTCTGAAGACTGCAAACTTTGCATCGGTTGCAGTACTATACAGGTTGTTTTGGGTTGTGAAGTCTGCAGTGGATAAGGCTGAGGGAGGGATGCCAGGGCCGCAGAAATCAACCCATCTCATTGGGTAGCCAAAATGTTGGGGGAATGGTCATCACAGTAGACCTTTTGTCTTGTAACTCCTGAATGCTGTACAAATAACTAACCTTTGCTACAGGCGCTTCCTACTTTCTTCTAGCAGGTCCTCATCCTTATTACAGTAAAGAACATATACTGTTTCCAAAGTACCAAATGATGCACTTATTTTAAGTCTTGGTACTCCAGAAGGATCTTGCATGTAAGGGCTGTATTCTGCTTTATCAATAGGAACGTGTAACCTTGTATCCACTATAAAGCATTTTATGTTTGCAGGATTCCAGTTTTCGATTCCCAGTAAAGGGGGGGGGGGGGGGGGGGTTTAAGAGTGTCCGAACATATATATATAGGTAAATGCTGATGTGCCAGTTGTAGGTTAAATGTTTAAATGTTATTTTCTTGATTCCAGGTCCTGGATCCCGTTTCCCCTAAAAAATAAAATGAATGTTTGGAGATTGCCAGAACCTCACCTCTCCTCTGGAAGCTTTCACCCACCAAGTGCATGTTGATGGGTGTTGCTGTTTTGGGACTGCTAGCTTTTTGTTCCATGGGTCTTTAGGGTAATGGAAATAATATCACACCTGCCACCCATAAGTTTGGATAGTTTATGTATTCTGTCAGTGCTTCAGGGCAAATAAATTGTGGTTCAGACAAGCTAGGTAGTATCTTAAGCCTGAAGGTAGCGGAGTCCTCGCTTTCCATTGATAATACACTGCACATCAAGAGATAAGTACCCATAAATACTATATATATATTTTTTAATGCATCTGTAAATCTTAATCCCTTAAAGATATGTTGAGGCTGTTTTGCAGCATTCTTATATTGAGGGTTAGAAAAATATTCTCTCCTTAAGGTGTGCACCTGGGACTTTAAAGATTAATAGTATTGCTAAACGTACAGAGCCTCAGTTGTAGCTTTGACACTAGTCTATCAAGCCCATTGAAATAGAAGTGATTAAACTTGCATTAAGGTGTCGCTTAGAAAGTGAGCGTGAGTATATGTTTTACATCAAGTCACCTTTCTTAAATTTTTGGCCAAGTTTATTCTTCCAAGGTTTAAGGCCCTACGAGGGTTTCTGACCTTTAAAAAGCACTTTCTAAATAAGCGAACACCATACGAATTCGTACGCTAGCAATACATTTTACTTAATGTAGAGGTTTTATATTATTTTAGTTGTTTCAATTGAGAGCTTTCGGAGAGGTGGAATAAATTGTTTATATAGCTTTTTTTCCTATAAGTTTGTCAGGTTTTAGTAACAAGTTTTACTATGCCCTGCTTACTGGTACTCTGTTTACTGACCTCAGACCGGTGGAAGGCTGAGTTTCAAAAGTGACCTCTGTGGCTGCCTATGTTTAGCAGCAAATATTTAACGGTCTGCTTTATAGCTGTTAGATCCTACGTTTGATAGTGTTGCCTTCGGTCAGACTACATGCCATCGCCAACTGGATACAGAGGAGCCGCCTTAAACTGAACTCCGACAAGACAGATTCTCATCCTCGGCTCCAACCACTCCGCATGGGACTATTCCTGGTGGCCAGCCACCCTAGGAACTGCATAAGACGCCCACCAACCACGCACGCAATCTAGGTTTCATCCTAGACTCATCGCTCACCAAGACCCAGCAAGTCAACGCCATCACATCTTCCAGCTTCAATACCCTCTGTATGCTCCGCAAGATCTTGAGATGGATCCCTACCGAAACCAGAAGGACGGTCACCCATGCCCTTGTCAGCAGCAGACTGGACTATTGCAATGCTCGCTACGCTGGAACCACGGCCAAGCTACAGAAAAAACTGCAATATATACAGAACACCTCCGCACGCCTCATCCTCGACATCCCACGCCTCAACCGCATCTCAGCCTACCTGAGAAATCCACACTGGCTCCCCGTCATAAAGAGGATCACCTTCAACACCCACAAAGCTCTCCAACGCTGGCCCTGCCTACCTCAATGAACGACTCACCTTCCACACTCCCAACCGCCAACTCTGCTCTGCCAACCTCACCTTCACCACCGCCCCTCGCATCCACAGAGCTACAGCCGGTGGCAGATCCTTAGAACCTCGTCGCCAAAACCTGGAAGTCCCTCCCCGTCCACCTACGACAGACCCAGGACCCCCTGACCTTCAGGAAACGCCTCAAGACCTGGTTGTTTGAGCAGTAGCAATCTCACACCCACCCAACCCACCATAAGCACCTTGAGACCCTAGCGATGAGTAGCACGCTTTACAAATGTTTGAGTGAAGTAGGTTTATTGAGGGAAGATAGATGTGTATATATCTGTTACAGATAGGTCTCCGTCAACAGATGACTAAAAGCTATTGTGAAAAGTACTAAAACTTTCCAATCATTGGATCAACCCATTGATTGGCTGTCTTGCTAGCTTCATGTGAATACCTATTTGAGGGCTGCCTTCACTTCTTGTGTTTGCCCCACCTCTGGAGCACAGCTCTTTGCCATCTTTTTGATTGTATGACTTGTATCCTTTCACAGCTTCATGTTGAACTACTTTTTTCCCCTTAATGCTCAATGGGAGTGGGTGTCCACACATTTCTATTTACTGTTCCTGGATTGGTAGCTGAAATCTTGGAATGGTAAATTGAAGCAAACCAAAATGGCGATTTCTGTATGCATGGCGATTCTAGGTCTAATATATGATCTCACAATATATATGCGGATGTGTGACACATGGTTGCATGATCACACTTTTTTGCCAGTGGTGTTTAGCAGCCTCAACATGGAAATTACTCCCTCCCACCACCAGTGTGGGACAGCATATGCTTACTTTGTCAAAGGCAAAAGGTGTGACCTATTGGCTTTGACACTTGCTTTGTGTTGCAGGGGATAAGGTATTGGTGTGAGTGATTTCTGAGGGGCTTTTCGATAATGGGTGTATGCAGTTGATGTATGGCACCTGTAACTAACATTGGACTCCCGAGGGCTGTATTCATGGAAAGGTTTTCAGATAGCCCCAGTTGTGTAAATAATTTTACTTGAAAATATGGGCCTTGTACACACATTTAACCCCTGATGAGTGGGGATCGACCTCTTCATAACACCGTTAAAGCTAATGGTGGGCCTGGTGAGATGTGCTGAGATGAGGGAAAGGTACTGGCCAGTCCTAGAGCGGTGTTGTGGGCACGCAGGTGGCTTAGGGTTGGTTTCAGTGGTGGCCCAAGGTACCTTTTCAGCATCCTCCTTTTATGTCTGCCTGTCAGGTCTGTTTCTCATTTCAGAGGCCCGTTTGTATCTGCACTAGTTTCTTTCATTAGTAATTTAAAATAACGGTGTGTTCACCTCTCATTGAGTACTAGGACTCCGCATCCCTGGGTACTATCGACCCTCCGTTTGTGCGTTTCCAATCAGATGGCGTTTATTCTAGTACCTTTAAACGTTGGCAGCCGGCTCCTAGTTCTGTAAAGCAAACTACGCAGCGCCAACACCCACAAGTCTCCGAATAGTGGCACGATTCATTGCAGTCCATTGTGCTTTTATTTGTTTACCGCCGTGAAGTTTCTTGGTTTAAAGTGTCCATTTGAGAGGCCTATTCGCCCTAGCGTTCCGCGTATTATGCAGAAGAATCTTGTAAAGTGTTGATTGCAGAACTTACTACTTACAGTAGTATCTCGGGGCAGGCCTCCACTTTTTTTTTTTTTCCTGCCTCCTTTCAGGCTGTTGAATTTTCCTCCCACTGAAGTTTTCAGATGCCAGGCTCCATACATATCGGGCAGTGCTGCTAAATCTGGCGGCTGACGGCTGGGTACCCTGTATGATGCAGGGGTCCCAAGTTTCTGTTCCTAGTAGGTGCAGCTGCCGTTCTACGGTGCGTAAAGTCTGCTCGGTGCCGCATTTCACTTTTTGTCTCCAGGTCGTGTCCGTGGAGCATCTCCTGTGTGCCATGGGACTGTGCAGCCAGGCTGCTTCATTGTTCTTTGTTAGACCTAGGCGTGCTCTGCTTAGTATGGTGACATCATGCAGGCAGGTTCCCATTGGCTGCATCAGTCTGGTCTCTACCCAACCGGAGCTTCTCCTTCCTCTTCTTTCTAGGCGTCCTTCGGGAAGGTGTGCTGTCTAGTGGCTGCCCGGCTTTTTATAGCCACGTGCCCATGAGACATAACAAGCCCTCGTTGTTTGTGTGTTTTTTTTTTTTATTTTAATTAAGCACCTGAAGATTTGTTTTTTAAATTTGTTGCCTGGATGTTAAGGAGACTGTTGCAAGTCGGTGTAACCATGTTAAATAAACTAAAAGAATGTTTCAAACATGAAGGTAAATATGGGTCAGGTTCGAGGGAGCGAGCCCTCTAGGGACTTGTCTTTGGCGGCAGCCTAAGCATACCAGCGCATCCAGAGATGTGAGAGAGAGCAAGCAAGTGAAAATATCAAACCATACCACGCTGGTTATTGGTTGTATGCCTACCTTAGGGTGCAGAGCAGTGTCCCTTTGTGCCAAGCAGCGCAAAACGAGGAGGAAACGTTCATGTGTAAGTCTCACCCTTGGTTTCTGTGCATGCTTTACACAAGTTACTCCCGCCCAGCAAATGTTAAAACTTTTCATTGGTTTTTCTTCCTTGGGGTTCTCTGCAGTTTTTTTCTTCTTCTGCACATGGTCTTTCTGGCTGAACAATTTGTGTGTGTATATGTGTATATATAATTAATTTCATGGTATTAACACTCCATGGACAAGGGTGTCTGAGCAGGACCAGAGTAGATGTGATTGTATTTCTAGAACAAAAGAAGTCTGCTGGTATAAGAGGTCGCCAGATTTCTGGCACAATAGCAGATTAGACAAACGCCGAATCCTGATTTTAAAAAAAGCTCTTCAGCTTCGGTCAGTGTGGATTTTTTTTTTTTTTTTTTGGGGGGGGGGGCCAAAGCAGCTTCCTTTAAAAATTCCAGCCCAAAGCCTGGGTGCAGTAAGTTCACCTACTGCAGCATATAGTATTGAAACTCTAAACAGCATAATTAGATGATAATTAATTTGATACTGACTCAGCAGAACTAGTATGAATGTAGTCTGGGAATCAGTAAAGGCTACCTACACCTCCCACATGAGGCTAATTTGATTATCTTAAAAAAAAGCCCCTACTTTTCGTTACTAACAAACATGTACACCTCTGATGGTGTGCTGCAAGTGGCTGAAGGGCAGACTTTTGAGCTGGCACGAGTTCATGCACAGCCTTCTCTTCCGAATGATGTTAGCTGCACTTTACATTCTGAACTCGGGAATATCTCTGCATAGTTCTCACCCTACCTTTTTTTTTTTTTAAAGAATTGCCTTAAGCAGGATCTGAAGGTTCTATATAGAATGAAAGACTGCGCTTCAATTTTTTTTTCCACTGACCCAGCTATCTTCTGATCAATGACTGTAATGCTTCTGCTAAATTTGAGGTTTTTTTTCACAACTCTTACTGGCTAAACCTTTTCCTGATTTATTGATCGCTATCTTCTTTAAAAGTTTGTTCTTTTGCTAAGTTTACATTCAATGAATGCTGTATGTAGTCTCTCTCAGCATATTAAGTACTTGGACTAATCCTTGTGATAGTTGGTCGGTGACACAGGAGTCTGCTTGGGTGTACTTGTTTTACTCTTGCGCTATTGGGGAGATTTCATGTGAATCCCCACCCAGCTCCTGCGGTTCTCTAGCTCAGCCTGGATCACCACCACCGCCGTCTGAAATTAGGGCCTACAGGCGGGTCCTCTTCCGAATGTGGGGGGCAAATTGTTGCCTGTTTGCAGTGCAGACTCCTCATGCTCTTCTTTCAAAAGACATCACTGCAAGCTCTTTGCCACTTTTTGAAACTTTGCTTTACTCGCTCCATCCTTCTGGCATCCTTGCAACATCTCTACATTTATCCTATTCCTCAAACCTTAAAAGCACCCATCACGCTCTCCCCCACTCAACTCCTTCCACCCAGACCTGTTCCCTTTACTGTCCCCAGACTCGCAGGCAGCCTCCCGTTTCTCATCCCACAAATCCTTTAAAATCGGTAGGTGTCCAAGCACCTTATCTAAGGCGTGGAGAAGATAACACAACTAACTACATTTAATATATAAAGTTAGCACAACTACATTTATTTAATATAGAAACAGTTGGAAAATATAAATATTGATTTGATTATACTCTGGGTTTATGCTAATATTAGACATCTAATTGTATTAAGTTTCAGTGCTTTACAACTGGGCTCCTAACGCTGAACTTTATTTTGTGTGTGCTACTATAGAGCCCTTTAAGTGTCACCTTATTTTTTTTATTATCTATCTTCACCCCTCCCCACCGGCAGTTTCAAGCACTGTTCTGCATTTTTTAAGACTCTTGTTAGAATTCATCAGTTTCCGATGCTGCAAAATTCCTGCCCCAGTCTCGGTGGATTTGACAGTCTCACTTCCTGAGCAAGTGTGCCACTTATTCAGAGCTAGCCCAACACTTCGGTGCGCAGTCCTTCTCATTGAATGGGAGGTTAACTTTTTTGGGGCGTAGAGTGTGAGTTGCCCAGTATGCTTTTCGTGGGTAACTGAGGGTGAGCAGCTCGTCTAGATCTTAATTTATTCGGTGCAGACACCCACCTTTTGGGTGCACAGTGTCAGTTTTAGGCCTGAAACTTTTCCCAGAAAAGTTCCAGGCTTGGCACATAGTACAACCCAAACTTGGTTTACGGCATTGGCGGAGTAAACGGCATAGAAACTGAAGAATGCAGTGCCGGGAGCTCGGAACCGCAGTGGGAAGCATTGTGGGCCTGGACAGCTACCACTGTGAAGCAACACACCATCTTAAAATAAATTTACTTGGTCGTTAATATTTTCAGGGAATCTGTGCCCTGCCATCGTACACGTATTGGGCAAGGACCTGGACTTTGGTCCCTCATGCAGTAAAACGGAACTCTGTAAACGGAACAGTCACCAGGGATTTTATTGTAAATCCTCCTGATCAGGCAAAGGGTGCCTTGGACCTCAAAGTAAATAGAATAATCTCTTGAAAGCATGCCTTTTGTAAGTTTGTGAGGCGTGTGAAACGGGGTGTTATGGTTGTTTTACACCTCCTAAAGTAATCATGTCGCTTCATATCGGCCTCTAAAGTGCCCTGGATTAACTGCATAGTTACGTCTGTTATCTCAACAGCAGATAAAGTACAATAGTCATCCTGGCTTGTGGTTTTTAGACACTTGCTTGATAATGCGTAATCCCTCCTGCTTATTATCCTAGATTGGAGATACAAATATGAACTTAATTAGTATTCAGTGCGAAAAAAAAAAAAAGAGCACACTGCCTCACACTCCAGCAAAAAGTTGGCCCCAATGCATCTTGGAAAATGCAGTCAGATTCGTTTCACATTAACAAAAGTAATCCGTCTTTCGCCTTAGTTGGTGCAGCAAGTGCTGTGTATCCCTGGACACGTGTTTCTGGGTTTCGCCTGTCATCAGCACAGAGCAGCATATTTTGTGGGGTTGCTTGAAATGCCACCAAACGTCTTCTCAGGTTTATGTACCACTCTGGTGCGCAGGTGCCTCACCAAGGCTCGTAAACCTGTTAGCTCAAGGGAGCCGCCATTCGACACAGTGCAAAAAAAAAGGAGCACACTGCCTCTCACTCCATAGTATTCAGTTGTTAGCGACGGGTCAGTTCTTAATCCTGGAATCCCTCTTTAACTTACCAAAAAATACATCATCATCTTCCAGACAAGCTCTTCATTTTAGGCCGCTTTTGTCGTCTCATTTCTTAATTTTGAATGCATTTTGGAATCCACTGCTTTCCAAGAGACTAAAAAATGTTTTTGCTTTATCTGTAAAGAGTGTAGTTGACCCAGAATGTCAGTTCCATTAATTACTAATAGTGTAGTGCACCCCACACCTTCTGCAACACTCCAGTGAGGGGTTGTTTTGAGAAGTGCCAGTTTATGGTCTTGTAAGCTTTTGTTTTTCTCTGCTCCTCTTGGTATTGTCATGTGGTGCACCTTTTTCTTTGGTGGGAGTACCCAGTCCTTGATCTGGGCTGTATACAACCTATTTTCACTACCAAGACCCCAACCCATAATCTCCTAGATCCAATTCCCACCCCACCCGAACTTTCAACCACTCAGCATTCATGCCACCCATTTTGTCCAAGAGTTTAGTTGTACTGAAAAAATCAGAAATTTTGATACATTACGTGCTCTGCATTTGTCCTTGCCCGCCATACTCAATCAATGGTGCAGATCAACCGGACCAAACTTACAATTTTGTAAACCCTCAATCGCTCCATATTACCTGTTTCATGCCATGGGTGCTATGGAGGAAAAAATATTGCTTGAAATGATAATGCTGAATGAATAATAAAATGGAGCATCTTTCTGCTATTCTTACAAGTTATCTGAGTGAATCTATTTTTCATTGTAAGAAAATATCCCTTGCTCTGCTTTCTTCATTTTAGATTTAAAAGATCCAGACGTTACTGTGGATGTTGCTTCAGGGCTGAATGCAAAGATCAACCATCTACCTGCACCAGACTACATAATATGGTTTGATCTAAACCAGGTTCTAGCAGTTGTCCATTTTGGCATGGTCTTCTGTCCTGATAATTTAAGTCGTTAATGTCGTAGTCTCAAGCTCTTATCCAACACTATAGGAATTGGAGATCTAGAGCTGCTTGCACCAGAAGCATGTTGCTTAAGAATCCGCCATTTTCCATAAGCTTGAGGTTGACCTCGAGCCCCTTTCTGCAAGGCTTTATTGACTTCAAGATTATAATGTGCACCTAATTATAGTATATACATTCCCAATATATAATCCCTTACAACATGGTTAAGGTTTTACTAGTATCTTCATCTGTAAGAAATTACAAAAGTCCAGTACTGGAATGACATTACTAAGCTTGGTATAAATTATTGAATGGGTCAGTCATGTCTGCTACGGGTTTACAGTATTTATTTAGTTTAACTGTTTTCAATGTAGGGGGAGCCTTACCCGTAATGCCACACCACCAACCGCGTTTAGGAGTTTTTCGTTCAATTCTAGTGATCTTGCAGTATTGAATTAAGGCAGGCAGTGTCCTTCGTGGGAATCGGGTGCCTGATCATGCCATATTTTCAGAAAACACAAACCTACACCCAATAAATCAGTTGGAATGGATTTTCATACCAAGTAGTTATCCTGAGTATCTGCCTCGGGTCCCAGACTTCCTTCTAACCTCTCTGAATTAAGGGATGCAGTAGGAATGAAGTGTGCCCCCCCTCCTCCACCCCCCAATTTTCATATAACAGTGCTCTTTCACTTTCACAGACTTCTAATTATCATGAACCATTTGGCTTCCGCACAAGGCATTCTGGTAAGTTAAACCCTATAGGGATGTTTTGCGTAAACTATTCATTGAGGTCAAATGCTCTACGACGCAGTACAGGTAAATAGCGGAGGGCTGTCTTTGAGTTCAGTTGCAATATTTATCACTTCTCTAACTTATTCCAAAAAATTGTAATAAAACTTTTAGTCGCCAGTCTTTGCAGCACTGGCAGAATGCCATCAAACGGTGATGAATTTGGTGGGCAGCAGATTACTTAATTACATGCATCTGTATACCTTCCCAGACATCTCTTTATGCGATAATACATAGCCGGTGGAGGTGTATTTTGGAAGGTTAGTGGATATTTGAGTACAGCTGTATTTTGTACTGATTTCAGCCAGCAGTTGATTTATCCAGCAGAGTTATCTACCGGAAGGACATAGTTTTGGGCATTGTGCAAAAAGGGGGCTTGGGAGAGGGTTTTAGCGGAAGTGGGTTGCCCTTAGTAGAGGCATTTGATGAAAGGATATGATGGGCTTCTGAAACGTCATCAAATGGTGGTCTGCTGAGTGGCTTCATGTGCTGCAGCCCTTTATCTGACCTGTCGGCTATTGTTTCCCGTAAGGCTACTTTGGTGCTGACCAAACCTCTTGCAGTTGTTGCCATTTTTCTAGTGAATTTGTTTCTAGAGTGGGTGATTGCACACACGAGCTTCTGCTGTCAGTTCTAGTCTGACCGAGATGGACCTTGGTGCTGGATTTAAGTCTAGTCGAGTTGAATGATGTACTGAGGCCATTATAATTGATGTAACTTTTTTCAGACTTTTGTTCGAGATCATGATTTTGTGGTGTTCACCATCCCGTGGTTGTAATATGCCCTTTAACCTAGATCCCCCCCCCCCCCTTGTTTCCTTGTGCCCTGACTTTTTATCCTCCAAAGGTGATGATGGGGACCCCCCCACACATCCTGGGTATTGTGTCCAATTTTGAGAAGGTTCTCTTCGTCCTGGGTTTGGAGTAGCATGAAGTAGAGATCAAATCTAATCAAGATAAGATGTTTGGCAGCAGGGCACCAAAGGCTTTGGGGACCTACACTTTTTTTTTTTTACAAAATCAACATTGTATGCGGATTTCAGAAACATTTTTCCCCCAACAAAAATATTGTGTAGATTAGGATTTTTCAGAATTCAGCCATTGTGGTTGCTTCTTGTTAGCTAACAACTCTTGTATGTTCTTAGATGAAGTTCTTTATGGCAGTGTTTTAGGTACATCAAAAAAAGGGGGTGGCGTTGGTTGCTCAGCACATGTGCTAGTACACTGTTGACCCATGGGGATAGTCCCCAATGCATGTTCTCTCTTTTCCTTAAGTACTCATCTATGCTTTGGGAGCATGTTTGGGTTAAAGCCAGTTGCAGTTTTGACTTAATTGTTTGGGAAACTGAGTAGCTCAAGATACTGTTCTTGCCTCCTTACTGCACCCACTAGTTGATATAAAAAACAATACTCGACTACTCTTCCTGCAATGTCTTTTTTTTTTTTTTTTTTTTCTTCTTCTTCTTCTTCTTCTTCTTCTTCTTCTTCTTCTTCTATTGACTTGGCTAGTTGGCCTTCCCAGACATCCCCAAAGGTGTCGGAATAGACCCTGCATGAAGGGCCTAAGTTTACCAAATACAAATGTGGGGTGTTTCTTACATCATGCAAGCTGCAGTTATAAGAGTGTTGGCCTATTTCAGTTAAACATTTTGAAAAACATTGATTAAAAAATTGGAATAGAGATTTTCTATTTGCTGCAAGTGTTTGCTGTTGTAGGTTACGAGGTGTGCCCACACCTACCTGATTTCTTCAACACCCTGCCTACCTGCTCTCAAACAATGTAGGACCTTGAGTGTTCTTGCTAACCTGTCCAGTCCTTTGATGCTTAAGTGACTATTGTATAAGTGTTGCATCTCCCTCGAGAGACCCCTTTCTTTTCACCCCCCCCTCACCACATACAAGCCCAGCCTTTCCTCTTTAGCTTCAGGTAGGATCTCCTGAAACACATTTTTGCAATGAGTCGTCTGGTTTCCGCTGGATGTTCTCTCCAACACTCAAGTGTTTTAACAATCCCACTCCTTCGCTGGAGATCTCCTCCTCCCCTTAAGCTACCCTGTGCTCCATAAATGTGCTTGTATCTCCCTTTAGCTAGGGAAATCATGCTTTGTGCTACCATTGGGGTTATTTAATTAGAAACGGCGCTGTGGGTTACCTGCTCGCAGGACTGACCTTCACATTACTTGGGAGCTCCTATTTTATCAATTCCTCAAAACTGATTCAGTTCCTTCCCACGTTCACTGATGTGTTGATCTATAAACCACTACCTCTTGGCTTTGTTCTCCACGTATTGATTGACCTGTTGAACCGAGAACCCATTATTGTACTCAAATCTGTTAGTTCATTTTCTACTCACCAGATGTGGTATTTTTTGCAGCATCACTCTGTACATTTAAATGACATTCTTGACTTGCTATCGCTACCCTCGAAGCCAAGTAAGCATATGCAAGTTACTGGTGCGACATTCGCACTTTTCTAAAAAAAAAAAAAAAAAAAAAAATACTTTCATTGTTTTGCAGAAGAACATGACCCTTAACGTTTACATTTTTTTTTGTGCATTTTACTTGGGGGTTGGCATAACTCCGGTAATTCCATTGAGAGTAATTATGTGCAATTACCTAAGAATTCAGAGAGATTAGACTAGAATTAAAAAGAAGAATTTTGCGTTTATTTATATTTCTCAGTGCAAAAATGAACACGGTGATGCATTTTACGCTAAGAAATATCACTCAATGCAACAGAACACCAAAATAGCTAGCATGAGCAGCCTTTGGTGCTTGCTAAATATGCTACAGGGTGTAGGATTTTCCCTCAACTTAGTACCAGCATTTAGCACCATTTTCTAGGCACAAAATCCACCCTCATCTAAAATCTACTCTCATACATTTTGCACTAAGAAATGGGTTAAGTGCAGCAGAACACCAATATCGAGTATCGGTGATCGCTGAATGTGCTTTTGTGGTATTCCCCCCCCCCTTAATCTTATTTGTCCGAGCAGGAGTAACTGCCTAATTATTGATACTCCTGCATCAGAGTAATGTGAAATCACCCAAATTATGCTTACTCTGGCGTAATAGCAACTTTGCCCAGGGCTGCATCTTGCCCTTTTAATGGTTTCTTGTGTGTGGTAGCTTGTAAAGCTTTAACTCCACCAAATTGTTTAGACTACTACGAAAAAAAACTGGACCTTTCCCAAGGTTTTGGCCTACAACTGCTGAGATTGCTCATGGAGTGAAACACTGGCTTTTGATGTGTGTAACCTACAGGTGATGGGTTTGAAAATTGGGAAGCTCACTTATTTTTTTAATAAAGGTGCTAAGAAATTGCAAAGGTTAGCTATTTTAAAGTAGCAACACATACTCAGTACACCAAAGTTGAGGGTTCTTTGTCATTCTTGCAGAATAACGTGGAGGATGAGGTCTTCATTTCTTTAAAAAGTCTAACACTTTTTCTTGTAGGTTAGGTTGGTGCAGTTGAATGATTTTGCATACAACTGAAATCAAATAAAATAAAGGTCCGCTGTGTTAAGTGTCTCTTCTGGTATGCTTCTAATTTTCTTTATTTTCTTTTTATCTTTCTTCAGGATGCAAGATCAAAGCCCTGCGAGCGAAAACCAACACTTATATAAAAACCCCAGTCCGGGGGGAAGAGCCCATATTTATCGTCACTGGACGCAAAGAAGATGTAGAAATGGCCAAGAGAGAGATTTTGTCAGCTGCAGAGCACTTCTCCATGATACGAGCAACCAGAAACAAGGTCAATGGCCTCACTGGAACGGTCCAAGGGCCCCCCAACCTGCCAGGCCAGACAACTATCCAAGTCCGGGTACCCTACCGCGTGGTCGGTTTGGTGGTGGGACCAAAGGGCGCAACCATTAAGCGCATCCAGCAGACCACGCACACCTACATTGTAACCCCAAGCCGAGACAAGGAGCCAGTGTTTGAGGTGACTGGAATGCCGGAGAATGTTGACCGTGCCCGGGAGGAGATAGAAGCCCACATTACAATGAGGACAGGCTCTTTCGTGGATATCCACACGGACAATGACTTTCACTCAAATGGCACTGATGTGTGCTTGGACCTCTTGGGCAATCCATCCAGCCTCTGGGCCAAAGCCCCTAATCCAACCCGCAGGCCATCTGCCAGCTTACGGAATGACAGCCTGAGCTCCCTGGGCAGTGCATCCACAGAGTCTTACTACAGCAGCCGTGTGGCGGACGCCAGTCCCACCAGCCCGTTTAGCACCAACAGTAGCAGCGGTGTTGGCCCCAGTAGCACAGGGTTTACGTTCAACGACTCCCACGCCCCACCACTGAACTCTGAAGAATCTGATTTTGGATTTGAATTCCTGGCCCTGGACCTCACTGCCCCTGGCACCATATGGTCCCCGTTCGAGCGAGCAAACCCTCTCCAGACCTTCAGTAGCTGTTCCTCAATCAACGGTAACCAGAGGCGGAACAGCAGCATCAGTGGCACTGCCACCCCACGGCACTCTCCCACCCTCCCAGAGACTGGAATCGCCCTGGAACACCCGCTAGCTCGACGGATCCACAGCGATCCAGTCAGCACCTTGTCCTGGCTGCCCACTCAGGGCTCGCTTTCTTCTTTCTCCAACAGCACAGGATACTCTTCGTCTTCCTCCCTACCTGGCAGCATCTCCGCTGCTTCCGGCTCCCCGACGGATTCCAGCAGCTCAGACGGCCACCGGAAGAGCGCTCGCGACTGCATGGTGTGCTACGAGAGTGAAGTGATCGCCGCCCTGGTGCCTTGCGGCCACAATCTCTTCTGCATGGAGTGCGCCATCCGGATCTGTGAACGGCCCACTCCAGAGTGCCCTGCTTGCCACACTCCAGTCACCCAAGCCATACGCATCTTCTCCTAGCCAGACAACTTCAGGAAGAGCTACGATCCAAGGGGCATTGCTTGCTTCGCCCTATCCCCCTAGAACACTTTTTAAGAACTACTACAATATACCTTTTTAAATTAACCCTTTATTTAATATGAATTGGACAGGAGCAGATAACAGTTTTGGATTTGACTAGAGATGGTTGGGAAGGGATTGAGGGTTGGGGGGGTGGGTGTGCGGGCAGAGAAACTAAGGGGCAAAAATTCAAAATTGGAAGAGAAAAAAATCAAATGTTTACAGAATCCTTTTACCTCTGGCCCTGGGGTTTCATGACTGGCACGGGGAAAGTTTAGCTCATCTAAATCATTTCTTTCCAAATAACAGTATTCCGTTGTGAAAAAGTTAAATAAACTGAAAGAGAAGGCCCGGTTGCACTTTTTATTTTTAGGACACGCAAGGGTTTTGTTTTTTGTTTCTTTTTGTACGTAGCATTTTATTTTTTTGGGAAGGAATGTTCTTTCTACATATATATAAATATATATATAAATATATTTTATTTTTAATCTTGTAATTGCCAATGTGAAAACTGCCCAAAAATGTTACATGTTTGGGAGTGTGCAAGTGTGTCCTGTTTCAAATGAAGAGGGAGGGCGGGGGGGAGGAATTTATACTTTAATTTTATATTTTATTTTTGTCTGAGGGATGCGTTCTGTTTGTATCTTTTAGTTTTATTTTTTTATCCTTTGCCTCTTGTGTATATGTAGGGAATTTATAGGAAATATGTACTTTATTGAATAAATTTTAAGAACTAAAGTATATTTTATTTTAAAGAGAACGGACCTTTAACCTGCCAGGGCTAAAGAACCGGATTCTATATTTGCTGAGCTGACTTACGGTTATGAAATTGTACCAAGAGTTTTATTTTTTGACATCAAAGCCTTCTTAATAAAGACTTTTTACAATACATGCATGTGTTTGTGGTATGTCAGTACAATGCACAGTTCTCACACAGTTAACCCAAGAGGCTTGCTGAATTGGAATTAAATCTGTGTGTTTCTTCGCCAGCAGGTTAGTGGCATAAGTGCTGGACAGGGCGAAACAAAACCTACCTTCTAGCCATTCTCAAGCAGCCATTCCAGTTCTAACGATGAGATGCCAGGTACTGAATAGTTATTTCGTCTTTGGCCATTCCTGTTTTTGTTTTGCCTTTCCGAGTTAAGCTGTCCAGTTTGTTAAACATGCAAACTGGTACATAATGGCCTTAACCTTCAGTAGGTTTACTGCAGTTTTTTTTACCGTTCCAGGATTGAGATGTCTTTCCCGATTTTTCTCGGTAGGCATTGCCTCAGTACAAGCAGATTTCTGTTTTAAGGGTATGGTGTGACAGTACAGTGACCAAATACTGCCTTCTGTTACATGCATATCCCCTGTCATATGTAAATAAATTACAAATTTATTAGCATATACCAAAAAAAATAAAAAAAACCTATTTGTATCATGACTCGCTAGCTAAAATTCTGGTGTTTAAAGTCAACACCGACCAGTACATAAATAAAATGTATGCCATGTTAAGTTACTTTTGTTTCTGTTGGGCACTAAGCTTCAGAATGAAAGGTTACCTTTATATTCTAAACACACCGTTTTTTTTTTTTTAAATATTTTCACACTTGAGGTTTTCAAAGTTGCCCACTTTGCCATCGATTGCCATAATTCTCTTAACCGCTATTGCACACCCTTGTCTGAAGCTCTTAGAAACATAACTGACTGCTGTTGTAGGAAAGTGTAGCATTCCAGAGCCTTTTGCGTCTTTTGGTGAAATGTCCACACCTTGTGGTCAGTTCCTCTGTATGTCAGATACAATCTTCCGACTGCGCTGGTGTCCGCCAGTCCCCGCTTGTTCACTTTCATTTTTCCTCCTTCGGAGATACGGGGTGGGGGGCGATATCCATTCTCGACAAGCAGGACACCAACCATTGTTTTTACTAGATTGCGCCGCTCCTCCAGGGCTTGTCCCTACGAGTGTAGAGCTAGTCTCGCCAGGGCCTCGGATTTGTTCCCTTGGTACCATACAAACTAGGCTTTTAAGGTGGGTTCTGCAAAAAAGGCCAGACGTTTTTCTTCTGTGCTGTTTATACCAATAAGGATTGGAAGCCAAACTTGTCTACTTAATGTGCCCTTGGTTTATGGGTCAGGGGATGAGGGCCCCTGTGGTACTGTTGGTTGGTCAGCGACCACATGTGGTCGAGTTGTAAAAGGAGAGCGCAAGATAGATTCTGTGTGACTCTGGCCTTGGGAAACAATCGCATACAATTCCCCGATTTTGAATAAACTAAGTAGTGCCCTATTAAATTCTCCCGAAAGCTACTAATTTCGCAAAGGATGAATAGAAGATCTTGATCCTCCTTGTACAAGGATGGTAGAAAAGACAACCAGGCCTGTGGCATCATGTATCAACATTTCTAGTTAGAATACTGTGTTGGAACAAGTAATCTGCGAATATTTTTTAAGTGGTCCCTCTGGTGAATGTCACAATAGGTTTCAGAACCCAAGCTGACATCCAACAAAGGAACATTCTGGAATACCTATTGTTGGTGCTTGTTGGAGAGGCTGTAGTAAGTAAAGCAAACTTAAAATCTTTCCCATCCACACTGGAGGGCACCTTTAAATGAGTTGAGGTCATCATTTAAATTTGAGTTGGTGCACCAATCGACTGCAAAAGATGGCTAAAAAGAGGATAGGTGGGGGATAGGTGATGTTGTCAAGACGAGCAAATCTGCCACCACTGATGTAACTGAAGCAACATATTACTACAACACATCATTGAGCTATGAATCAAAGAACCTTCAGCTATAATCTAACCATGTTTGCAAGGAGACAATAAGGGTTGTAAAACCTGGGGGAATGTTGCCATTTGCTAGATATTTAAGACCGGCACCAACTTTCTGCCTGAGAAAAGCTAAGTGATGGGTCGCTGGATTGTAGATAATTTTGCAAGTTTGATTGCAGGATTTCATGCAACTTTCTTTTTAGAGACAGTCTCTGGAATACTTGGTCCATCAAATGGACTTATAGGCCTTCATAGTTGCCACCACCAGAATAGTCGAGGGATTTGCCTTTTGTAAACCCCTTTACACAAGAGGAGTGAAACTGCAGTTTTACCCTGTATGGTGAAACCCCTGACAAGTTTGTCGGGCCTACCTAGGGCACTTAGCAGGTTTTTAGGCTTGTGATCTTTTGGATTTCATTCATTAAATATTTAGGGGGGGGCAGCTAAGGAGTTCATTAGCAATTAAGAATTTTTCGGCACTTTGCATGTGCTAGATCAAAATATCTTTGCTTCTTAATTTGACAAACTATTACATTTGTACCACTGGTTGAAAACGGCTGCACAGGATAATTGATTGAGATGCATCCAAAACTCTAGTGCAGTTGGTGGAGAATGCCTTTGTTATTTTTTAGTCTTTCCAAAAAAAAAAAAAAAAAGCAAAAGAAAACTGGTTGCAGATAACTACATAGAGGCCAGAATCCTATTGGACGGATATCATTGCTCACACCATTTGTAGATGTTGAGTAACGTTTCTCACAATCTTGTAGTTCTTGCCCCCAGGCTGGGATGCCATGGAGGTAGCTGTTTCAGTCATTGTCCTTACCGCAGGTATTGGGTTTGCTATCTCTCCAGGCATCAGTCAATTTTTTTATTTTGACTTATTGCTTCTAAAAATATTCAGTCTTTCAGCGGCCAATTGATCTGTCAATTTGGCTTTATTCCATTGACACTCCTTTCTCTAACAAATGAGGTTCTCTGTTATTGTAGGCATTTGCATAGATTGCTTTATTTTAATTTTGTTGGGATAGTTATGAACGTTTCGCAGAAAGTTTGATTAAACTCCTAACTGTTCACATCCAAGTGAGGTAATCCGAATTCGAGCCTAATTTGGCCATATGCTCATCAGCATGTCAGTCCAGCAACCCTAATCGCAGTAGATGTATTAGTCATGTGTCGACATGTTTCATCCACTGTGAAAGGCTTAAGAGGTCCCGGGCTTTCATCAGGATGGAAATGTAACGCTTTGTCCTCAGCTGATAGTTTAACATCATGCATAATATTCTGTGATATTGCATGCAAGGCGTGATACCTTAACTTTTAGGCATGCCAGGAACATGTTACTGACAGGTTCTATAATAGTTTCTTTTTGTTCTTCCCTTTCCAGGACCAAATGTGCTTCATTTTTAATGACAGCTGAGTTAAGTTATAGCGCTTTGCATGCAGTATCACAGAATTTTATGCATGTTTGTTTGACCACTAGCTGGGGGCACAGCGTTACATTTCCTTCCTGGTGAAAGCCCGGGACCTCTTCGGTCTTTGCAGGGGCTGAAACATGTTGACACATGAGTAATACAACTACTTAGGTGAGGTCCTAAGACCATAAAGTACCTAGAGATTCTCTCCACCCCCCCCCCTCTGTTTTTTATTTTAACCATACCTACTGGTACTGCGAAATAAAGGGATACCTTAGTGACCAGAAAGGCATTTTTATCTTTAGACCCTGGTAGGATCTATAAGTGCTCCTGCAAGTCGGTTGAGCCCACCTTGGCTTATAGGAGCCAAAGTGGACCTGTTGATGAAGCATGCCACTATTAGAGTGGGTGAGGGTCACTAAAAAAGAAATAAATAACTTTCTAATGATTGATTAACGGTGATTAAAGCGGTCAATATTACAACCAGCTGGCTAGTGTAGGGATACTTTTGTGTTGTAGTTTCTTCAGGGGAGCCTGTAGAGGCTCTAACAGCAGAGGTGAGAGCACTGCCACTCTGAGGCTGTACTTCCACTGCAAAGCAATGACTACCTCGGTCTTATCCTGACACCACTCCACACCTGTTAGGGGGACAACTTGAGACTTTTCATCCAGAATGTGTCAAAATAACCATGGATCAATAGGTCCTCTCCATTATCCAGCATGGTTTCTGTCTGGAGCTCATTACCACTCCTCCAAATATTCCTCCCTTGCACTCGCAGACCATCCTAGGAGCATCTCACACTTATCAAACAAGATTTTCAGTACCTTCTTCTCAAAGGGACCATTGAGCCTATTCCCTATACTTTTTGATTCCCAAAAAAGACAGCTCTCTCAGATCTATAATGAACTTTAGACCATTAAACTACTACATTCTCTCAGAACACTTTCACATGGTTACTCTGCAGGATGTTATTCTGCCTCTACAAGGTGACTGACGGCCCTAGATCTAAAGGACACCTACTTCCATACCCCCTTTGACCCTGCATGCAGAAAATACCCAAGATTCATGGTTGCGGGCAAACATTACCAGTTTGGAGTAACAACGGCTCCCAGAGTCATCACAAAGGGCTTAGCAGTAGTCGCCGCACATCTCAGAAGGCAAAACATACATGTTTTCCTTTATATAGACAACTGTCTCAACAAAGCCAGCAAACTACGACGGTGCCAATATCACACATTGGGATTCACAATAAAACTTGGTCAAAATCCCATCTACAACCTCTTCAGATACAGCCCTATCTAGGAACTATACTCAATGCCGTGTTGGGGCTAGCATACCCCTACCTGGCCTGTGATGACTTTTCAGTCTCTTCTCCCCCATGCCCCCAGCCAGATCCAGGAGAACCACACAGTCGGGACTGTCGTGCGCCTGCTAGGGAAGACTGTCCTGCATTGCCACTGTTCCCCATGCCAGGCTCCACATGCATCCCCTACAGCAGTGTCTCTTACGTTGGTGGTCTGTCATAGGGTCACCTTGAGGATCTAGTGTTAGACTGCCATACGGGCTGCTCTCTGCAATGGTAGAACACCACCAACCTGTTGAAAGGGTGGCCTTTTCTGGACCCTGTGCCTCTGGTCTTTCGGACAAGGCGCATCACTGACAGGTTGGGGCGCTCACCTTCAAGATCTCACAGTACAGGGCCTCTGGGATCTGTCACCAATCCCTACATATCAGCTCGAGCTTTAGGCAGTCTTTCTGGCCCTGAAAGCAATTTTGTTACCTGTCTTAGTCTGCACAGACAACATGACCGCCATGTATTTACAGAAACACTGAGACAATATGGAAGTGGGCTCCCCACCACTGCATTCACCTGGTGGCAGAGTATCTCTGAAAAACGGACTGCGACTTTGCACACCTGCTCAGCAGGATGAAGCAACAAATCCATGAAGGGGAACTCAACCGCAAGTCCTTCAAATATTTCCTAAAGTGGAGAACTCCTCAGATAGACCTTTGCGCCACAGCAGAAAACTCAAAATGCCCAAGCTTCACCTCCAGGTATCCACACCCTCTATCCAAGGGCAGCGCTCCATGGATGATCTGGTCAGGGATATTTGCTTGCGCTTTTCTACCTATCCCTCTCATTCCATTTCTGGTTCGAAAGATCAGCAGAATCCTCTCTCACCATGATCCTGAAAGCTCCCACTTCGGTGCATCAACCATGGTTCATCACACTTCTGGACCTCTCAGTAGTTCCCCACGAAAACCTCCCCAACAGGCCAGACCACCTCGCTCAAAATCAAGACATCCAGACCCCAACCTTGCGTTATGGCTCCTGAAGTAGTTTGGTCACTTGCGATTGTGGAATGTGTGGACATTCTCGGAAGGTTGTAGGCCCACAGCCGCAGCATGTTATGCTGCATAATGGAGATGTTTTGTATGCTACTGCCACCCCAAACGAATTCCATTAAAGCTACTGTTCAAGACATTAATTACTATACTTGCATGAAACAAATTTAGCCTACACTTCCTTTTGTTAACATCTTGCAGCTATAGCTGCATAATCTACAGTACAGACAACATACTTTTTGTTCAGAATTCCAGTCAATAAACCCTCCATGGAAGAGCCTTGAAAGGATTATTCCTCACAGAGTGCCTCCTGGACCACCCTTGAACCTCAATATTGTGCTTACTAGGCAGATGGGCCCTCCGTTTGAGCCTCTTCAGTACTTTCTTGGAAGGTGGCATTCTTAGTCGCCATCACATCACTCAGATGTGTTGGTGAGATCCAGGCCCTAACTTTGGAAGAACCTTTCTTCTAAATCCATAGAGGCAAGGTGGTCCTTTGCACAAACCTGAAGTTCCTTCCTAAAGTGGTTTCCCAATTCCATATCAACTAATCCACTGAACTACCAGTATATCTTTCCACAGGTTCAGGCGTGGAAAGAGCTCTACAAACTTTAGATGTTAAACGAGCACTCATGTTTTACATTGACGGAACCAAAGACTTTAGGAAAACCAACCAGCTCTTTGTAGTTTTTTCACTATCTCACAAATGCAGTCCAATATCCAAAAACATCATAGATAGATGGATACAAACTTGCTGTGCTAAAGCAAAGAGACAGTTGCACGTTACCCCTAGAGCACATTCTACTATGAAAAAGGAGTTACTGTGGCTTTCCTTGAAAACATACCTATAGCTGACGTGTAAAACAGCTACATGGTCTACACCACATTCATTTCCAGAACATGACTGTGGACATACTAGCATGTCAGCAAGCCAGTGTAGGTCAAGCTGTGCTAGGAACACTTTTCCAGTAAACTGAAACTCCCACAGGCTAGCCACCACTTTTATGGTGGGGACTGCTTTACAGTCTGTACAGGCCATGTGTACCTACAGCTACACATGCCATTGAACGGAAAATGTTACTTACCCAGTAAGCATCTGTTCTTGACATGTAGTGCTGTAGATTCACATGTCTTCCCTGGACACCTGTGGCATTCAGTCACTTTTATACTTGTATATAGTTGTACATATATAGTTAAAGATTGACACTGTTTCATGTTTGATCCTCATCGGGCACCGGCAGGAGATGGGCATCAAAGGACCCTCTCTTTGCTGGATCTACACATTAACAGATAGAACACAATATGGCACCCCGGCAAGTCTTGGAAGCCTTCAAATTCATCTGTGGAGTGCCTCAAGGGGCATCTCTCAGCCTCACCAACGCATACATAATCCCTCTGGCAAATGTCATTTGCACACACTATCAACATCCCCTCTAACACTGATGACACAACACATACTCTTCCCTCCTGGACAAGGTCCCCCTAACACAAGAAATCATCCCCTATATGACTGAAGTTGCTAACTGGATGAAAGACAACTGTCAAGCTCAACACCAACAAGACAGAACTAATGATCTTTGGCAAGAACACCTCGCCATGGGGCCCCAGTTGGTGTCTGGCTGAACTCTGACCCACGCCAAGAGCAGGACATGTGACCTGAGCTAGGTTACAGACTTGCTTGGCTCACCCACATGTACACAGCTCTTCTGATGGCTGTACAGCTTCTATCCATAGCTCACATCTTGTTGGTAATTTGCTCACAGCTGTGTAACTTGTAAATGTTTAGAACAAGCATTGACCCTGCTCCAGGACGACGGAGAGAGTGGTCTTTACACTCCAGCACCGAGGTACCCTTGCGGTGGTGATTTGCTGTGCTATAGTAAGTTCATTTAACTTGACATATGGCCATACAAGTCATCACTGTGTCTGCATCTGTACCCAGAAGATGCTGAAGAAGATCAATTAGTCTTACCTGATGACTAGGGTGGTTTGTGTCCGCATCCCTGGGTAAAAGTCTTTGTAAAATCCAGTATGCCACTTGACACTTAGCAGGTAAGGATTTCTTTCTCTAAACTTGGTGAAAGCTGGTAAGAAAGAGGAGAAGCAACGGAAGGTGTTAGTCTGGTGATTGCAGGGATATGAAAAAGACCCGGGAGAGATAAGGTTGGGGATATCTTAACTAGAGAACATGACTTTAATGATGACAAGGAGTAAGGCTATCTTGCAGTGATTGATGGTGGACACTTCTGAGCTGTTCTGAGAATTCTGGCACAGAGTCCTCATGGGTAGCCTCTGGAAATAACACCTAACTTGAAGCTGCCATAGATAAATGGGATCTTGTCTGTGAAGAAGTCTGCAGGCTCAGTGCACAGGAATTGGAAAGGAGTGGCTGACCTCTCTAAACAGGTGCAACAAAAACCATCCATATGTATCATTGGAGAGCTGGAAGCCTGTGTGATTTCTTTACCAAAGAACACAAATGTTGCTTAAAAAGCCATGCAGTGCCTTGATTGTGTTAAACATGCAACCTTTTCCCTCAAGGATGCAGTGAGAGCAGATTGCAGTACCACTGTATGTGCCATTAGGTGACGCATTTTACCAGTCATCGCTTGAGACTGTCATTTAAGATTTGCAGCTAAAGTTCAGAGGCAACCAAGCCTCCAAGTAGAGAGGAAAGTTATCTACAGTGATCTAAAGTAGGTTAATTACCCACTTAACTGCTGGGCCCTTTATTGGCTATTTGGGGTAGTTCGCACTTAGGCCTCCATAACCTTTTGTTCACATTGGGTATGCATGCTAAATTTGCATTACCCCCTTGCACCCCCCGTCCTGTGGATTCTAAACGTACCCAGGACTTGTGGATTTCCCTGGAGGAAACAGCTAAAATATAGCTAAATTCTGAGGGTTTTTGTTTATAATAAAATCAGAACGGTCTTTTTTTTTTTTTTCTCCTTCCCCCCCCCCCCCCAACCCTGGTTTAGGAGCAATGGTTATTTGTACCCCCAGCTCGAATTAACTCATAATAATACTAAAACTGTACTCATTATTTCCTGATACTAATCCATCACTAATTCTTGTTGGGTTCCAGAGTAGCGTGCTACTCATCAAAAAGCGCTTCGACGCAACGTCGGGGGTAGTAAGCGCTATATAAATACGATTACAATACATCTCTTAATTTGTGGGTACCTGTACATGCTTTTGAGGGTATTTTTCAAACTGTCGTCTTTCTTACACACTGGCTTACATATGGAAGGCATATATGCTGTGAAATCCAATTAGTAATAGCAAATACTCTACTATTCTGTGCTCCCACGTGTCTTCCTGTAGAAATGGTACCTCATTTGTGTAGGTAGGCCTAGTGCCTGCCACAGGAAACAGTCCAAAACGCAACATGGATACATTGCATATTTCCACTCAAAACTGACCTGTTTTTTGCGAAGTGGGTAGCTGTGGATTTTGGCCCCTAACTCAGGCAGCACCTAAGAAATTGAGCAAACCTGCACTTTTTAAAAAAACTAGACAAATGGGGGAGTCCGGGGTGGGATGATTTGTGTGGCTCTCACCAGGTTGTTTTACCCAGAATCTCTTGAAAACCTTAAACTTTGAATAAAAAATACATTTTCCTTACACTTCTGTGATGGCAAGTTCTGGGCTCTGTGGGGGGGGGGGGGGGGGGGGCACGCATTTCCTTCCACCATGTATTACCCTGTCTCCTGTTAAAGCTAGTACCTCACTTGGGTAGCTAGGCCTCGTACCCGCAACAGGAAACTGTCCAAAACGCAGCATGAATACATCACATTTTCCTACTCAAAACTGATTATTTTCTTCCAATGCAGGTAGCAATGGACCTAGCTCATCCATCACCTGGAAAAACCTAACAAACTAGACTACTAGGGGAGTCCAGGGTGGTGTGCCTTGCATGGATCCAATGAGGTTTTCTTATCCACAATGTCCTGCAAACCTTAGACATTGCCTGAAATCACACATTTTCTTAACATTTCTGTAATGGAAACTTCAGGAATCCACAAAATTCCTACTACCCAACTTGTGCCGATTAAAAATGCTGCACCACTTGTTACCTTTTATTTGTGGCGCAACTCTAGCACTAGAGGGCTTTACAACCGAATCAGAATATGTTATGCACTTTTAAAGCACCTGTAGGTAAAGTAATTTCCTCCGAATCACAGGAAATTAAGCCAAGGTTGGCATTCAAACATGGTTCCCCATTTTCCCAAATGGGCAGTTTAGGCCACATATTCTGCCCTAGGCAGGTATCCTCATCCCAGTGACTGAGATGCTGCACTTTTTTCAGAAATATTATAAACTTAAGAGAACAACATCTTACATGGGTGTGTGGCTTTGCTGTTTTTAGGAAGTCTATTGCTGGAGCTGGATTGTGTTCATTGCCTCGTGCGGTGTCACTTGAGAGGGTCCAGTGGTCCCTTTGATGGCCCTGGCTATTGTCCAGTGGTCCCTTTGATGGCCCTGGCTAGTGTCCAGTGGTCCCTTTGATGGCCCTGGCTAGTGTCCAGTGGTCCCTTTGGCCCTTACCTGTGTCCAGTGGTCCCTTTGATGGCTCTGGCCAGTATCTAGTGGTTCCTTTTGATGGCCTAGGCCGGTGTCCAGTGGTTCCTTTGATGGCCTAGGCCAGTGTCCAGTGGTCCCTTTGGCTCTGGCCGGTGTCCAGTGGTTCCTCTGATGGCCTAGGCCGGTGCCCAGTGGTCCCTTTGATGGCCTAGGCTGGTGTCCACTGGTTCCTTTGATGGCCTAGGCTGGTGTCCACTGGTTCCTTTGATGGCTCTGGCCGGTGCCCAGTGGTCCCTTTGATGGCCTAGGCCGGTGTCCACTGGTTCCTTTGATGGCCTAGGCTGGTGTCCACTGGTCCCTTTGGCTCTGGCCGGTGTCCAGTGGTCCCTTTGGCCTAGGCTGGTGTCCAGTGGTTCCTTTGATGGCCTAGGCCGGTGTCCAGTGGTCCCTTTGATGTCCCTAGCCACTGTCCAGTGGTCCCTTTGGTGGCCTAGGCTGGTATCCAGTTGTTCCTTTGATGGCCTAGGCCGGTGTCCAGTGGTTCCTTTGATGGCTCTGGCCGGTTCCCGATGGTCCCTTTGTTGGCCTAGGCCGGTGTCCAGTGGTTCCTTTGATGGCTCTGGCCGGTTCCCGATGGTCCCTTTGTTGGCCTAGGCTAGTGTCCAGTGGTTCCTTTGATTGCTTAGGCCAGTGTCCAGTGGTTCCTTTGTCCCTAGCCAGTGTCCTGTGGTTCTTTTGATGGCCTAGGCTGGTGTCCAGTGGTTCCTTTGTCTCTGGCCAGTGTCCAGTGGTTCCTCTGATGGCCTAGGCCGGTGTCCAGTGGAACCTTTGATGGCCTAGGCCGATGTCCAAACTCTGTCCTCATGACCCAGCCCCGTTTCCAGTCATCAGTCTTTCCATGCCTTCTAGGGGTCCAGTCCGTGCATACCTCCAGCCCCCACACGGCAGTGCCACAGCTCCCCCCGCTTCTCTGCCGAGGGTGGGGCACCCATCGATCCCGGCGGGGCCGCCGGGCGCACAAACTGGCGGCTGGGAGCGGACCCGGAGACGTGGAGCTGGGATCGATGGCTGTAATCAAAGATCAATGCCTCTTTAGCAGCTCGGGTGTCGTCACTGCTTGGCTCGTGCTCTGGGGCCGGAGGCCCAGTTAGTGGGATGTTCAGATGCCCGGCCCGGACAGCGCCTACGCGAAGCCATCTTTGTGCTGTTTATTTGATTAACCTTCGCGAACTGCCCCAAGCGCGCCCTCGGGCCTTCTCTGACGGAAGAGCGCGTCATTGTTGGGACAAACCAGTCCCAGGTGTTCGCGTGGGTTCCAATTAGGGGAGCAGCTGCACCCCTGTAGGGATGCCACAAATTAGTGACGATATTCAGATTTTAAGCCTTGTTCCACTGACACGCCTATTTTCAGTCCCCATTTTTATTTATAAAATGTACGTGCATGGATTTTTTTTTTAAATACGTGCAACTAAAGCCTGCGACCTCCAGGCTGCCCTCAGTTTGTTTTTTTTTATATCTAGTCCAGAGAAATGTACCTTCCCTGTTAGTAAGATCGTTTAGGGGGGTTAATGCACCTGCTGCAGAGATCTTTGTGTATCCAGCGATTCTGAAAGTATAGTACTGCTGGTTGTGCCATTAGTAAACTTGCTGCCGCGATCTGTACTGTCAGTAGGTTGTAGGGTTTGATTATCTTAAAATATCTCATAAGGTTATTGTGTTGCAGCAGAGCTCTGAATATATGCCCTGCAGTACACCTACCTCATGATCAGACCAACTGGAATTATGCGGCAAGAGAGGGCCAAATTATGCAGCAGGGTTTAGTAACTTATGCGTCAAGAAAACGCAAAGTATGCGAATAATGCAGCATGTTTTGTAAAAATATTACTTCATTATTTTGCCATTTTTAAACTTGGTAACACTGTCTGGGCATTGGTTGCACTTCCTTAGTCAATTTTAATACCCAAATATAGCAATCAACAACAAATAGTGACCAGTTCAGCTTTGCAAAGGGCCTTTCACTGCATGCCAACACGTTACAGCATTTTTAATAACTTTTGAACTGTTTGAGCTAGAAACACTTTTTTGTTCAAATCTGCAGATTATGTGGGAGATAATGGATTATGTGGCAAATGGTAAATCTGTAACTGAGAAAATCACCGCAGCCACACAATCGCATAATTTCAGAGGCACTGCCTCTGATAAAACAGCACTTTTTTCTTCTTTCTCCAAAGTTCTTGGTCTATCCTGCAACTCACAAGTGTCCCTCGTGTTAAATAGTAAGTCATTCAACTTCTACAAACATCTGCGAGAACCAGCAGTGCATATGTGACACTCCCTTGGGTACCACTGAGTTGTAGTAACTATATTCTATTAAATGCCAAAAATATTTCACTTATAATTGTGAACTATATGAAAATGAGAAGAAGTACCCCATCTGTATATTAAGATATTGCAACTCACAGAGTAGTTCCGGTAACCATATAGAGAACGAGATAGAAGGGCAAGTTTCTTTATAGGGTCATAGAACTCTGAGGAGACTGGCAACTCAGAGAGGTGAGATGGGCAAATGGATGGGGGAGGGGGGTGAGAGCATCCATGAGTGCTAGATGCAAGCTGCCAAGGAAATAAATGAAAAAATAACTTATCTTGCTTGCTACAGCACAATGACACGTCCTCTTCTGCTCTCCTCAAGGCTTCAGTCAACTCCCTTAACCAATCCTGGTGCTTCTCTCATGATGTTCACCATCATGAGAGCAGCACCAGGATTGAATAGAGCAGGCTCTCTCAGCTCTCCTAAGAGCATTGGATAAAGCGGGCTTTCTCAGCTTTCCTAAGAGCATTGGATAAAACAGGCTTTCTCAGCGCTCCTAAGAGCATTGGAGGCCTGTTCTTTCTTTAACCCAGCTGTCTAAGACGGCTGGGTTAGAGAGGTTTAAGATGTGCATGAGTGGCTGGCTGTCGCCAAAGAGATATGCACACTTTATAAACCTAAAGTGCCCTGCCCCCATCCTAACTCTCCGCTTGGGATGGGAGTTATTGAAAAATAAAATGGTAATAAATTAATTTTTATCTCTGGGGGAAACTTAGTGGGGTGATACTCCTCTACCGTAACAGAGGAGCCACCTCTGATCCTTATATGTACGGCAGGGGACATTATATTCCTTATAATACAGTGTCACAACAATATCCTTTCGAAAAACCATTTAAATCTTAGGTAACTTGCTCTTTATATGTAAGTGATAATATTATTGCAGACGTAGAATTACGCAGAATCTAATGAAAAATTAAACACATCAAAAGTAGTTCTTTGTTGCAAAAAATATCAGCATAATGAAAATCAGATTAAAATAATGCCACAGCCTAAAATGTGTAGTAAAATGCTAAACAGTTCTATTTTTCCGATAAACACATTAGTGTGCAGAAAATAAGCATGGCATAACTCCTTTCTGCTCATCACTGTTTGTTTTAGGAAAATATATCAGAAGATAAAAAAGTAGGTTGCCCTTTTCCTGGTTTAATATGTAGATGTAATTATGCTCCATGATTTGTCTTTCACCGCAGCTCCTGCATTATGGTGTTATTACTCAACTATATATATACACTCTATAACTATATATATATATATATATATATATATATATACTCTATATATTGCTCAACTGCAATAAATTATTATAGTTGAGCAGCTGCTTCATTTCTTTCTTACAGGTGACTAGAGGTGTCGCCTGGAAACCTGTAATAAATAAATTACAGATGGGATTGTATGCACCCATGAATGATATAGTTGTTATTAGCACAATTATTCACAAACACATGCATGAAACACTGTATTAAATGTGCATTGAAAAGGCAAGTTATTTTCCTAATCTATGTTAAAGACAAAATGTAATGTATCTTGCAGCAAGCAAATGTAGCTTGTTATATTGTTTGCACAAGGGTCTTCGGAAGTGTCTAGTGGTGATGTTAAAACAAATACTTTGATATTGGTTTAATTCCTGGCTAAGGTGTAGGCTGAGTATATCTTTGTTACAGCTGAAGGCCTGCGGAGCCAGGAGATAGGTTTACACCCTATCAGCATCGCAATCATCTCAGACAGTAGGGCCCAACCTTTAGGAAAAGGCGTTACTGACTGCCACTCAATGCAGGCTCCCCCGGCTTGCACACAGAGGCCCCTACCTCTACTCCTACTACCCCAGTCCTCTAGTATCATGAAGGCAAGAGGAAGGAATTGAAAAACACTGTTTGCAGATATTAGGTTGTTGAGTGAGTAAATGCTGGGCGAGTTTTAACCACGTGATTTTAATTGGGTAGAGAGGGCTAAAAGTGAGTGGTCACCCCTGACGGTGAATTAACATCCACGCCTGACCTCCATAAGTGGGTGCTAGATAGCTCCATGTTTGCTGAACAGTTTGTTTATAGGTGTTCCTACTAGACAGTGATGCATTTTGGGAGATGTAGTGTTCACTTGCTTCAATTAATCAATTTGACTAATTCAGTTGAAAGTATCTAGCAACCTTTTGCCCCATCTGCCAGCTTGGTTTGTGTTATGGTGTGACCACTTTGGACAAATCTGTCTCTTTAACAACCAGGACTCCTTGTGCTGGGTTTTGATTGGTCACCCCTTGGAGAGGCTGTGAAGGCTGGCGAATCAATAGGGAGCTGCTATCCGAGTGAGTTGAGAGGGTGGCACTGCATTTGGCACTCACAAGTACACTCCCATTATTGGGTGTGTGTACTTTTAAAAACACCACAACTATACATGTGACTAAGGCCTGAAGACAAAGTGACATCCCATTCCCTTTTACCCCTCCAATTTCCTAAACTGTGAGATCACACAACTGTTGAATGTGTTCACATCACAAGAAGTTGCCTTCAACAATCTTTGATCCTCTCTATATTACAGGAAGTTGACAACACTACCTCTGACCCAGTGACCTTGGAGATGCCACAACCTTTGAGTCTGTGGACATGATGGGAGTAGATATTACATGACATTAAGTGTGGAGAACAAGGTATAAAAGCATTTGCAATTCAATGGGTCTCATGTTTGCTCGAGTTAGAGCTATTAGCATTGTAAATTCCTAATTAGGCTTTTCTTGCCACATAAATTGAAAATGAAAAGTAAAACTGTTGCAAGCCAATACAAAGCGACATCGCCGTCATGAGCGTGACTGCGAGAGTTATTGGCTCCCTGCGTGAATGTCTAGAAAGGATTGCGGTTGGGATGAAAGGCAAACCGAAACTGGAGGAGGGGCCATCACACGCTCGAACAGGAGGAAGCGTGATGTAGTTAATGGCCATCAAAAATGTTCACTTAGTTAAATCGCCTGAGGTGGGGACTCAGCACACAAAGGAGGGACATTTCACAAAATACACCAACAAAGAATGAATAGCAAGAGTGGGCATGGTTAAAAGCCCGCAGAGAGGTTACAACAGGCTAGAACGCTTGCACGCTCGACCCTAAAAACATGTGTATCCTTAGGGAATCAAGCCGGTGCTTATTTATTTAAAGTGCAATATGTTTATTTCTTGTTTTTATCCATATAAGCATTAGCATCGGGTGATAAATATGTTAATTGCTCATTGGTTTTTATCTGGATTTTAATGTTCTGAAAGACTGTATCTATAGATTTTTAGGTTTTTTTACGGCCATTTGTGCCGAAATAAGGATCGAGTTCGACATTAAATGTGTGTTTCATCAAATACGTTCAAATATTCCATCAGTGGATACAAAATTAATTTCATTTCCCCAGATTCTACTTCAAATCTTTCCAAACATAGACCTAAGGTAAATGTTGCAGTAGCCACCTTTACTGTGTCTGTAATGCAAATTGATAGTGCCATACAGCATAAAGCGTAAAAAGACATATGGACGAGTTGACGATGCCTATATAACAAAGGCTTATCTGTCGCTACTCCACGCATTAACAGTGGTTAAGACCCCATGCGGAAACCATCAACCATTCTTATTTGTCCATCTCAGAGTCATCCTCTATAAGGTTACCTATTAGTTTCATTTTGGGATGCCAACCTATATCCAACCCCAGTGTTTCCATTTCTTGTTTAAGCAAACCACTCACCTATTGGTTTCAGCTGTCATACCCCAGTCACTCTAGGAAACCATATTTTTTTGTGATGCCTAGCATGGAAGTGCACTTCTTTTAAGTGGATGGACACTTAGATGAGGCCAAGTAACCTTACTCACAGAGCAAGACAGCCAGTGGATGAACTGGGCAGCTCCGTTGCCCCATGCAATGATCAAAAGGGCCGGACAGGTCTTTTATTCTACTGGGCATTTCCCCAGAAGGCTGGTTTTGGAGTACCAGGACTGCTTGTGGTGCGTCTCTCACTTTCCCCACCTCCTTGAGTTTATTTGCAGCAGGCACAGGGAGGCCTCAAGAGAGAACAAGAGAGGGATAAAGTCTAGAGGAAGTGTTCAGAGAGGGAGAGAATGGGAGAGTGAGAATAGATGGATGGAAAGTGAGACATAGCACAAAGAGGCAAAAGAAGCAGGGTTGTTTGAGCATTTTCCCCAGAGCTGCTTTTGGTTCCCCGGTCTTAACCCAGCCTATATACGTTTCCAGCTTTTATTCAGATTTTTTTGTGATTGGGCTTGGTGATACAGCTAAAGCTGTGCTTAGGTCAAATATTAAAATGGGAGGGCACAAACTGGGCCCCTAACTTTGTTTGGATAGGGTGAATTTAAGTGATGAATTCTATAGGTGAGAAGTGTGGATGCCAGTTATGGATGCTAATCAGGGGCACAACTTGGGGAGGGGCGGTTTGGGGTGTTAAACCCCACATAAAAATGCATTCTGTAGTAAATAGTTGGGTACAAGTGCTTTCAGTCAGATATGGTAAAGTGTTTGTCAGATTTCACCTGGAATATTTAGAGAGAGAGAGACTCTTTTTTAAATTGCTTAAAATGTTGATTAGTTTAAAAATATTATGTTTTAAGCAACCCTAACAATCCGCCACCTCTCGCTTTCCACCTCCCCTTAAGCACCCTCATGTCCTGCTTCTCATTTAATGAATTTTTTTCCAAGCTATCCAATCCTACTGACCAAGCCATGCCCCTGATGCTAAAAGATAGCAGCACGTTTCCCTCTGGTACCCCTGACATTGCCATCGCTGGCCCTAGTTTCAGGGGTCGTGAAGGCAACAGCGGGAACCAGAAGTAAAGCTGTACAGGTCCTGTTTACTTTAAAATAGGTCGCACTAAAAAAATGTCTCGCTATCATTTCAATTCTATTAAGGACACGGAGGCGAGGATTATTCTTTCTCTTTCTTTACTGAGAAAATGACAGCAGCCAATTAACATTAAAATCACAGCAAAACTACTTTTCCCAATACCACATGTAGTGCATATCATGCCCAATCCTAGGCATGCTCTCTGTATAAATGTCTCTGCAGCCTTAGTCCTTCCTCTTTCTTTGCATAAAAGAACACCCCAACCTGAATCCCAACAAACTGGAATCTTCATAAGTCCCAAACGAAGAACTCTGAACTGCAGCCTCCGGCTGAATCTTGAACAACCATGTTGTCTTGTCTGCGAACTTCCAGGTCATTCATGCTCCCTTATTGTCTGATCCTAAGAATGAAAGAAATATGCTAATAGACTGATTACAAATTACTGGCGGGTATTGGAATAAACCACATAAGACATACAGCATGCATATAGTTCAAACTGTAAAATTTACATTATAAATGCAGAAATGTTCAGAATCTTCATCTTGTACAAAAATCATCGTAGGGGTAGAATAATGCTCACGTCCGTGTCCTTAATAGAATTGAAAGTTATATTTTTTTAAATTCTATGTCAGGACCGGAGCCTTCGGATTCTGCTAGTTCAAAGCTGATCCACCACTGTAGATGCCACATCCACAATAGATTTATGATGAAAATTCTTGAAAGTAGGGTCAGAAGACCAATCTGCAGTGGCCATGATATCTTTTAAAAGAGAGCCAGCTCCATAGGACTTAGATGCCATAGCCTCACGCACACAATGTGCTCCAAATCTAGTAGTATCTATGCCAGCCTCTCCTAATAACCATTTGGTTCATCTGGCTACTGTGGCGGAGGATACCAGTGCAAATGGCCTTTGCAGGGATATGAGTAATTGCCTCCGTGCACCTCTATGAATCTCCCGAGTACAATCCTCATAAGCCCTTAAATATAACTTCTGGTTATGGGAAAAAGCTGGATATGAAATGCACCTAGTTGCCCTCTTGTACTTCTGGAAAAAGTGAAAGAAACTCTCAAAGGTGTAAACACTCTACCTGCTAAGCCCAGAGCGTTCACGTCAGACACATGACGAAAGGAAATGAGACAAAGAAGCACAGTGAGTTTGGCTGACAATTGTTTACGAAAGAGGTCCTTGTCAAATGGCCAGGTCCTCAAAAAACGTAAACGATATCTACATCCCATAATGTAGCATATTTGGGTTGAGGAGGTCTGATCATTCGGATGCCCCATAAAAGTTTACAAATCAGAGAATTCTCACCCATTGGCTTGCCCTCTAGATGAAGATGTTCTGCTGAAATAGCGGATCTGAAATTATTAATGGTCCTGTATGCTAAACCCCGAGATGCCAAATCCTAAAGAAGGTTGACAATCATACTAATGTGGGCCCCCATGGGATCAGCACGTCGTTCACCACAACCAACCCACCCATCGTCTCCAGGAAGCCTCTTAGCGCTTATGGGTGGAGGGAGTCCAAGACTGGGATAAGAAGAACATTGCGTCTTTTGAAACTCCCAGCAGTTGCCAACATCTCTTGAAAGTCTCCATGCCATGAGTGAAAAGTGTCCCTGCAGTATCAATGGATGAGAAAGACCCAATGGATATAGGAGCAGGGTATTTGGAAAGGATGGGAGTGGAACCAGAGGAGCACACAATAGCGACATCGCTACTGGAAACCACGACTGAGCTTGCCAGAGAGGGGTCACCAAAATGATCGCCGCCGCTTGTCTCTTCACCTGTGAGAGTACACTCTGAATCATGGAAAATGGAGGGAAGGCCTAAAGGAGACCCAGGGACCAATCCTGGAGAAAAACATCTGACCCAGGTCTATGGGATCCGGTCTCCAACTGTAAAACTGTGGAAGCTGAGCATTGAGCCATAATGCAAATAGATCCATCAAGCACTCCCCCCACCGTCTCACCAGGCTGTGAAATACTGACTGGTAGAATTTCCAATCACTGTCATCCCTCAGGAAACGCAAGTTCCTGTCCGCCACCACATTGGAGCATCCCGGAATGTACTCCGCTGTCACGGATATCTGGTGTTGGAGGAAAAAGTGCCAAAACTCCTTGACAATCTCTCCCAGAACGCGCAATCTGGGCCCTTCTAGACTATTTATGTATCTCACCGCTGATATGTTGTCCATATGTAATAGTATACAATAACTGGACTTGTGGGGAGATAGAGCGAATCGCGAAGGCCCCCGCTAGAAGCTCCAAACAATTGATAGGGAGACTCAATTCCTCTGAGTACCACCGGCCTCCCTGTCTCCACAGCTCTGCTCTGAGCACCCCTGCCCCATTGGCTGGCGTCTGACTCTATCACTATCTCCAGGGAAGATGCAAAAAGGACGTTGGCATTCCACGCATCCATGTGGTCCAGCAGCACATTTTCTCTGATCTGTCCTTGTCTGATAACAGAACCTGCTCCGAATAAGAAAGACCCTTGCGAAGATGAAGGATCTTCAGACGTTGGAGCACCCAATAGTGAAGGGGGCCTGAAAAAATCACCTCAATGGAAGAGGCTAAAAGCCCCACTAGACGAGCAAGGGTCTTCAATGATAGAGTCAGAGAGGCAAGGGCTCTCCTCAACTCTTTCTTGATCGAAGCCCGTTTCATCAGAGGTAATTTTAACTGAGCTCTGATGGGATCCACTTCAAAACCTAAGAATTCTATAAATTGAGAGGGATTCATGACCGACTTGTCTAAGTTTATCAGAAAATCCATTTCTTGAAGAATCTGGATAGTCCAGGATAGATGCAATAGAACTGACTTTTTTTTGGGCCATGATCAGGATGTCGTTGAGATAGATAATGAGGTGCACACCCCTTTCCCGAAGGAATTGCACCACTGGCTGCAGCGGTTTGGTGAAACACCAAGGGGCCGAGGACAGACCAAAGGGGAGGACACTGAACTCGTCCCATTGGTGTCGCCAACAAAACTGAAGATCATGTCAGTGAGGAACAAAATTGGCACCGTTAAATAGGCATCTGTACAAGCCAATCTCCTTCTTGTAAAAGATCTCTTAAAATATGGATAACCTCCATTTTTAAATCACTATCCCAGAGTTGAACGTCTTCAGATTGAGGAGCAAGCGTGAACCCCTGCCTTTTTTCTGCACCAAAAATATTGTGCTGGTAAAACCTGCTGGGTGGGGAACAGTTTTGACTATCGCCTGTTTGCGAAGAAATTAGCCAATTTCTTTATCTATGAAACTGCTCTGTTTGGGAAAAAAAGAAGGGGAAGAAACTCCTGCTTTGGAGTGGAGTAGAATTCCATTCTGTAACCCTGAAATGTTTGCAAGATGCATGAATCTTGATGAATGCGTTCCCGAGCTGAAAGATGCCAATTTAATCCCCCCCCCAAAAAAATAAAAATAATCAGTAGGCGCAACAACGACCTCTCCTGGTCCGGGTGGGGTAGAATCCAGATGCGGCTTGGTAACTGCCTCGACCCCTCTGAGGATATCCTGATGAGATCTGGTAGAAGCCCCGGCCTGGCGCTCAGCCTTGGTAGAGCCCCGTCCTGATAAAAAGGCCCCCACTGAACATCTTCTTCATAGATGTCTGGGCTTTATCGAGAGCGGAGAAGGTGGCCACATATTTTCCTAAATCTTTCTCAGATTTGTCCCCGAATAACAGACCATTTGTCAAGGTTCCAGGTTCTGAAGGGGCCAATTTGGCCAGTTTAGGATCGATCCGCATCTAGGAGGATTTTCGCCACTCTGTGGACCAGTGCTTAAATTGTAAATAAATATGTGCTGGTGCTCAAAGCCCTCCTCTTAAACACATGGCTGCTGCAATTAAATGTGGGAGCATGGAAAACTGAGGGAGCATAATCCTGAAGCCATCTCGGGCCTCTTCAATCCATTTACAGCCACTCCCTGCCCCTCCAACTCACTCTTGCAGCTGTCTTCTTTCTCCCATTGTGATGCTTTTTCGTTTTTCTCTTCCTTCGTCTTTCCCATACGTATCTTTTGCTCGCAGTAAATGCTGGGGGCAGAAGAATAAATGCCGGCCCTAAAAAATAAGTGCCTGTGCTCAGCACCAGAAACAACAAGCACAAATTAAGCACTGCTGTGGACATAGCACAGTTGGCAGTACCTATTAGACAAATTGCCCTCTGTGCCCATTCTAAAATCACCTCAGGGTCCAACTGTAAGCTGGATTCTTTTACCTGCACCGCCAGCTCAAGGATCTTAGTGATAGGACCCAAGACGTTGAGAAGTTTGTCTTGACAACCTCTCCACGCTCAATCTAGGCCCTTCTTTGGGTCCTTAGCAAACTTTTTGAGGAATGTGGCCATGCTAGGGTCTAGTTCTGGCAGGAAGGAGGGGGGGGGACACTCCGAGTGCAAGGTATTACACACATCCTTGTCAAAACTCTTTCAGAACCTCTCCTGCACATAATGTGCTACTTCCACACATGGAACCCACTCTGTGGATCGTGGGTGTATGATATTTCTTGGGTCGAATAATACATTTTTTTGAACAAGTGCCTCTTCAGTGGTATGGCGGGTCTTACATTTGCGTTTGGCTGGTTTCTTGGGCTCATCCAGTGCTTGCCCAGAATCAGAAGTGTGAGAAGAGAAGGAGTGGGCCACCTCTGTATGTGACGCAGAAGGGATTGAGAAGAGCCCAGAAGAATCTAAGGAGGCCATGGGTCCGTATTCGTGGTCTTTAAGGACTGAAGCTGCCATTTGCGCAAACATTTCCGCCAAGAAAGTAGGCCCCATGTTAGAAATGGGGTTTATGGTTGGCTAGAGTATGCACCTAAGGCAGGCAGAACCCACCCACTCTAGTCAGGGTGAGGGAGTTACACACCCAAGATAGCCCCGGGTCACCCCCTTGGTAGCTTGGCACGAGCAATCAGGCCTAATCCAGAGGCAATGTGTAAAGCGTTTGCACAACACATGTGACGCACTATCCCCACCACAAAGGAAACACAACACCAAGTTATATAAAAATAAACTGTATTGTACACAACATTATTAGACCAAACAAAACATGTCAGTAATACCCGACTACCCAAGCAGTTGTCAGAACATTACACGGCATTAGTACTTTGCAAAAGCCAGCAGTAGTTGCATAAGACACACAGGCTACTGATTATTCTGCAACATAAGCAGTAGTCAGGAAAACATTACTACAATAATGCACGTCATAACATCATCATAAATGCCCATAAAAGGAACATCAGGAGATATATGGCAAATCATCACAACATATCTCCCCACAGGTAGGATCTGTATTGCCAAGACATCATCATGACTGCATAACATAATACGGTAATAAGCCTCATGGCCTATAACCATAATGTCAGCAGGAAGGCACCTAGCAGTACAGCAGAGAGAAAAAGAATGCCTATGTTATTTAACCACCTTCTCACCTATATTACACCGGAGCGGTCACTCCAGCCTCCTAGGTGGAACATAGGAGTTCTTATGCTTCTATAATCATCCCCATGGGACGTTTGGGGGTTTCAGGTTGACGGCCCCACTTCCCTTCTCTGGGGTTCGCTACTTCAAGAAATGCGGCCTCAAACTGTGGGGTAGGGGGTGGCGGCTCCTGCCAGCCCCATCTCTCCATGCTGAGGGAGACACAGAAGTTGCCCGGCGCTAACCACCGGTAACCATCCGCATCCACGCGGACGGCTGCTAGTTGCCTCAATTAGGCAGCACCGTCAGAGCATCCCCCAGGGATTCCCCGGGTCACGGATGACTTCTTTCAGCATCAGAACGGGTCCTGCCGTCTTCGTGAATCTGCAGGGGTGCACCAACCAGCTCTCCTGCTCCTCCTGTGGGGAGGTCCTCTACCCTGCCTGGTCAGCAGGTGAAAGTGACTTCCTCACCGGGCTCAGCACACTTTCGGTGGCTGCTCCAGACCCGCCTGGGTCACGGTGTTCACTCATCTGGGAAGTATCTCCTGCTTGTGCCCTGGGGCTCGTTCCCCGGCGCTTCTGTGCCCTGGGGTCACCAACCAAAGAGCGCGCTCCGTGGGCGCTGAATTTCCTTGATCCACCCTGGTTATGGCGGTCAGCTTCCCTCCACGCATTCCAGCAAAGCGCTCTCCTCACGCTTTGTCCCAAATAAATCAAAGCGCTCTAAACAAGCAAACCAATAAGGTGAGGTGCCCCTCATGTGCTTTGCTCCCTTGCAGGAGCCTTCTTGTACAGCGCTGTCCTCGCGCTGAAAGGCATGTATTTGCAGGGGGTGTAGGGGCCATGGTACCCAGCCCCTGGAGGACACAAAGGTGGAGCACAGGGCGTCAGGGCCCAGCAACAGGCCAGCCCAAAGGGGATGCAGACAGTGGCAGTTCCTCGTAGTGACCCAGCAGGTCACAGGTCATCACAGCAGCAGCAGTCCAAGGCGGTTCCTGGTGAATACCTCCAGCAGCATTCTGTGTCCAATTCCAAGTATGTTAAAAGTCTCTCTGTGTCTCATGGGGAGAATCCCCTATACTGATACTCAGTTTTGCAAAGCACTAACAAAAAGGGGGAGAGGAGGTTCCAACCAGTTACAACTGGTTCTAGGAGTGTCCCCTCTCTCCTCCATCACAGGCTCCAGACATCAGTTGGGGGTAAACAAGCCCTTTGTGTGTGGCCAGGGCACAGCCTTTACAAATGCAAGTGTACCCTGTCTCCCTTTCTCTCTGCCTAGGAAGACCATTCAATATGCAGATGCACCTCCATGACACCTCCACCTTCCCTGTGTGCAGGCTGTCTGAACGGTATGCACAAAGCCCAGCTGTCACCCTTCCCAAGATGTGGATTGAAGTCAAACTGCCAAACACCAGAGAGCACAAAGAAATGCTCACTTTCTAGAAGTGACATTTCTATAATGGTAATAAAAAATCCACCTACACCAGTAAGCAGCATTTCTCACTACCATTACAAATATACCAAACCTGCCTATGCTAACACTCATAAATCAGACAATACCCCCTAGACATAAGGCAGGGCATTTCCAGTGCAATCCTATGAGCAAAAAGAAAAAAGGGAGCACACTGCCTCACACTCAAGCAAAAAGTGTTTGCAATCCTATGAGCAAGGCAGCACTCACAGCAGTGAGAAACCAAATAGGCTGTTTGTCACTACTGGGACAGGCCACGCACCCAGGCACATATCCTGGCTTCTACATGCATAGCACCCTGCCCATAAGACTAGTTAGGGCAACCTTTGTGGTGACTTACAGGTAGAAAAAGGGGAGTTCTGGGCCTGGCAAGTAAATTTAGATGCCAGGTCCCTGTGGCAGAAACCTGTGCAAGTAGGCCCTGCGCTAGCAGGCCTGAGACAGGTTGAAAGGCTACTTCAGTGGGTGGCACAAGCAGCACTGCAGGCCCACTAGTAGCATTTAATTTACAGGCCCTGGGCATAGAGCTACCACTGTACAAGGGACTTAAAGGTAAATGAAATAAGCCAATTAGGTATAAGACAATCATGCCAACTTTAGAAGGGGGAGCACCAGCACTTTAGCGCTAATCAGTAGTGAAAAAGTGCTCAGAGTCCTAGAGCCAGCAGCAAGAGTTCAAAAAAAAAGGAGGAAGAAGGCAAAACGTTTGGGGATGACCCTGCAAAAAAGGGCCACACCCAACAGCCCACATCAGAAGTCTGACTGTCCTTAGTCAGTGTCTCAGAGGGGGGTTCCCCATCAATTCTTGTTGTCCAAACCTCACTAGAGGTTGAGTAAAGGGCTTTTATAAGAGCCTGATTAACGAGTCCTATACATGGTTACCCAGGGCCTGCACTAGTCTCTCTTCCATCTGGTGTTCATAAGGCACATCAGCCATCTCTTGAAAACATGCGTCCTGTTCGTTGTAGTACACCATGCTGGTTAAGGAAGGCGATATGGGAAGATTTCAGAGGGGAGGTGTGGGGGGGAAATAACCCCAGCAGGTCATATAAGGAGAACACTCCTATGTAAAATAAGAGACCAAAGGTCTCTGTTGGCCTAAATTAAATGTTGAGGGAGCACCTGCCAGAAATCCCCATAGGGCAAAACCCTTAATTGTTTTTGCACCCTGTTGGGCATTCCAGGGGATGCTAACCATGTAGGCCATGGCAGGGCAGGGGAGGCCTAAGCTGGTCTCTGAGACTTTTCTGAAGTCGGAGATCGCCTCGTGTGCACATCGACATAAAAAGAGGACTAAGGGCCAGATGTAGCAAAGGTTTTTACCCATTCTGTGTCTATGGGAAAAAGTGTTCGTACATATGGCCCTAAGTTCTCAACACTAAAGCGCTTGCTTGTCCTTTTCGAGTGGAGGTAAGAAAAAAAAGCATCTGAATGCAGAGCGCTGAATGCAGGTGCTTGTCCAACAAGAGGTGCTGCCGACTGTCAGCGTTAAATGCGGACCAATCGGAAAAGGGAATCGATCGGTCCACGCACGAATGCGATGCCATGAATGAAAGAGGGCAGCCTTCTCAATGTGAAGCGCTGAGCAATCCCCACTCCCACTCCACTGCTGTGATCGATTCTAATAATAATACAGACAATAAAACAATATATTATCAAATAAGCATGTAAATATGCAAGAACTTATCTCTGGCTGCAAGCAGAACAGACAAAGGAAGGACTAAGGTTGCAGAGACATTTATACGGAGAGCAGGCCTAGGATTGGGCATGATATGGACTACATGTGAAATTGGGGGGAAAGTAGTTTTTCTGTGATTTTAATGTTGATTGGCTGCTGTCATTTTCTCAGTAAAGAAAGCATAATCCAAGACTCCAGTCCTGACATAGAATCTTTGCACGCCTTCAACCACCTCACCAGGCTCTGACCTCCCGGGACACGCTGACGTCACTGAAAAGAACAGGGTCCAGTGACTTCCTCCCCATCTTTGTTTCCATCTGTGTAGCAGCCTTTGTTAGCCGAAGGTGAAATTCCAACCACAAGGGTAGAATGTTCATAGAGCAGGCGCATTGTGAGGTCTGCGGGGCAGATAATGGGCCCGTCTAGTGGTCCCCTACTTCCGGCTGCACAGGCGTCCTTGCTCTCTAGCGCCGCCGCGAGGCACGTGGTGCCGCAGGAAGGCGGCACCAATGCAAGCCTTGAGAAACGAGAATTGACAAGTTAACCCTTCCGTGTTTTCAGGTTATGCATGTCCCCTTATCATGCCGCATTGTGTGGTTTCGGATCATTTTAACAGTATCTGAGCTGGGATGTTGGTGCAAACTACGTGTATAGTTCATGTTTGACCTACTGATAAGCAAAACTTGTGGAGCTCCCTGCAGCATTAAAGGTTCTCGAGGCACGTAGGCGGCAGTGGCGTAGCGTGGGGGGTGCAGGGGGGGCCGGCCGCACCGGGCGCAACATCTTGGAAGAGACTAAATCCACGGGTTAGGGGGCGCAAATTACTTGCCTTGCCCCGGGTTAGGGTCGCAAATTACTTGCCTTGCCCCGGGTGCTGACAACCCACGCTACGCCACTGGTAGGCGGTACTGGTAAAAACCGAAGGATTACTTGCAAAGTGCACGTCTGCCCCGGAGCATCTTGGTGCTGGCTTAGAAGCTGGGTGGTTGAAACCAGGAATGCTTATGTCAAGTAAACAGATGGGTTTTACTGAGGATCTGGAATCCAACATGGTAGGTAAGTTGACCAAGCGAATGGAACGAAAACCCAAGGCCTGACCACCAGGATTGAAAAGGGCTTGCCACCATTGAGAGGACATCCATAACAGGGCACTGAAAACAGGGGGTTGGACTCAGAGCGAAGATGCCAATAAACCTGGAGACCACTGGAAAGAACCGGACTCACAACCTCTCACAAATACACAGCGCTTAAAAGAACGATGAGTAGGCAGACTGGCAAAGCGCTATGAGCACCACCTTAGTGGGATAGACCAACTACATGTGTAATTTGGAGAAGGCTGGAACCAGCATATCCTCCAGAAATTGACCAAGGCAGCCCTGCCAAGTTTCCTCGGGCCACAGTTAAATGAGAAGTGTGGCTCAATGGTTAGAGCGGCAGACCCTGAAGCAGAGATCTGGCTCAAGACCAGGGTTCAAGTCCCGCTTCGGCAGGTCTTGGGCTCAATTCCCCTTGACCAGATAATTCTTGCCTCTGTGCCTAATCTAATTCATGGGTCCCACTCTGCAACTCTGGGCAATAGCTTGCTTAATCTCCACAACGGCCCCAACAGCGCTTGGAAGCCTGGCTTCACCCTGGGGGTGCTCAGGAGTGGGCGCTTCACAGGGAAAAGCCAGGAGGGGTTCCATAGCGGTATGAGTACAGCGCCTTGAGACCCTAACGGGTGAGTAGTGCGCTATACAAGTGCTAATTTACATTTTACATTTACAATGCTGCACCAGTCCAGGTTTTTTCTTTGAATTTTGAGACTTGTAGTCTTGTTTAGTCTATTATAAAATAGGACTACAATTCCCAGAATTCAAGGAAAAAAACTGGGCTTGAGCAGCACATCACACATGGAGCTGGGGAACTTGACAGCTACTCTAATGGCACAAGCACCATCTTCTCGGTTCACCTGCCTCATTTAAAGGTTTGGGAATACAGTTTTCCGAAAGCGGGGCTGCTGCCGGCTCTTCTCAAGAAAACCCTTGTAGCAGGTGTGCCACCATCCCCACGAACATCTGTTCCACCAGAAAAAAAAACGCCACCCCAGAGAGAAAAAGTTCAGAAATGTCTCCGCAGTGAGAGGAAACTCCCAGCCCCCAAGAACATTTACTACTGAGTTTTTTCAGAAGAAACACCGCTTCCCTGGGGATCGATCTTGAAAAACACATGCCTAAAAATGTACTATTTATTCACACAACACAGCACAGCAATGTTGCTTGGAAGCGAGTGAGCAGGACAATGTCATATCTACTAAGATATAGTGCTGTTGCTCTCTCTCCCAGCGTATAGCGCAAGGGTGTCTGCTTGATGTCCTGCATAGGTTTTGTATTAGAAGTATAAATAAAAAAAAATAAAAAAACTTTGCTTTGACAGACTTAACAACTGTTTGCACTTAGCATGTGTCCTCTACAATGCAGCACGCATTCAAAGTTTGATGACATTTAAACAATGCGCCAACTTTATGGCAGCCTTGAGGATACAACATATTTGGCCGCAGATCCCAGTCTATCAAATGCTATTTGATCAGGATTGGCATCAAAAGTCAGGGGTTGTTGCATGGGAATGCCCAAGTACCACCTATGTGATGCTCCCATGGCGCACAATATCATATAACTTACAAGCTTCCAAAGTATACCAAGTTTGGCGCTGGAAAGTAAATTAAAAAAAAACATTTTTGCGCTAGCTTACATCACTTTCGGTGACAGTGCTCTAGTGCAAAGTGTAAATACACCTGGCCTATAATCACAGCCTGGCGGCCGATGACTGCGAGGCACAGAGAACCTGCTGTCACTGGAAGCAGCTCCCACAATGAGGGTGGGGGAATCACGTCTCCACAAAGGGTGGATAAACCTACATCTGGTCCCATAGTGGCTAAAAAGGGTAATTTGTCAAGCTCAAAACATAGATGAGACACCCAGGAGACTGGAGAAGACCTCAAGAAACAGGTGCAAACTTAAGGTTAAGGTGTCAAGCTCAAGAAACAGGTGTCAAGGCCAAAAGACTCGTTCAGAACTCTGAAGATTCCCAGGTCCATACATAACTAGCTCATCCAGTCCGTTTGTTTTTTTTGCTGTGCATTCTGGGATGTGTAGTCCTTGATTTAGAATAATATAGACAGGACCGCAAATTCCAGCATTAACATGTACTGATGTAGGGTACCTGTGAGAGGTGAATGATCTGCCCTAACTGCGATTAAACTGGCAGCCCCCCCCCCCCCCCTCCACTGTCAAGGAAAGTGCCCCTCCACTCCCCAGTGAATTCTAAGCTTTGTTGAAATAACCAGATTGGCAGGACGACATCCTTGTGGCATGTGGCCGGTCCACGCGTGTGCTTCGCTGCTCGTCAGTATTTGGGGTGGTCTTGTGTCCTCTTGTCTCTTACTTCAGGGGTTTCTTGGGGTCCTTTCTTCACACTCCATGGTGCTTGTTTACACGTCTGTTAATCACTGATTGCCGGCAGGTGTCCGGCGCCTCCAGGCCAGGCCCGGGCAAAGTGCAGTTCTAAAGCGAGGCAAGACGGGGTGGGCCTTTCTGTGAGGGGCAGGGGAAGGGACCGGGGCTACTGCGAGGAACCGGGGCTCGGGAGAGGCCTGACTGGGAGCTCAGGGCAGGCCCGTCTGGGAGCTTAGGACAGGCCTAACTGGGAGCTCAGGACAGGCCTAACTGGGAGCTCAGGACAGGCCCTACCGCCAGAAGCCGGGCTCAGGGCAGTTCCGACTGGGAGCTCAGGGCAGGCCCTACCGCCAGAAACCGGGCTTTGAAGCACTTTACGGACACTGCACCTCTCTACCCCTCCTTGCACCCGCTGCACCCAGCGAGGAGAGGGCACAAGGTGCCGCGATGTCCGCCTCAGAGCTCTACAGCAAGGTAAGAATACCATCGGTATGAGCCTGGGAGGGGTGGGTGGTTGTTGACACAGTTACTGTTCCGATCGAGCACGTAGATAGCATGTCACTTGCTGCCCTAGAGGGTTGCACCGCCCACAGAAAAAGTCATTTTCTTAATGCTTCGAATTCTTAAAAACATGAAACTGGAACCAGAAGTAGCGTAGCATGGGTGATCGGAGGAATAATGCAAGAAAGGGAAAAAGTGCCCCTCTATACCCCTAGCATGTAATAAAAAAGATCCATAATTCGCAGGACCCTCCCATCAAAGAACCCGGTGCCACTAAACCTGATGTATTAATTCTGGTTATGCCCTTGGGAGTATTTTCAGCGTGGCTTTTCTCCTCTTGTGTGCTTTAATGATCCTTTAGGGAGGGTTCATTTCTGCAACTCCTTTCGAGTAATTTCACCCTAAATTTGCGATGCCCCCGGCGTTACAGGCGACTTTCAGCACGCATTGCTTTGCATGCTGGGCCATGTAGGTTTCCTTTACCTAGAGGGTTCAGTATGCCTTGTGCTGCAGGCTGAGAAACCACAGTTGGCTCAAGGTCACCCAGGGGTAAAGGGGCCATATTCTACCCTCTTGCCTGCTTGCCATCTTTTCACTCACTTGCCCCCTGGGCTTTGTCTGTTTTTGAGTGCAGCCGACCAGTTCAAAATGTACTATTAATGGCTCACAGTTGCCTCCATGACCCCCAAATGGAAACTAGAGTGGGCTTGGTGGTTTTATGCTAGGAGGACTTGCTTGTCGTGATGTCACAACTTGCCTAAACTTTGAAGAGGATTGCCCCTGGCTTCCTAGACACATACGTAACGCTGGTTGGCGTTTGATTCAGTGTACAGTGTCTTGGGTCTGCAAGTCCTGCGCTGTTGGAATAGCAACCATGTACATAACATATGTGGGTCGTCGCATCAGAGCTGGGGTCGTGTGTGGAATCTCTGTGCTACAAGAGGCCTTGAATCGTCCTACATCCTTGGAATGTTATCGAGGATACCAGAGGCACTAATTCTCCACCAGGTGCCACTGTACCCCTGACTGTGTGGGTGGAGGCATCTTATCCCATGATTATGGATATTGAACATCTTGAATAGGTTGTGCTGCATAAATCATGTTGCTTAGGGAAAAAAGAACAAGCCTTTGGTGTAGGGATGCAGTCTGAGTTGTGACCACTCACTGGGTTTGGTTTGAGGCACCAACACTCTTGTTGTAGTTCCACGGTGTTTTGAGCAAACTTCGATAATTGTAGTGTTTAAAGAGGGGAACAATATTTAATGTTTGTGTGGCCTGCAGAGAGACTTGGTGTCAAACTTTTAATTGGAAAAGTGTTCCAACCTTTAGGTATTTCTCAACTGTTTGTCCATTTTCGACATGGGTAATGTTTATGCCCACAGTTTGGTGTGGGGAGGAGGGGGTGAATCATGCACCCTGAGAGTAGGTGGATATCTGGACCATTTATCCACCACTACCTGCACCTTTATGTTGGAGCATCTTTACCACACTAGCTCTGGTACAGGTGATGGGCAGTGTGCCTAACTCCATGCCTACCTGTAGCACCTCTGTCTGCTTCATGACCGCACCACATCCCAGACCACTGTCAAAAACCACCCCCACCCACTTCTTCCCCTCTCCCCCACCACTTTTCTGCATGAACCCCTATACTGCTTGTGTTGGTGCATCCTCTCTGGAGGAAGTCATGTGACCTATATGTTAACATGACATCCAATCACCACCTTTCCCAATTGTTCCTGTCTCCACTTCCCTATAGGTAGATGGAATAAGGCAAAGATGCTGATGGCAGAATGCTATATAAAGTCAATGACAATATTCAAACCAGCATCGGCAAAGCCAATAGGTCTCACCCTATGCAAGAGCTATTGGCTTTACCTATTTGTTTTAGCCATGTTGTACACCAGCGTAGCTGCTGTTCAGCATGGCTAAAAGTTAGTGACGTAGAGGAGTTGTGTGGAGTGGAATGGCGAAGAGTAGAGTGTTGTGGAGTGGCATTGAGTGCTGTGTATTGGAGTAGCATAGTGGGCAGTAGTGTACAGTGGCAAAGAGTGCATTGGCATAGAGTACAGAGGTACAGGATAGAATAGAGAGGCTGTTAGAAATGGGGTTCCTGGTTGGCTAGGGTAGGCATCTTAGCCAGGCAGAAACCACCACTCTAGTCAGGGCAAGAGAGCTACGCACCCACGATAACCCCCTGCTCACCCCCTCGGTAGCTTGGCATGAGCAGTCAGTCCTATCCCAGAGGCAATGTGTAAAAGGTTTGCACAACATACACACCAGTGACACAATAAATACACCACAAAGAAAACTCCACAATAAGTTATATAAAAATATACTGTATTGCACTACACATCAATACACCAAAAATGACATGTATTAGTAGTACCCCGATCCACAAGTAGTTGTCAGAGCATCACACAGGTCACTAATACTCTGCTAAGCAAGCAGTTCTCGGGTAAGTACATAGGTTACTAGGATTCTGCAACACCAGCAGTTGTCCTGTCATCATTATCACCATAATGCACATAGAATGAAAAACATTCCTGTTAGACCTGACAGCCTTAGGGTAGTCACCCCTAACTTTTTGCCTGCCTCCCTCCTCGTTTTGGATACTGTTTTGCTGGTTTTTAGACTCTGCGCACTTTACCACTGCTAACCAGTGATAAAGTGTATATGCTCTCTCTCTGTAAACATGGTAACTTTGGATCATACCTGATTGAACTATTTAATCTACTTATAAGTCCCCAGTCATGTGCACTCCAGGTGCCTAGGGCATATAGATTAAATGCTACTAGTGGACCTGCAGCACGGATTGTGCCACCCACTTAAGTAGCCCCTTTTCCTTGTCTCAGGCCTACCATTGCTAGGCCTGGGTGTGCAGTTTCACTGCCACCTCGACTTGGCATTTAAAAGTACTTGCCAAGCCTAGAACTCCCCTTTTTCTGCATATAAGTCACCCTTAATGTGTGCCCTGGGTATCCCCTAGAGCAGGGTGCTGTGTAGGTAAAAGGCAGGACATGTACCTGGGTAGTTATATGTCCTGGTAGTGTAAAACTCCTAAATTCGTTTTTGCACTACTGGGAGACCTGCTCCCTTCATAGGCTAACATTGGGGCTGCCCTCATACACTGTTGAAGTGGCAGCTGCTGATCTGAAAGGAGCAGGGAGGTCATATTTAGTATGGCCAGAATGGTAATACAAAATCCTACTGACTGGTGAAGTCGGATTTAATATTACTATTCTAGAAATGCCACTTTTAGAAAGTGAGCATTTCTTTGCACTTAAATCCTTCTGTGCCTTACAATCCACGTCTGGCTAGGTTTAGTTGACAGCTCCTTGTGCATTCACTCAGACACACCCCAAACACAGGGTACTCAGCCTCACTTGCATACATCTGCATTTTGAATGGGTCTTCCTGGGCTGGGAGGGTGGAGGGCCTGCCCTCACACAAAGGACTGCCACACCCCCTACTGGGACCCTGGCAGACAGGATTGAACTGAAAGGGGACCTGGTGCACTTCTTAGCCTCTCTTTGAAGTCTCCCCCACTTCAAAGGCACATTTGGGTATAAAACAGGGCCTCTGCCCTACCTCATCAGACACTTGCTGGAGAAGAAACCGGAACCAGAAACTACATCCTGCCAAGAAGAACTGCCTGGCTGCTCAAAGGACTCACCTGTCTGCTTTCTACAAAGGACTGCTGTCTTGTTGTTGCCCTGCTGCCTTGCTGAACTCTTGTCTGGCTGTGAAAGTGCTCTCCAAGGGCTTGGATAGAGCTTGCCTCCTGTTCCTTGAAGTCTCAGGACCAAAAAGACTTCTTCCTTTCACTTGGACGCTCCGTGCGCCGAAAATTTCGACGCACAGCTTGTTTCGCGGCGAGAAAAACGCCGCACACCGACGCTGATCGACGCGACGCCCTCGGGACGATCGAGACTTCGACGCACAACCTCGCAAGGACAAAGCCGCTCGACTTTCCAGGAGAAATCGACGCGACGCCCACCGTGAGTGCGAAACTTTGACGCACGGCCTCGCAAGGACAACGCCGCCCGACTTCCAAGGAGAAATCGACGCGACGCCTGCCGTGAGACCAAACTTTCGACGCACGGCCTCGCAAGGACAACGCCGCCCGACTTCCAAGGAGAAATCGACGCGACGCCTACCGTGAGATCGAAACTTCGACGCGCAGCCCCGCAGAACGACGCGCAGCCGGAAAACAAGCAGGAGAATCCACGCACAGACCCGGGACATCTGGTAATCCCCGCGATCCACAAAAAGAGACTGTCTGCGTGCCGGAAAACGACGCCCGACTTCCCCGCGTGGAAAAGACCGACGCAAGTCTGTGTGTGCTGAGGAGAAATCGACGCACACACCCCCTTTTTCCACGCATCTCTTCTCCTGTGGCCCTCTGAGGAGATTTTCCACCAGAAACCAGGTACTTTGTGCTTGAAAGACACTGTATTGCATTCTAAAGACTTAAGACACTTTATATCACTTCCCTGTGATATTTCTACAATTTTCCATTGCAACTTTATTCTTTTTGACCTACAATTATCCTGATAAATATTATATATTTTTCTAAACACTGTGTGGTGTAGTTTTGTGGTGCTATATGGTGGTATTGTATGATTTATTGCACAAATACTTTACACATTGCCTTCTAAGTTAAGCCTGACTGCTCGTGCCAAGCTACCAGAGGGTGGGCACAGGATAATCTTGGATAGTGTGTGACTTACCCTGACTAGAGTGAGGGCTTTTGCTTGGACAGGAGGTAACCTGACTGCCAACCAAAAACCCCATTTCTAACATTGGTGATCAGCGGTGAGGATAGGACTGGTATTTGTGCAGTGACATACAGTAGCTAAGTATCTCACTACCTACCCACAGTTGAAGGTCAACTTGGTTTTTATCTCTTTTTGAAAATCCGTTTTTTCCTGACAATTTTCAAAAACTAAATCCTCACTCAACATGTCTCTGACTGGGTCTCAGACAGGGGACTTTGACCTAGTCCAGTTGGATACATACACGGTCAAACAACTAAGAGGATTCTGCAGGGCATTGAGGGTACCCACCCAAGGGGCCTCCAGAAAGGAGGACTTTCAAGTGGCGCTGAGGGCCTGGGCAGAAGCCCATTTAGAGGATGATGAGGAAGGGGAGCCAGAAAATGGCCCCTCAGAAGGATTTTCACTATCTATGGATGGTGTTACCACTGCAATTGTGCACCCTTCCAGACCAGGGAGCAGTGTCTCCATGCAAAGCCTGACCGCAGAGGAAAGGAGAGAGGAAAGGGAGTTCCAATTGCAAATGGCAAAACTGAAAATTGAGGCGCAACAGGAGGAGAGGAGGGCAGAAAGAGAAGCCAAACAAGCTGAGGCTGAAAGAGCAGCCAAACAGATTGAAGCTGAAAGGACAGCCAAACAGATTCAAGCAGAAGCTGAAAGGGCAGCCAAACAAGCAGAAGCTGAAAGAGCAGCCAAACAAGTGGAAGCTGAAAGAGCTTTGGCTGAAAAGAAACTATTGTTGGCTCATGAACTGAGTCTCAAGGAGCTGGAGATCAAGGCAAGACAGTCTGAATCCAGCAATAATGGTGGCAGCATACAGACAGGACCTGCTGGAGAAAAGAAGGTTCGTATACCCAAAAATGTGGTGCCCAGTTTTGTGGTGGGAGATGACATAGATAAATGGTTAGCTGCTTATGAAGTTGCACTAAGGGCTCATGAGGTTCCTGAAGGGCAATGGGGGGTAGCTATGTGGGGTTATGTGCCGCCATTGGGGAGGGACACACTTCTCACATTGGATCCACCGGATCAAAACACATACCCACTCCAGAAAGCCACTTTACTTGCCAAGTTTGGGCTGACCCCTGAGGGATACCGTCAGAGGTTCAGGGACAGCACCAAACAAACCACACAAACATGGGTAGATTTCTTTGATTTCTCTAGTAAGGCACTGAATGGATGGGTGCGGGGCAACAAAGTAGCAGATTATAAAAGTTTATATGATTTGATCCTGAGAGAGCATATGCTTAATGTTACTTATACAGATTTGCGCCAGCACCTAGTGGATAGTAAGCTGACTGATCCCAGGAAGCTTGCTGAGGAGGCGGACCTCTGGGTTAGCACCAGAGTGTCCAAAAAGGTACCTGGGGGGGACTCCCACAAAGGTGGTCAGGGTTCCCAACAGAAGAAAGAGGGGGGAGATAAACTTACAGATAAGGAACTCTCTAAAGGCCCCCAAAAGAATTCCCAGGGAGGGGGTGGCAACCCTTCCTTTTCCAAATTTGGGAGAAAGCCAGGGACATTTGACAAGTCAGGAAAATCTAGCCCCAAATGCATGGAATGTTACCAATATGGTCACTACAAAGGCGATCCTCAGTGCCCCAAGAGGGCACCGTCCACTACCGGACAGGCACCTGGGTTGACTAGTGTAGCACTCGGGGGGGAGATGGACCCAACTAGCTTTGGGGAACAGGTAGAGATTTCCCTAGTGTCCCTGGGAGAAGGAGAAATGGTGCCCAAGGCCCACATGCCTAGAAATACTTCCAAGTACCGGCAGTGGGTCACCATTGATGGGCAGAGGGTGGAGGCTCTGCGTGACACAGGAGCCAGTATGACTACTATCAAGAGTCAGCTGGTGTCAGCAGAGCAGATAATGCCTAATACATTCCACCAGGTCAGAGTAGCTGACAATCGCGAGAGTCACCTACCGGTGGCTCTGGTTCCCTTTGAGTGGGGGGGGGTCTCTGGTACTCTGAAAGTAGCTGTGAGTCCTGCCATGCCTGTAGATTGTCTGTTAGGCAATGACCTTGAGCACACTGCTTGGAAAGAAGTGGAGCTCAGGTCTCACCTGGAGATGTTAGGGTTACCTGAGTGGGTCTGCATGACCACACGGTCCATGGCTGACCGAGAGGGAAGTCAAGGGCATCTGGAGCCTGGAACGATGGCCCAGAGAGCTGCCAGGAGGAGGGACCAGGGGTGCGGGAAACCGACCCCCGCTGTTCCCACAGTGGCTGACGGGGCTCCTGAGGAGGAGGCTTCCGAGCCAACTGGGGAAGACATCGCCGCCCTAGGTGACTTACCTGAGCTTGCTGGTTGGCAAGTTGAGGGTGGACCCACCAGGGAGGACTTCTGCAAGGCGCAGAAAGAATGTCCCACTCTAGAAGGTTTGAGGAAACAAGCCTCAAACCAGGCAGCCGGCGACGCCTCTGGCGATCACCACCTATATTGGGAGAATGATCTCCTTTACAGTGAGCCTAAGGTTCCGGGCCTTGGGGCAGCACGTGTGCTGGTGGTCCCCCAATGTTACCGAACCTTCCTACTGGGTCTGGCTCACGACATTCCCCTGGCAGGACATTTGGGGCAGGGCAAGACCTTTAACAGGCTTGTCACCCACTTTTATTGGCCCAAAATGAGGACACACTCAGACAAGTTCTGCAGATCCTGTCCTACCTGCCAGGCCAGTGGTAAAGCAGGAAAAAGGGTTAAAACCCCCCTGATTCCACTTCCTGTCGTTGGCACCCCCTTTGAAAGGGTGGGCATCGACATTGTTGGCCCCTTGGACCCCAAAACTGCCTTAGGCAACAGGTTCATCCTGGTTTTGGTGGACCATGCCACCCGTTACCCAGAGGCAATCCCTCTAAGGACAGTAACTGCACCGGTGGTGGCCAGAACCCTGATGGGGATATTTACCCGTGTGGGGTTCCCCAAGGAAATAGTGTCTGACAGAGGCACTAACTTCATGTCCGCATACATGAAGTCGCTGTGGGATGCGTGTGGTGTAACTTACAAGTTCACCACACCCTATCACCCCCAGACGAACGGTCTTGTGGAGAGATTCAACAAGACCCTGAAAGGCATGATTGGTGGCCTTCCTGAGGCCATGAGGCGTAAGTGGGACGTCCTCTTACCATGCCTTCTCTTTGCTTACAGAGAGGTCCCCCAGAGAGGGGTAGGGTTCAGTCCCTTTGAACTTCTCTATGGGTACCCTGTCAGGGGACCCTTAAGCATTGTCCAGGAGGGATTGGAGAAAGCTCCAAAGGCACCCCCTCAGGATGTGGTCAGCTATATGTTGGCCCTCCGCAACCAGATGACCCGCTTCTGGAAAGAAGCCCAAGATAACCTTGAGGCCAGTCAAGAGGTGATGAAACAATGGTATGACCAGAAGGCCACCCTGGTAGAGTTTCAACCTGGAGACAAAGTGTGGGTAATGGAGCCAGTAGAGCCCAGAGCTCTCCAGGACCGCTGGTCTGGCCCATTTGAAATAAAGGAGCGGAAAGGGGAGACCACTTACCTAGTGGACCTCAAAACCCCTAGGAATCCCCTAAGGGTGCTCCATGTGAACCGACTAAAAGCTCATTGTGAGAGGTCGGAGATCAACATGCTTCTGGTCACAGATGAAGGAACGGAAGAGGAGAGTGAACCTCTCCCCGACCTCCTCTCTGCCCAAGAAGGTGATGGGTCAGTAAGCGGGGTCATTCTGTCTGGCACCCTGACTCTAAATCAGAAAGGAGACTGTTATGAGCTGTTGGAGCAGTTCTCCCCCCTGTTCTCCCTTACTCCTGGGCTGACCCACCTCTGTGTTCATGATATTGACACCGGTGACAGTCTCCCTGTGAAAAACAAAATTTACAGGTTGTCGGATAAGGTGAAGGCCAGCATCAAGGAGGAGGTCTCCAAGATGTTGACTCTAGGGGTCATTGAGAAATCCAGTAGTCCCTGGGCCAGCCCAGTGGTATTGGTCCCTAAGGCTACTGCCCCAGGTGCGAAGCCAGAGCTCCGGTTCTGTGTGGACTACCGGGGTCTCAACTCAGTCACCCGGACTGATGCTCACCCCATCCCCCGAGCTGATGAGCTCGTGGACAGGCTAGGCGCTGCCAAGTTCCTGAGTACGTTTGATCTTACTTCAGGGTACTGGCAGATCGCCCTAACTGAGGGGGCTAAGGAAAGGTCCGCCTTTTCCACCCCTGACGGCCATTACCAGTTCCGAGTGATGCCGTTTGGATTAAAAAATGCCCCCGCTACCTTCCAACGGTTGGTTAACGGGGTCCTGGCTGGCAAGGATGCCTTCTGTGCAGCCTACCTGGATGACATAGCTGTCTACAGTTCCAGCTGGGAGGAACACCTGCTCCACCTCAAGGAGGTGCTTCAGGCCCTGCAACAGGCAGGCCTGACCATCAAGGCTAGTAAGTGCCAGATTGGGCAGGGTTCCGTGGTGTACTTGGGACACCTAGTAGGTGGTGGCAAGGTGCAGCCACTCCAGGCCAAGATCGAAACTATCAAGGCCTGGCAACCACCTCGAACCCAGACTGAGGTGAGAGCCTTTTTAGGCCTCACCGGATACTACCGCAGGTTTGTCAAGGGCTATGGTACCATTGTGTCCCCCTTGACAGAACTCACGTCCAAGAAGCAACCTAGGTTGGTGAATTGGACAGAGGCTTGTCAGAAAGCCTTTGACGCCCTAAAGGAAGCCATGTGCACGGCCCCCGTGCTCAAGGCCCCTGACTACTCCCAGGAATTTATCGTGCAGACAGACGCTTCAGAGCATGGCATAGGGGCAGTCCTAGCACAGCTAAATGAGGAGGGCCAAGATCAACCGGTAGTCTTTATTAGCAGAAGGCTATTACCACGGGAACAGAGGTGGAGTGCTATTGAAAGAGAAGCTTTTGCTGTGGTCTGGGCCCTGAAGAAGCTGAGGCCCTACCTGTTTGGGACTCACTTCCTAGTTCAGACAGACCACAGACCCCTCAGATGGCTCATGCAGATGAGGGGTGAGAATCCAAAACTTCTGAGGTGGTCCATTTCCCTACAGGGGATGGACTTTACAGTGGAACATCGCCCAGGGGTTGACCACGCCAATGCTGATGGTCTCTCCAGGTACTTCCGCCTTAGCGATGAGAGCTCCCAGGAGGTTGGGTAGCTCTCCCCACTTTCAGCTGGGGGGGACACATGTTAGACCTGACAGCCTTAGGGTAGTCACCCCTAACTTTTTGCCTGCCTCCCTCCTCGTTTTGGATACTGTTTTGCTGGTTTTTAGACTCTGCGCACTTTACCACTGCTAACCAGTGATAAAGTGTATATGCTCTCTCTCTGTAAACATGGTAACTTTGGATCATACCTGATTGAACTATTTAATCTACTTATAAGTCCCCAGTCATGTGCACTCCAGGTGCCTAGGGCATATAGATTAAATGCTACTAGTGGACCTGCAGCACGGATTGTGCCACCCACTTAAGTAGCCCCTTTTCCTTGTCTCAGGCCTACCATTGCTAGGCCTGGGTGTGCAGTTTCACTGCCACCTCGACTTGGCATTTAAAAGTACTTGCCAAGCCTAGAACTCCCCTTTTTCTGCATATAAGTCACCCTTAATGTGTGCCCTGGGTATCCCCTAGAGCAGGGTGCTGTGTAGGTAAAAGGCAGGACATGTACCTGGGTAGTTATATGTCCTGGTAGTGTAAAACTCCTAAATTCGTTTTTGCACTACTGGGAGACCTGCTCCCTTCATAGGCTAACATTGGGGCTGCCCTCATACACTGTTGAAGTGGCAGCTGCTGATCTGAAAGGAGCAGGGAGGTCATATTTAGTATGGCCAGAATGGTAATACAAAATCCTACTGACTGGTGAAGTCGGATTTAATATTACTATTCTAGAAATGCCACTTTTAGAAAGTGAGCATTTCTTTGCACTTAAATCCTTCTGTGCCTTACAATCCACGTCTGGCTAGGTTTAGTTGACAGCTCCTTGTGCATTCACTCAGACACACCCCAAACACAGGGTACTCAGCCTCACTTGCATACATCTGCATTTTGAATGGGTCTTCCTGGGCTGGGAGGGTGGAGGGCCTGCCCTCACACAAAGGACTGCCACACCCCCTACTGGGACCCTGGCAGACAGGATTGAACTGAAAGGGGACCTGGTGCACTTCTTAGCCTCTCTTTGAAGTCTCCCCCACTTCAAAGGCACATTTGGGTATAAAACAGGGCCTCTGCCCTACCTCATCAGACACTTGCTGGAGAAGAAACCGGAACCAGAAACTACATCCTGCCAAGAAGAACTGCCTGGCTGCTCAAAGGACTCACCTGTCTGCTTTCTACAAAGGACTGCTGTCTTGTTGTTGCCCTGCTGCCTTGCTGAACTCTTGTCTGGCTGTGAAAGTGCTCTCCAAGGGCTTGGATAGAGCTTGCCTCCTGTTCCTTGAAGTCTCAGGACCAAAAAGACTTCTTCCTTTCACTTGGACGCTCCGTGCGCCGAAAATTTCGACGCACAGCTTGTTTCGCGGCGAGAAAAACGCCGCACACCGACGCTGATCGACGCGACGCCCTCGGGACGATCGAGACTTCGACGCACAACCTCGCAAGGACAAAGCCGCTCGACTTTCCAGGAGAAATCGACGCGACGCCCACCGTGAGTGCGAAACTTTGACGCACGGCCTCGCAAGGACAACGCCGCCCGACTTCCAAGGAGAAATCGACGCGACGCCTGCCGTGAGACCAAACTTTCGACGCACGGCCTCGCAAGGACAACGCCGCCCGACTTCCAAGGAGAAATCGACGCGACGCCTACCGTGAGATCGAAACTTCGACGCGCAGCCCCGCAGAACGACGCGCAGCCGGAAAACAAGCAGGAGAATCCACGCACAGACCCGGGACATCTGGTAATCCCCGCGATCCACAAAAAGAGACTGTCTGCGCGCCGGAAAACGACGCCCGACTTCCCCGCGTGGAAAAGACCGACGCAAGTCTGTGTGTGCTGAGGAGAAATCGACGCACACACCCCCTTTTTCCACGCATCTCTTCTCCTGTGGCCCTCTGAGGAGATTTTCCACCAGAAACCAGGTACTTTGTGCTTGAAAGACACTGTATTGCATTCTAAAGACGTCAGACACTTTATATCACTTCCCTGTGATATTTCTACAATTTTCCATTGCAACTTTATTCTTTTTGACCTACAATTATCCTGATAAATATTATATATTTTTCTAAACACTGTGTGGTGTAGTTTTGTGGTGCTATATGGTGGTATTGTATGATTTATTGCACAAATACTTTACACATTGCCTTCTAAGTTAAGCCTGACTGCTCGTGCCAAGCTACCAGAGGGTGGGCACAGGATAATCTTGGATAGTGTGTGACTTACCCTGACTAGAGTGAGGGCTTTTGCTTGGACAGGAGGTAACCTGACTGCCAACCAAAAACCCCATTTCTAACAATTCCCATATGGTTGGCAGACATAACACATTCCCCTCCCTCTGCATATTTCGTAGATCCTGAGCGCATGTATGCCCCTCCCCCCCCCCAACATGGCAAGCACAACATATAGAATGAATCAGGTCATGAGAATAATGCAGAGACGATGTGGGCAAAAATGAAACTTGGGAACGTATTGCCAATCACAGACTAATAAACACGACTGTCTTACATAAGGGCAGTAGTACCATCCTGAGACATAACTTGTCTCCGGAACGTCGCTTCCCGACTGAGAGCGTGGTGTTCCTGCACACCTCTCAGGGAAAATGCAGTAATCCTGGAAAAGGAGGCAACCCCGCTCATCTCACGGGGCCGCCTCAGGCAAGTAACACTCAGCAGGGCAGGCCTCCGTTGAGGCTTCTTGCCTATCCGGCGAGGGACAGGAAGACCGTCCTTAAAACAGGCTGGAGATTCCGCTAGGACTTAGTCTCAAGCCCTCACTAAACCAGCAATCTGGTTGGCCCGGTTTTCACTCGGACCCTCCTTTGGACCAACACCTTCCGCCCTCCGCCTGGTTGGTGGACCTCCATGGTGTGGGGGAAGCATGCACAGGCAAAGAAAGGTAGCAGAGCAACCTCACTGGGTCTTCCGTGCAGAGAGTTGCCACGGGGTGGCTGTGTGTCCTCACGGCATTGCGCCCACCCACTCACTCTCACCTCTAGGTAGACTGTCCCAGGTACATCAACAGGCCCCCCTTTGAGCCTGCCTCAGCTAAGGAGCTGGCTCACAAGGCCACTACGGCTCGGGCTGTGGTGCTGATCCTTCCACAGGAAGTTGGTGCCAACTTGTGCCCTGGGAGCACTACAGGGAGCGTGCTCTTCCACACTACAATGAAGGGCTCCTCTCAACCTCTTCCAGGTTTGAGGGGGGGGGCACACACTGAGTGGCATGGGGCGCTTCTTTGCACCCAAGCAGGCAATAATCGAAGTAAAGCGCTCTTCATGTGCTGTGTTTAAGGAGGGAGGCGCTCTTCCCGTTCCTGGTGCCAATGAAGCGCTCTTCATGTGCTTCATAAGAGAAAGGGGTCACTCCACCCATGCCCCTCACAATAAACAGCAGAAATGCAGGGGAGACAGCTGTGAGGCACAAGGCTGCAAGGCCCAGGCAAGCAGGCCAGCACAAGGGCCCAGAAGAAAGCGGTGGCAGTCCCTCTAGTGACCTAACAGGTCACAGGCCAGTCCAACAGCATAGCAGTCCCACGGCGGTTCCTGGCGAGTCCCTCCAGCAGCCTCTACTGTCCAGTCTCAGTGTCTCTGTTCTGTGTCTTAATAAAACATGGGGAACAACCCCTATACTTATACTCATTTTGCCAAACTTCTAGAAGTGGGGAGAAGGTTCTAACCAGTTCAAGGAATGCCACTTCTCATCCACACTGGCTCTGGACATCAGTAGGGGGTAAACAGGCCTTTTGTGTCGGGGCAGGACACAGTCTGTACAAATGTAGGTGCGCCCTGTCCCAGCCCAGGAAGAACCCTCAGTATGCAGATGTACTCCTATTACAACTCCACCCTCTCTGTGTGCAGGCTGTCTGGAAAGTATGCACAAAGCCCAGCTGTCACTCTACCCCAGATGTGGATTGGAGTCAAGCTACAAAAACACCAGAGTTATAAGCACGGAGAAATGCCCAGGTCCATGTGGCAGACCTTATACAGGTTTGAAAGGCTGCTTCCGTGGGTGGCGCAAACTGCACCGCAGGCCATTTAATTTAGCATTTCATTTACAGGCTCTGGGTATAGGGGATACCACTGTACAAGGGACTTGTAGGTAAATTATATGTGTCAATCGGGTGTAAGCCAATCATACCAAGTTTAGAATAAAGAGCACATGCACTTTAGCACTGATCAGCAGTGATTAAAGTACTCAGAGTCCAAGAGCCAACACAAAGAGGGTCAGAAAAATAGGAGGAGGAATGCAAAAAGTTTGGGGATGACCCTGCACAAAGGGCCAGGTCCAACAGAGGCTTTGGTGCAAACGGCATACAGTGCAGTGGCGTGCATAGGGCGGACTGCATAGGGCAGCACGCTGCCATTACAGACAACACATTTTCAGTTGAAGTCACCATTACATTTGCAAAGACATACAGTTTTACCACTAAAACTATACAGTCCCCCAACGAAAATGTATGGAAATAGCGTCACCTATTGTAATTATTTTTTTTTAACCATATTAACGTATTTGTTTCAAACACTCTTCTGAAATAACAAAAAATTTGCATTTGTTCCTAATTCTGATATATTCTGAAATACTTCCACAGTACATTTAAATGTTGTTATTTGCTAGAAAAAGACTGTTTCCTACCCTCAGTATTCAGCAAGGTTGTCTCATAAATCCTCACATTTTGAATTCAGAGAAAGAAAAGTAAACCAGCAAGACAGCGCCTGACATTTGACCTCGGCCTTTGAATGCACAGCAAATGTGACAAGATAAGAATAAGATTTAAAAGCCTGTTTACCGAAAGGGAGTTGGTGGGTAGGGCGACCAGATTTTGAGGAGCAAAAACCGGGACAGGTCAGACATAAAAGTAGGACTAAAGACTTTACTCTCACTTTTATATCTGGTCTGTCCCTTTTTTTGCGTAGCTTTGTACATGTGTTTTTATATATAAACGCACACACATTTACAAGACTACATATATAAAAAATTAGCTATGGCTTGACCACCCATTCTGTACCCCCAACCCGCCCCTATCCACCTCTCTCTGCTCCCCACTCCGTCTCTCTGCTGGGAGCAGACAGGGGACTGTGTTGCCTGATAGTAGCCTATCTGACCTTTGTCCCAAAAAACTGAACATTTATTTAATAATCTGACCTTTGTCCCAAAAACCAGGACATTTAAAATTATGAGAAGCGTCAGGACACCGGGACAGCCCTCTAAAAACCGGGACTGTCCAGGGAAATCCGGGACGTCTGGTCACCCTATTGGTGGAAGGATACAGTAAACATGGTTTAGGCACTGTGAGGGACAAACTGAACCTGGATAGCCTAGAGCAAATGAAGCCAGCAAATAAAAAGCCAGAAAATGGGAATTACAAACCACAAAGCCAATGGTAATCAACAAGTGGAATGCATTCCTAGGTCAACTTTCTGAAAGTCCCCATGATGTCTTTAGCAAGGCTGCAGCCTAAAAACTATGCTGTCGCTCTTGATAAATGACTCTGTAAAATCCAAAATCTATTCTGAAGGATAATCTAAAATCTGATTGACACATCCAGCAAGCAGTGGCTGGAGGGACTGTCCCCCAACTCTTTCTCTAGGTATTTTTTTTTTGTTTCATTGCATGTGCATTAGCAAATAGCTCAAGCTGTCTTTATGCCAGATCTAACCAGCAGGAGATGCCTAGCTCCCACTTGTCAAGTAAAGGGTCTTCTACCAGGTGTGAATTTTATCACTCGAGTGACTTGCATATTTTCGTTGGCTCTCTAGTTTCAGGTTTGGAAGTGCCATAATGAGGCCTGTAAATTCATTTGAATTGTGCTATGTGCTATGTGTATTTTTTTTTTTTATTTTTTTTTTTTAACTAGAAAAAGTTGTAAAGAAATTAAGAGTTTTCAGAGAGAGGCTTGACTAAGGGGGTTTATATACAGTACATCAATCACATGTGAAAGTAAGTACAAACCACATTGTAGGAGGCTGGCCTGGTTTGTAGTGGGTACCAAGGGGTACTTACACTCTGCACCAGGTCCAGGTATCCCTTATTAGTGCAGAAGAGGTGTCTAGCAGCTTAGGCTGATAGAAAATGGTAGCTTAGCAGAGCAGCTTAGGCTGAACTAGGAGACATGCAAAGATCCCACTATACCACTGGTGTCATATGCACAATATCATAAGAACACACAATACACAGATATACTAAAAATAAAGGTACTTTATTTTTATGACAATATGCCAAAAGTATCTCAGTGAGTATCCTCAGTATGAGGATGCCAAATGTACACAATACCAAAATTATGCAGTAATAGCAATAGAAAACAGTGCAAGCAATGTACAGTCACAATAGATTGCAATGGGAGCACATAGGTATAGGGGCAACACAAACCATATACTCTAGAAGTGGAATGCGAACCACGAATGGACCCCAAACCTATGTGAGCTTGTAGAGGGTCGCTGGGACTGTAAGAAAACAGTGAGGGTTAGAAAAATAGCCCACCCCAAGACCCTGAAAAGTGGGTGCAAAGTGCACCTAAGTTCCCCAGAGAGCACAGAAGTCGTGATAGGGGAATTCTGCAAGGAAGACCAACACCAGCAATGCAACAACGATGGATTTCCAGACGAGCATACCTGTGGAACAAGGGGACCAAGTCCAAGAGTCACACTCAAGTCGGGAGTGGGCAGATGCCCAGGAAATGCCAGCTGTGGATGCAAAGAAGCTGCCACCGGATGGTAGAAGCTGTGGATTCTGCAAGAACGAAGAGGACTAGGAACTTCCCCTTTGGAGGATGGATATCCCGCGTCGTGAAGAAGCTTGCAGAGGTGTTCCCATGCAGAAAGACCGCAAACAAGCCTTGCTAGCTGCAAGGGTCGCGGTTAGGGATTTTTGATGCTGCTGTGGCCCAGGAGGGACCAGGATGTCGCCAATTGCGTGAGGAGACAGAGGGGGCGTCCAGCAAGACAAAGAGCCCTTTCAGAAGCAGGCAGCACCCGCAGAAGTGCCGGAACAGGCACTACGAAGAAGAGTGAACCGGAGCTCACCCGAAGTCACAAAAGAAGGTCCCACGACGCCTGAGGACAACTCAGGAGGTCGTGCACTGCAGGTTAGAGTGTCGGGGACCCAGGCTCGGCTGTGCACAAAGGAAATCCTGGAAGAGTGCACAAGAGCCGGAGCAGCTGCAAATCATGCGGTACCCAGCAATGCAGTCTAGCGTGGGGAGGCAAGGACTTACCTCCACCAAACTTGGACTGAAGAGTCACTGGACTGTGGGAGTCACTTGGACAGAGTTGCTGGATTCGAGGGACCTCGCTCGTCGTGCTGAGAGGAGACCCAGAGGACCGGTGATGCAATCTTTTGGTGCCTGCGGTTGCAGGGGGAAGATTCCGTCGACCCACGGGAGATTTCTTCGGAGCTTCTAGTGCAGAGAGGAGGCAGACTACCCCCACAGCATGCACCACCAGGAAAGCAGTTGAGAAGGCGGCAGGATCAGTGATACAAGGTTGCAGTAGTCGTCTTTGCTACTTTATTGCGGTTTTTCAGGCTTCCAACGCAGTCAGCGGTCGATTCCTTGGCAGAAGGTGAAGAGGGAGATGCAGAGGAACTCTGATGAGCTCTTGCATTTGTTATCTAAAGAATTCCCCAAAGCAGAGACCCTAAATAGCCAGAAAAGGAGGTTTGGCTACTTAGGAAGGAGGATAGGCTAGCAACACAGGTAAGAGCCTATCAGAAGGAGTCTCTGACGTCACCTGCTGGCACTGGCCACTCAGAGCAGTCCAGTGTGCCAGCAGCACCTCTGTTTCCAAGATGGCAGAGGTCTGGAGCACACTGGAGGAGCTCTGGGCACCTCCCAGGGGAGGTGCAGGTCAGGGGAGTGGTCACTCCCCTTTCCTTTGTCCAGTTTCGCGCCAGAACAGGGCTGGGGGATCCCTGAACCGGTGTAGACTGGCTTATGCAGAGATGGGCACCATCTGTGCCCATCAAAGCATTTCCAGAGGCTGGGGGGGGGCTACTCCTCCCCAGCCCTGACACCTTTTTCCAAAGGGAGAGGGTGTAACACCCTCTCTCTGAGGAAGTCCTTTGTTCTGCCTTCCTGGGCCAAGCCTGGCTGGACCCCAGGAGGGCAGAATCCTGTCTGAGGGGTTGGCAGCAGCAGCTGCTGCAGTGAAACCCCAGGAAAGGCAGTTTGGCAGTACCCGGGTTCTGTGCTAGAGACCCAGGGGATCATGGAATTGTCTCCCCAATGCCAGAATGGCATTGGGGTGACAATTCCATGATCTTAGACATGTTACATGGCCATGTTCGGAGTTACCATTGTGACGCTATACATAGGTAGTGACCTATGTATAGTGCATGCGTGTAATGGTGTCCCCGCACTCACAAAGTCTGGGGAATTTGCCCTGAATGATGTGGGGGCACCTTGGCTAGTGCCAGGGTGCCCACACACTAAGTAACTTAGCACCCAACCTTTACCAGGTAAAGCTTAGACATATAGGTGACTTATAAGTTACTTAAGTGCAGTGGTAAATGGCTGTGAAATAACGTGGACGTTATTTCACTCAGGCTGCAGTGGCAGGCCTGTGTAAGAATTGTCAGAGCTCCCTATGGGTGGCAAAAGAAATGCAGCCCATGGGGATCTCCTGGAACCCCAATACCCTGGGTACCTCAGTACCATATACTAGGGAATTATAAGGGTGTTCCAGTATGCCAATGTGAATTGGTGAAATTGGTCACTCGCCTGTTAGTGACAATTTGTAAAGAGAGAGCATAACCACTAAGGTTCTGGTTAGCAGAGCCTCAGTGAGACAGTTGGGCATCACACAGGGAACACATACATATAGGCCACAAACTTATGAGCACTGGGGTCCTGACTAGCAGGGTCCCAGTGACACATAACAAACATACCGAAAACATAGGGTTCTCACTATGAGCACTGGGCCCTGGCTAGCAGGATCCCAGTGAGACAGTGAAAATACCTGACATATACTCACAAACAGGCCAAAAGTGGGGGTAACAAGGCTAGAAAGAGGCTACCTTCTCACACACATTCAATGGGAGGGAGGACGGTGCTGGCATGATAGCAACAGCATTCTCAAGTGCATTGTGGTATGTGCAGTTTATAATAGTATTTGTAATGGGAGTGAAGATGCTCGCCATTAAATACCATTACAGCTTTGTTTCTTGCTATTTGCCTTTCATCAGTTGGGGTCCATAGCGGTTGGTGTCAGGGAAAGGTAGTGGGGCAGCGTGGGGTAGCAGTAATAAAACAAACAAAAAAAGAACGTACGTGCCGCTCACTGCTCTTCTGCCGTGTTTGTGCACAGGCTGAGGCTCCCAGACTCCCCTATGGCCAATCTAGATGCTGCTCTCATGCAGGTAATACCCATGAGAGCAGCAACGGGATTGGGTGTAGCAGGCGGGTTTTGCACTCCATCGAGGCCTGGGAGCCTGTGTCTGCTGTTCTCCACCCAACAATGCAACTGGGTTGGAGAGATGTCAATGCGCATGTCGGTTTGGCCGTCCTAAGACTGCTGGCCAAACTGACACGTGCACTGACGGCGGTGCCCCCCAACTCCTTCACATTTCTTCTTATGGGCCCGACCCCAAGACTCTGCTGCTAATGAAAATGATAATAAACCTGTTATTTTGTTTTACATTTGCCTCTGCTGGCAGGGGGGCAAAACTTCTCTGCCATAACAGAGGAGCCACCGCTGGTTGGGGTGCTTAACTTGGTGCATTTGTTACTCATGTCTGGTACCGCTCCATGCCTAAGTGTCGGTGGGTTGCACCTGTGCCTAGAGTCCTGTTCAGCACCCCCAAAACAAAGGCCTGTACACTGCTGACGTATGACACATGGCATGAAACGTATAGCCAGCCACCCAGTGTTGGCATGCTGATACTAGAAGGCAAGCGTCTTTTATTGGGATTTTATACAGACCTGCAGGATATTGCGGCACAGGTTGGCAAATAAAAGCACTAGATGTGCCTGTAAAATACTGGCCTGGTGGCAACCATAGTCTAGCTTTCCTGTAATGACTTAAAGTATGCAAAAAACAAACCTGTTGCATTAAATATTTCCTTTCCTGCTGACTACTGCTCATTTTAGAAAAACAAAGAGAAGTGGGAAAGACATTTCTCGTAATTTGTTGCTTAAACGGCAATTGTAACTGCTCTGTGACTTGCCTTTCACCTTGGCTACGTCGCTACTCAACTGTGGAACCGGTTCCTGGATGTAGCTAGGTCCATTTCCGTGAAACCACATCTCAAGTAGCTTAGTTGCTGGGATTTCACAGCGCTCTTTTTATAAAGTGTACATCATAACTACGTGTTCGCAACCAAAATACAGATGGACTGCCTTGGTACAGAAATCCAGTCTTTGCCTCGCTCTGTGGAGGTCTGACGCGCTCTTGAAAGGTGCTGTCATACTTTTTTTATGGCGGGAAGAAGTAAACATTTCATGCTGTATCTTGTTCTGGATAAATCCAGCACATATACCACAAGTAATGTCATTTTGCGCCTCCTGGTAGTACCAAATGCTCCGTATTTAAGACGGCGTAAATGGTATGTTCTAAAAAAAAAAAAAAAAATGGTAGGTACATGAGACTGCATCTATTCGCAGTAACCTCTATGGCTATACAACACAGGCGGCTCTTTGTCTCGGTACAAGCCCCTTGACAGCTGTGCACTCTGCCAACCAAAGCGCCCCCAGGAGTATGGGGCTAAGATTTCCAAACGCAGGTCAGTGCCTCTCCATGGGTACGAAGCACTATATAGTTATAACTATAATACTTTAGTTCTTGAATCAATCAATCAGTGGATTTGTAGAGCGCTACTTGCCACCCGTGAGTTCTTAACACTGGTGCTCAGCCAGTTTCTAAGCGCTCCCTGTATGGCAAACGTGTGAGCACAGGAAGTTAACCCACTCAAGATTACACAATGTGTTCTAGTGTGGGAGCTGGGAGTGAAGTCCCGTCTTCTGGTTCTGTATACAAAGTACATAGTAGACCATTATTCTTTGAAGTATGCTGGAGTTGTTGGTGGTGGGGGGGACCATTCGTTCTCTTACCTCAACCTCACCTCTAATTTTAAGTGGGGCCAGGGCCAGTTTTTCGATGCCTGCTGTGACACAGCCTTTGTCGTCCATCCTACCCTAGATGGTGTGTTTAGCAACTATTCCCTTGAACCTTACCCAACCCCTCGATTCTGCACCTCTGCCACCTTCATTCTCCTGGCTCTGACCTATAGAGTGGTCTAGTCCACTTCTAGGCATGGTGCCAGCCTCTTGGAACCCTCATGGTCCGGTGCGCATGGTGGCAGTGGGTGCCGTGGGCCATCTGGTGCTGCAAGTTTAGGTTCCTCGCCATGGACTTCAACGTGCTGCCCCTTGGGTGGGCGATGTCTGGTAAGAGTTGAATTTGTAAGAAGGGGAGGGCCCATAACAGATGGTGGCATCTGACTCACTGATTTCTAGATCTCCATCCCTCCGGTGACAGTGGCATCCCTGATGCCCATATCACCTTGCTGTGGTGGCAATTACCTGCATCCTTTCCCCTGAGCTGGTAGCGTCCCACTTCACTCACCAGATCCGATCCCTGTGTGCCAGCTGCCCCCGTATTCCTACATCGAGTGCCTGTGGTGGGGTGCCATGCACAATGCCCAGATCACATCTTTCCAGTGCTAGTTGCCCTCCTGATGCCCACATCCCAACGCCTGTTTTGGCAGCAGTTTGCATGATGCTCCAATGAATTGGCACCCATGACGCTGGTGACACTCAGTTCATGGTGCCACCATAGTACAGTGACACTTGCCTATCTGATGCCCAGACCAGAAGGCAGTAAAAATGTGCTATTCGGTGCCCGGCTATGGTGGCACCAGGGGTGCATTGTACGTGTATGTTTGCATCTGTAAGAGTAGGCCATTTAGCAGGAGTGGAGCTACCAGTGGTGTAGCAGGTGAAGTGGCACCGGGACCCAGAGCTCTGAGGGCCCCTTGAACCCTGATATTTGCTGTAGTTTACTACCCCCCAACAATCAAAGGGGTAATTTTCCTCGGTTGACCCGGGCCCATGGCAACAAATGCTACTTTGTAATGTGTGTGTAGGTTTTGTTATGATTGAGTTTTAAGAAACTTTCTTGGGCTGCCATGTGGAATACCGCCCCCCCCTCCCCCCCCCCCCCCCCCCCGGTACAGGAATGCGTGCTACTCACCGAAAAGTGCTTCGACGCCTCGTCAGGGTTAGTAAGCGTTATATAAATACGATTACAATACAATACAATTTACTTAAAAGAAATCTGATGAATTATAGCCTCGTGGTAGTGTGTTGGAGAAATGGCGTGGCTGGCTACTTTTAAATCTTACAACCGCCCTGAGGTGTTTGGACAGGGAGAAGTTTGAGCTTTGCATGTTTGAGAAGGATCCGCGCTCTATTATCCCATGCCTTGTTATCGAAGTAATCTATCCGAAGGGAGGTCAAGTAACTCCTCTCGTGTTCCTGCCCGCCACCTGCTTACCACCACCCCCCCCCCCACCCCCCCCCCACCCCCCGCCCACCCCCCGCCACAGGAAGGGAGGCAGGTGTCCACCGTTTTCTCTGCACAAAAGTTGAGAATTTATATTTTTTTCCTTCTTCTCTCCATTCTGTCACAAGTTATCAGAAAAGGTCGTCGGGTAATACAAAATTTAATTTAATTTGGGGTTTGGATAAAAGCATAGGAGCATTCAAAAACTTAATTTAGAACGTGAAATCCAGATAACCTCACAAACTCTACTAGAGTGCGTCGTAGGGTTTTGGATTGTCTGTGTTGTATAATTTTAAAATATTGATTTTTTAATGTTTGTTTATAGAAGTTCGGTGCATATTCACTGTTATTCGGAAAAGTGTGTGTGAGACACACAAAGCGGTCCTTTGGCTGGTAGCCAGCAGTCCGCCTCTGATCTCCGCCTCACAGATGTGCTCTTCTCACTCCCGTGTCCGCCCGCCCTGAGCTTCCCAAATGTCTTGGGAGCGGCGGGAGAACCTTTCTTATTGTGTGGTGAAATGTGACCGGGTGCACCATCCTTTCTACCCCTCCGGCCTGCCACCCACGGGTCACTAGATTTCTCCCCCCCCTTATTGGCGTCTGCCTTCAATATCTGCTCATGAAGAGATCCTTTCCCTCATAGCAGCCTTTTTTTCCTTCCTTCAGTGGCAACCAATTCTGGGGTCTAGAATTACCCCCGCGTTGCAGAATTGCAGGGTTTCAGGACCTGCAGCGGGGGAGGGAAGGCAGTGCATGCTGCAAGGGTACTCTGAGGACAGCGGGGCGCGCGCGTTGTCTCGAGAGACCCGTAGTGCCTCGCGCTCTGGCCACGAGGCCGATCACGTGCTCGTTGCGCGGGCCATGTGAGCAGCTTCTTCGAGGTGGCGAGTCGAGCCTCACCGAAGTGTGAGATGGTCCACGAGCAAGAGACATGAATGGACGAACTGACATGTCAGAACCACGAACAAACCACTTATTTATTCAGTGAGGTATAGCGCTAACCAACCAGCCCCAGACACCCTTTGGCCCGAAACCCCTAAAGCAGTGGGTCCCAACTTTTTGACTTTTGTGGACTCCCACTTTAGCATTCTGGGGACCCCTCACTGAAAGCTGTGGACCTAACCTGTAAATATTATTTATTTTTCTACGCAGCCCAGGACACCATGAGGAGGCCTCGCGGACCCCCAGGTGTCCCTGGACCACAGATTTGGAAAAACTGCCCTATAGCATAGGATGACGCATAAAAAGTTACTTCATCATAGGAGTGGCAGTCACAGCGTCCTCTCCTCCATTTACGGTCATGGCTGAGGTAAAACTTTGCAATGTGTATTACACAGGCATGTAATTCATTAACTACAGTGATGTATAAACTACATGCAGAGAGCTTCTGATTGTCTGAGCGCTATACAAAACAACAGTAAATGGAACGACACGGAGCTACACAGACAAGAAAAGATACAGTTTGCACCCTCGAGGCTCGCTGGAGAAACCTCTTCCGAGGTTAGTCGGTACATTGTATGAGAAAACTTGAAGAAAAGATTAAAGGTGGGAGTGATAACTTCATAGACCAAATTAGGTTCAATTAGTGTTAGTGCACCTAGGAAATGATGGGTTTGGGCATTCCCAAAATCTGTCCGGAAGCTGAGGTTGTGAACATTCGAAAGAGTTGTGTCCTGGACATGAACACTTGTGAGACACTTATGAAACTGAGGGGAGGGGGGGGATAGCATTTGGGCCAGTAAGAGCCAAGGACATTTAATTGATTGATTTGGGAACATGGCAGGAGCTGGTCTAGGGAGCTGCTAAGAGCCAGCATGTGATATGTAAAGGAATCCTCCTCATGGCCTAGGGATGCTCTTAATGGGCGAGGGAGACAGCTGAAGGTGGGGGGTAGAACAGTAGTGCTTGGACTGACCACGTGTGGACAGTCTAAGTAGCCATGTTGGTGAGGAGAGGCAAGTTCTAGGAAAGTAGCCTCTTTCTAGCTTGGTTACCTCCTGCTAACCAGGACCCCAGTACCTGTGCTCTCTACTCTAAATTTGGTTGCTGGTAACTTTTTATCCCCACAATTGGCATACTAGTTTCCCCCAGGTAAGTCCCTAGTATATGGTACCTAGGAACCCAGGGCATTGGGGTTCCAGGGGATCCCTATGGGCTGCAGCACTTACTCTGCCAACCAATAGGGACCCCATGCAATGGTTCTGAAGGCCTGCCATAGCAGTCTGCGTGAACGGGGTGCACGCACCCGGTTTCAGTACAGGTCACTGCACCATGTTACTGTAAGTCACCCCTATGGTAGGCCCTCTCAGCCTAGAGGGCAGGGTGCTGGTACCTGTGTGTGAGGGAACCCCTGCACTAGCAGAGGTGCCCCCACAAACTCCAGCCCAATTTTTACTGGACTTCATGCATGAGTGCGAGGACGCCGTTTTATATGTGTACTGGACATAGGTCACTACCTATGTCCAGCTACATAATGGTAACTCCGAACCTGGGCATGTTTGGTATCAAACATGTCAGAATCCTACCCCAATGCTGTCACAAGTATTGGATGTATGATTCCACGTACTCTGGGGGATCCTTACAGGACCCCCAGCATTGCTACCACCAGTCTTACAGGGTTTTCCAGGTAGCTCAGCTGCTGCCACCCCTCAGACATGTTTCTGCCGTCTTGCTGCTTGAGCTGATCAAGCCCAGGAAGGCAGAACAAAGGATTTCCTTTGGGAGAGGGAGGTAACACCCTCTCCCTTTGGAAATAGGTGTGACTGGCTTGGGTGGGGTAGGTTCCCCATGTCACTGATTTGGTTTGAAGGGCATATTTGGTGCTCTCCATGCATAACCAGTCTACACCGGTTCAGGGACACCTCAGTCCCTGCTCTGGCTTGAAACTGGACAATGGAAAGGGGAATGTCCACTCCCCTGTCCATCACCACCCCAGGTGTGGTGCCCAGAGTTCCTCCAGATGGTTCCTGAGTTCTGCCATCTTGATTGCAAGGTTGGCAGGGAACTCTGGGAGCATCTGAGTGGCCAGGCCAGGCAGGTGATATCAGAGGCACCCTCTGGTAGGTAGTTACCTGGTTAGGTGACCAATCCCCCCCTCTTTGGGCTACATAGGGTCTTTCTCTGGGGTGGATCCTCAGATTCGGCTTGCAAGGCTCCAGCAGGACTCCTCTGCAACCTCTGCTTCGACTTCTGGCCTCGGGAACCATGACTGGACCCTCCAGGAACCTACAAGCCTCAGATCCACGAGAAAGACTCTTCTGCAACATTGTATCCGGAACTCCTGCCAGCTTCGCAACATTTCCCCGGCTGTGCATCCTAAGAAAAGTGCAACTCTTCAGCCTGCATAAGAAGAACTTCAGGTACCTGGCTGCAACGAGGACTGGCTGTGTGAATCTCCCCTCATCCTGAGTGGTGTGGGTCCTGCATAACAGGTAGTGGTCCAGAGAGTCTCCCTTGGTCCTCCCTACCAGCTGTTGCACTTTGATGGTGGTAAGTCCTTTCCACTCCCTGCAAGACAGTACCCCCATGCACTGTGTCCTTTGCAGCTGCCAAGGCTTGTTTGCTTTACCTCCAAGAGGAACTTCAGGCGACGTCTAGCTCCAGCCCCCAGCACTCCCTCCTGCAACTCCTGGGCCTCTGTGTGGTCCTCCGGCGACGTGGGAGCAACTTCTGTGGTGCTGTGTGGGCTGCTTCTGTGACTTCTGTGTCCCTGTCCTGTGGGACACCCGTGGGTGCTGCCTCTGCTCCTTAGAGATTTCTGCGACGCGGGGGGGGGGGGTACCCTGTGACTCCCCCTCCTGGGTAGAGTCCTCCTGGACCTTGCTGGTCCCCGGCAGCACCTCTTTTCCTCCAACCGCGAGTTTGCCTTTGCCAAGACTTGTTGGTGGAAATCCTCCACCAACACTCCTCTGCAATCCAGCTTCCAGGGTGGGAAACCTTTTGCATGCATCAGGAACTCTTCTCCAGCTTCTGTGCTGAAGTGCTGACCTGTCTTCCTTCTTTGTTGACCAACTCCAAAAGGTACCCATGTGTGGGTAGTATCTCCTACTCCCGCTGCACTCCACAGACACTTCTGGACTTGGTCCTCTCTCTCCACAGGTCTCCAACTTCGGTATTCCACTGCTGGTTCCTTGCGGACTGTTCCGGGTGTCTTCATTTTCTTCTTTTCATCCTTTGGGGTGGTTTTGGGAAAATCCAGTGTTTTACTCCTGCATTCCTGTTCGCTGGGGGGTTACTGTATTACTTACCTGTGTGGTTTCTTAGTAATCCAGGCTCCCCTCAACACGATTTACTTACCAAGGTGGGGACCCTGTGTTTGCATTCCACTTTCTTAATATATGGTTTGCCCCCCCCCCCCCCCCCCCGGGCTATTATTGCCTATTGCTATTTTACACTGTTTTCTAACCTTTTTCACGCCTCTTGCTGTTTATTAGTGTGTGTGTGTGTGTGTGTGTGTGTGTGTGTGTATATATATATATATATATATATATATTCTATCTATCTTACCTCCTGTTGGAGGGTTGCCTCTCTAGTATTTTTTGACACTGTGTACAAAAATTAAAGGTTCTCATTTTTGGAACAATCAAGTGTTTTCTTTCTTGTGTGTAAGTACTGTGTGACTACAGTGGTATTGCATGAGCTTTGCATGTCTCCTAGATAAGCCTAGGCTGCTCATCCATAGCTACTTCTAGAGAGCCTGGCTTCTAGTCACTGCCTACAATTCACTGAGAGGGGATACCTGGACCTGGCCTAAGGCGTAAGTACCATAGGTACCCACCACACTCCAGGCCTGCTTCCTACACAAGTCCATACAGAATCTGGCCTGGTTGAGTAATGGACACCAGGAGGAGTGACTTTCTTAAGGAGTGTCTGTGTGTGAGATTGGTTTTACAATATGACTGCCTCAAAGAGGAGCCTTGGTTGTATCTGGAGAGCACCTATGGAACCTTTCACTCCAGGTTGTCCTTTCCAGCTGAGCGTCTTATGTAGTTCGCTGTTACGTTTAATGATGATGGAAGAATAATCATCTGTTACATTATTGGGTGCACTTCTGTCACATCAATTTAAGCAAGGATGATATAACTAAATATAATCTTAATTTATAGATGTCTAAAACTAAGAAGGGACGGTGGGAGATTTGCAAATTATGGCAGAGAATGTAATTAAATATAAATTCTAGAGTAGCGTGCTACCCACTGTAAAACGCCTCCTGGTGGATAGTAAGTGCAATGTAAATATTTCAATACAAAATTTGCATTTAGATAATTTTAATATGAATACAAATAGCGAGGAATTGCATTCATTGTATAGTATGAACAGGATCTTAGCATAATTCCGAAATGCTATAGTCCCATTGGATGGGGACTGGACTTTCGATATTGTTCAGCTTCTTAAGTTGGCCTTACGTGTAATAAGCATTGTAGGTGGGAAATATTGGTGACTCAGAAATCTGGAAACTGATATTTAACAAAGCTTTGGTGGATTTCTGTTGGTTAGTGCATCTCACAAATAGGGACCACATATTTACATTTTGTAACTGTATTTATATAACGCTTATTAGCACTGACAAGGCGTTGAGCACGCTGCTGTGGAGCCCAAAAGGACTAGTGGTAGATTAGTAAAGGCAACTATGAGTTCATTTGAGTGGTGGACATGTGAGTGTATTACTTGGATTAAATTGAAAAATGGAGGGATAGAAGAGTGAAGAATTAAGAAAGTGTTAATTGGGAGATCATAGTATTAAGATGATGTTTGGGATGAGTAAAGGAGAGAGGGAGAAGGGACTGGGGAGATCATACTAGTAAAATGAGGTTTGGGATGGATGAGTCAAAGGAGAGATACATGAGGGAAGAATTTAGAAGGGTTTTAGTGTGGCTGGGGATGTTCTCATCAGCGACAGCAGCTTGTATCCTATTAGCTTGTGTGTCAGATCACTGTCCTCGTTCATTGAACCTAAACTCAGAGCTGGAAGGCCAAAATACACATAAGAATCTTAGAAATTCAACAGAAAGAGGTGCCTGGATAAGACCTGCTGGAAAATCTGTAGTTTGGATGAGGTCAGTGGAATGAGGGAACACAGCAACGAATAGCAACCTCAGGCTTTTCTTCGCTAAGCTAAAAAACACAGCCAGCGTATTAACCCGCAAACAGCAGAAGGATGTTTGTGCCTTATTCTAAGGGAGCCTGAATACGGAAATTGCAACTCTGAGGTGTACAGTGGATGTCAAGCTGGTAACTGGCTATCTGGAACCTCTAGGAAATAGTGGGTCTGGGTGTTCCCAAAATCTGTCAGTAAGTGTTGTTTGTAGACATTTCTTCGGAATCCTTTGAGACGATGTTCCATTTTGGACGAGGCAATTATCTAGGATACCCTGAGAAGAAAGGGGAAGGATTAGGAGGCTGGACTACTTAGCTGGAAGCTAGGAACACCATCCGGAGTTGGAATTAAGCTTACAGAAGGTGTTTTCGAATGAAGTCTCGGAGGCTGCAGATTGAGGGGTCCTTGTGTGAAGATTTATATGGAGCTTAAACATGTGAGCCAAGGAGTGGAAATTATCGCTCATCTTTCTAATTAAGCTAGGTGTTTACCTATGATCCTTGTCGGAAGCCTTGATGTGGGCCCTAAATAGGTGTGCTGATGAGGTTTGTACATTGATGCTTCCTAAGAGACATGTCTGATTTTGGAGTTGCAAGAGCGCTATTCCAGTGTCCACAAACCTGCTTTCTTGTCAGAGAGAGTTGAGTAAGGAAACATTCCCGAAGACTCGGTAGAATTAACTTTTTCTAGTTTTGTAGCACAACCTGTGTGCTAATCTGGTGGTAAGAATACAGAGGGAATGTGTTGTATGAATCTGATGTGTTTAGTGATATTATAAAAGCTGTGTGGTTTTGTGTATGTAAAGAGTGGGGTGTGGTTTTATTTATTTTTTTGGTCTGCTTTTATTACCAATACTTTAAAACGTACAGACGGCTTTTGGCTATTTATTTTATTTTTTATTTTTAGGTCTGCCATATGAGAACTTTAGATGATTCAGTAGACTGTTTGTTTTCCCCTAAAAATGCATAACGTAGATACCTAAAGCGACTTCTTTGTCCGTGGGTTCATCCATTAGTTTATTAAGTAGTCAATCACATTTTGCTTTTGCCCACCCCCACATAAAGCATACATCATTGGTCAGTGTGTCAGTCCACTTTACCACCTGTACACATCATTCAGGTCCATCTAAAATTGTTCCTATCTCTTGAGATTCAAAGGTGGTTCATAATGTACCTTTTATTTAATCGATTTTTAATATCATTAAATACCAGTCAAGTGTGTGTTCTTTGCTTCGTCTTACATTTTGTTAGGAAGTATTTAAGTGACTTTGTAACATTGTAGCTGCCAGAGAGTTTTTTTGTGCTTGGACAGTTGATCTGTTCTTGTCCCCTTCACAAATAATACTAAAACGCATGGAACAACTGAAGACTTTGTGTGTGTGTTTTTTTTATTTTTTTATTTTAAACCTCACTAGCAAAACCACCCTAACAATGCTTTTTAAATTTAAAACTATAGCAAGAATTAGATTGCCTCGTTTAGGTGACAACAGTCCTTAATGTTTTTTTTTTTTTTTTTTTTAATTTTGGAGCTTATGCTCGCAATAAAAAAAAATGTACCAGCTTGCGAAGGCCAGACCTATTGGCTATGCCACCACTTGTCTTTCAATCTTGACCCAGAACCACTATTCCTTATGGAATCCACACACTCCTGGAATTCCTAGACTGGTTGTGGAATCTGAAGGCTGTGCATGTGGGTAGTATTTCATCTGATGAAGGGAAGTCCACTGCAGAGCTCCTGAGGTGAAGCAATCTTTTACATATTTGGGTACAAGGTAAACTTTAAAGAACGTGACTATTCATGTCCAGTTGTACTCCAATGCGTGCCTGGGTCAGGTAAAGTGGCTGAAAGGTCCCTTAAAGTAACTTGCAGGAAAGTTAGAAACATCTGATAAAGATTCATTGTCAATTGCAAAACTGGGACACAGTGTTTAACAAATTATGATGGTAAAGGAAACCCAGAGGTGAATTGTGCAGGCAGTGCGTCAGAAATGTCTGTGAATATTAGAGTGTAGCAAAAGTAAAGGAAATTGTATCCGTTTGTCCAGCCCAGTTAGGCTGTACAACCTAAGTAGCTCTTGCCTTAGTGAGGTCTGCCGGTGTCTTAAAACAGGTTTCCATTAATGGATGTTTTTCATTCTCCTAAAAGGTGGCAAGCAGGTGCCAGGATTAAGACCGATCCTGGGATTATAATGGAATGAATGATTACACACTACCTTAAGATAACTTTCTGCCGCCTTACTTTATGCATGCATGGTGAGGATGCATGATGAAGGTGATGGACAGGTAATTCAATAATTCAATGATAAAACCCGCTAGAACGTAACAATAATGACATTAACATGTGCCTGCTGGAACAGGAGGGGTTCAGTTCTCACCACCTCTCCTTCTGGAATTCCCTGGCCCAGGGTTTAGCTTCTGCGTTATTCCTGCAGCACTGCCTGGATTATTCATTTCAGAAGAACTATGTTCGACCAATAGCTCCCACCTCAACAGAACGCATTCTCTTATCTTGCGAACCAAATCCTAATCTGTTGTGTTATCATCCTCCTGTGCTTGCTCTAAACTCGCCTATGTGTTTTTCCTGGTCTGGGAATTTCTTTCCACTTAGTTTGCGGCTGGTTGATGTGTCACTCGGATAAGACGTGGTGACGCATAGGTTTTATTCCAACTGAGGTAGACCTGTTTATTTGCATTGTATACCTTAACCTATCTTTCCTTGCCTTGTACGTGCTGGCATCACCTGGGTAGAGCAGGTATTCTTGAGTTGTCACTCCTTTGTGCTACACCTGGACCCACATTGTCACTTGGGAGCATTCTTTGTGTTATTGTGGGTAATGTGCCAGCTGCTGGTTAACTGCAATCAAGTGAGATAGGCTGGTCGTTGAATGGCCGGGTGGGTGTGTTCTTGTTGGTGTGCTGTCCAGTGCATGGTTTCAGTGTGTTAAACCCTCATATGGGTTGTATGCCTGGTGATGGTTCGGGGAGATGAAGTCTGTGGATCAGTCATGGGTTTTAGCCAGTTAACGAAGGTGTGGAGATAGTCTTTTAGATATGGAGCATGCTGAAAGAGACGCCCCAGTGCTATTGCTTGGGTAGAGCTTTTGGAACACGTGAAGTCCATGCAGAGCAATTTGTTATGATGAATCGGGTTGTGTTTAATTAGTTTGGGCTAATCCAGGAATCTCTAGTTTGCAAGGGGTAGGATCCAGCTCTAAGAAAATAAATTGAGAACTCCCTGGCTTGTTGCACAACCTAACCAGATGTTCTGCAAGATTTCAGTCTTGAATGGACTCCTGGAGAGCTAGTGATTCTTTTGTGCGATGGATGTGAGCCGGAAGCAGAGTCCAACATTCTGCTCCGTGGCAAGCCACAGACTGTGTTCCCAGTGGTCTTTTGTTGCTTTTTTGTTGTACGACAATTGCTTAATCAGAGCAGCATCCGGGGTACACTTCTTATTAATCCCTTCGTTTACTGGGGACCCTCGAGTCACACAGCCCACCGGGCCACACAACGCCTTAAGCACTATCCATTGTCTCGCTTCTGCAGTTGCAACCTGGCCAGTGCCAAGAGGATGTGCTTCTGGGGGGCCCTTGGCTCTAAAAAGGGCTCCCTTTGGCTCGAATTTGAGTTTTCTTCAATTCATACAAATCTCTGGGTGATGATCCCAGGTGGCTTTCGCTTCAGCCGGCACTTGAACTGATGAATGAAGCTGGGTGCAGTGCTGCAGTGATTCAAGAAAAAAAAGAAGAATTCATATTTTAGCTTGTTTGGACATAAAATGTGTCTATTCCCGAACCTCTGTCATTTACATTCTTTAGCTGCCAAGAGTTTTTGACTCATGAAATCTGGCAGAATAGATTGTGGCAGCACTTAAAGCAGCTCAGCATCCTTCCTAGTTGTGCTCCTTCAATACAGCTGGATTGCATTTTGGGATGTGTATTCCTTGCCTCTATCATCTCTATTTTTAATCTGGATTTACAGTAACAAATTGACAAATTAAACGGTCACTGCAGTTCAATTTTCTCCGTGGTAATCCTGATCATTAAAGCTCAGCAAAAGAACCTAACCTTGAGCAGTCGTGCTGCGGAACAAGTTGAAGGATAAAACATCCAAATGACTGGATCCCTGACAAAGAAGCCAACAGGGCCTGTCACTGCCATATTGTAGCATCCAAGCAAGCCGTGCATGCTTTCTTGGGTACTGGATGCTAAGCAGGATGCTCACTCCCCCACCCTTGCCTGTAGAACACATTAAGGAACATGTTGGGTGCTGAGCCCTGGAGCAGTTTCCTTGCCCGATCAGATTTCTAGCGAGGCTTCCATCCTGAAGATAGCAGTCCTCAACCCCTTGCCCGGCTATGTTTTCACACGCACCTTGTGATTTGCCCTCTCAATGCAGCTGAAAAGGCAATTGGGATTGTCTTTCATCTCTTAGCCAAGCTAATTGCCTCTTTGGACCCCTTAATCTCACTGTTTTCCATCTCACCGTGCATCGTTGCCTACTCCAAGAAGCGCGGAAGATTCAATTTAACTCTTCCTTCCACTGCTTAGAATAACATCAGAAGGCCTAATATGGGCCTCCAATTATAGAGTTTTCTGAGGATTGGACAGCCTTACTTGGAAGGAATGGTGGGTCACTTTCTAGAATGAAAGGTGTGGTGGGTAGGGTCATTTCTAGTATTTAACCTTCCACAGTATTGCTAAGCATTTGCCTCATCGTTGGTGGCAGTCATTTTACAGACAGGCGGGGAGTGATCTGAAAAAAAAAAACTCACTGACCTCTCATTGCCCACTGCTCTCTTTTACCGGAATGTAGACTGCTTTATGGACAAGGGATTGCATGTTAAGTCTTTGACTGTTTTGTAGATTGCACGTATTTGCATTAAGAGCCTCATATGCTTGGTATTCTGTGGCTTTTGGGAGGCTACTCTGGCTCATGTGCGTGGGTGATGTTTGCCATCGGGAAGCTTAGCAATGCCCCGTTAGACCGCCTTTGTCCCGCCCCTCGTCTGCTCACCTCAGTATACCACTACTTCCTATCTTGGCTGTAATTTGTCTGAGCAATCCCCTGGCTAACTCATCCTGCCCCATGTGGCTGATACTGCTTTCGCCCCTCGCAGGGAGGTGATTTTTAGCCACAGGCTGTAAAGTTTTCCTGCTGTCCTCCTACCTCCCCCTCCCACATCCAACCAATGATTCATCATTTCTGTCCTAGTAGTACTTGATTTTGGATCAACGGCTTAACCTGTTTGTAAAATCCATTTGGCATAAGGGATGCCACATGCTTTCTAAAGCCACTGATTATAAGTGATGTATTTAATCAGGATACATGCTTGAAATGGAGATGAGTATCTTTCTGTACCAACTGTTGAGCGCGATTTGTTTTTAGTGTGTGTGTGTGTGGGGGGGGGGGGGTTGATGGTGCGCTAATTGAGAATCTGGATTGAAGCTGGAGGACACCTACAAGCTTCCGTGAACAAAGATATTACGGTAGAGCAAGCACCGATCACGATTCAGTTCGGAGAGCATGAAGCCCCTAATTGATGTTTGAAGATGGAGAATCCCTGTTGGTGTCTGTTTAACACTCTAATAGGAGCACAGGATCATGCTGTTCTAAACCCATGGCTATTTCTTTTTATTTTTTTTACATGACTTTGATTTCTTGGAGATATGTGAAGTGGCAACCAGGTGTGCGCAACATTGAGAGTAGTAAATGCACAGTGAGGTGTTGTGGTTGGGTCTGTTTCTGTTGGAGAAGGAGTAGGGCTTATCTGCATATGTTTCATCCAAGTTTGTAGTTGCACAGCTGACCTAAAAAATTGACTTGCATACTTCCCAGAGTAATTATCAGTGAACAATTCAAATGTACAACTAGAAACATTTTGTCGTTTATTGGGAGTTGAATACGTGTGGTCTGCTTAATGGTAGTGGACTTTAGGTTTCATGTGGCTCAGGTTGGAGTAACAACCCACATTGTTAGTCTTTGTTCTGCATCGATGAATGATTTTCTACATTACAACAGTTTTTTAGAGTGTTTGTCAGGTAAGTAACTTCTGTCCACCTCTCGCTCCTTTAGGGCACCTGGGTCTGGATCCCGGACAGCCAGGAGGTATGGAAGGCGGCTGAGATCATTAGAGACTATCAGGAAGGTGACTCTGCACTTGTGCTCCGGCTTGAAGATGGGACGGTGAGTTGCTGCTTCGCCTAAGATATGGTGTTTTGAAAGCTTATATATTCAAATGGATTCTCTGTTGTTACAACACTTGGACGACTTCAACTCTCTTCTAGACTCAGTTTAATGTTGGAAAAAATCCTTTTCGATTGATGCAAAGTTTTTGCTCTGCCACATTACCTATAACAGCTGGCCCATTTTTATACTTCCGATGATTTATTTTTTCTGAACTAATTGACTTTTTTGATTTTCAAGGTCATTGATCATGCAGTTGATAAACCTCTTCCCTTTTTACGGAACCCTGACATCTTGATTGGAGAAAACGACCTCACCGCACTTAGCTACCTGCACGAGCCAGCTGTCCTTCACAACCTCAAAGTGCGATTTCTGGAAGCAAGCTCCATCTACACGTACTGCGGTAAGATGGGTCCACCAAGGGGGCAACTTGAGACATCTAGCTAGTACAAATACAAGAGAACAGGACAGCACAACCTCGCCTGAGAACAAGATTGCCTTCAAAAGCTGGGCCTCCCAATATATCGTTTACCTAAGCCTCGAGTCTTTGATTTGCCAAGTGATTTGGTTTGCTACACCTTCCAACCCCACGGCTTAAAGGATAACATTGTTTGGAATGGTGGCAGTATCCAGTTTTTTTATTTTCATTTTTACCTCCCTTGTACCACTAGTGGATGTGGTTTCTTTCAAGAAATGGACTACACGGGTGCATCACAAATCCTTAGGTTGCTGAATGTGGTCCTCATTGCCCAATTCTGTTGGATATAGAGACCGGCGGCCCATGACCTACACAGCTGCAGCCTTCACCATAACTAATATGTTGGGTGTATTGGCGAAGAAACAAAACCATTGTAGTTCCTTTCCACAGAACTAGGATGACCAACCTTACAGCGTGTCTGTTGACGGTGGATAATGAAGATTAGAATCCATTGTCTGTTTCTACTGCTGTAACAGCTCTATTTCTACTACACTGTTGTAGGAAACCGTAATTTTGTCCCAGTTGCCCCCCACACACACTTTTTGTCCCATTTAGAACTACTAGATGCTGGTTTTCAACTCAAACTGTGCACGAAGGCTAATCAGACCTCAGTAACAGTGCTCTTTCCCCTAAAACAAGTAAAGTCTAACTGTAACCCAATTGGCATGGATTTTAGCACCCCTGTCAGTCCATAGTAAATGGTACCACTTTTACCTAGAGCATGGGTACTAAAGAGAGTCCCTAAGGCCTGCGGCATATCTTTTGCCACCCTAAGGGACCCACGCGCAAATTACACAACTTCTTGCATTGCAGACTGCGTGACATGGTGCAAACCATGTTTGAAAGCATGGCATGGCTAACTTCTGTGTCAGACACATGGACTGTTATGGGCTGTGTGTAAGCCACCCCTACAGCAGGCCTTGGAGCCCTAAGGCAGGGTGCATTGTACCATGTGAGAACATATCTGCATGAGCAGATATCCCCTGTAATGTCTAGTTCCTTTGCTAAGTATTATAAGTGAGCAGGGAAGCCATCTCAAGGCATGTTCTGGGCACTTGTTAAAACGAGTTACCCAGATACTTAATGGCTTCACTGAAACCTATGGTGTTTGGTATCAAATGCCTTGTCTTAATAAATCTGTACTGATGCCAGTACTAGATTTATTAAGACATGCACCCAGAGGGCACCCTAAAGGTGGAAAGGTTGCACGGATGATGCCTCTGTGGCACTGTGTGTTTGTCACAATGCAAATACCCAGATAAGCGTAGAGTCAATGCACAGCTTCTGCAGACACGTGTCAGGCAAAGCTTCACCTTAGTGCTGGGAAACCCGATATTCGGGTAGCCACGTGCTTTATAAAATTGAAGAATAGAATAAAATCAGTTTGGAGTTGGAATGGCACAGTGGCTGTTTGCTGTAGTTGAACCTTTTCACTCTGTCCTCTTCTTTTTCGCTGTGTTGCAGTTGCCACCACATGTTAGTCTCAGAACCCCTAAACTAGGGGTCTTCAAACTTGGGGGTGGGTGGAATCCCTCATATGATCCCTCATATGATCCCAGGGTGTGGGGGAGTTCAGGCTCTGTCCAAAAGAAGCATTATACTGACAACAGGGCTTTGTTTAAGTTGGAAAAAAAATGAGCAGCATTCAACCGCTCTGTAATGGGCCATCACTAATCTGGTTTGTCATTCATATCCAAGCTTGGAGTGTGTCAAAGGGGAAGAGACTCCAACTACTCTTCAAAACCCCCACCCCACCGCTAATAATCACAATGTGGATACTTTTACACGTTAGTACGGCCTGTTTGTCCAGAATAGTACGTTTGGCATAATGTTTCGACTGAAATTTTAAAACGGTAACAGAACTTAAAAGCAATGTTTTTAAACTCTAGGCATATTTAAACATTGCCACTTCAATAGAATAATTGTGAAAAATTCAGAGGGGAGTGATTTGTACACAAGAAAATTTGTCAATAGCCCCTATAATAGATAGATATTAAGAACAATATATAGTTTTTTTTCTGGAATAAAAACCATTCCGGCAGTTACTAACCACTGATTCTGAAGGACACTTTAAATTTGTTATTTTAGTTCCCTAATTGGGGATACTAGAAAAAGAGGCACAGAATATCCATTAGCAGGGCTGATTCTGATATTAACTAAGAGGATAGCCAGCTGTACTACTTTTGTTACTCTAGGTACCACTCGCAGCCCAGCCCAACCTAGCTCTTCTCTACATATGTGATGTGCTCCTGTTTAGAAAGGGTGGGGTTCTCCAAGTGCAACTGATATGGAGAACTGTAATGAAACAGGTTTTTTACCCCCCACGTTTTTTGCTCCCATTCTGACTGCTAGGTACCTATGTAATTACTCTGAAATGCCATGAGTTCGGCAAACAGGACCTGACCCTTAAAATTGTGGTGTTTTAATATATTGTTCCTAATTGGCATAGCCTCATTTACAGGGAGTGAAGAATTATTAGGCAAATGAGTATTTTGACCACATCATCCTCTTTATGCATGTTGTCTTACTCCAAGCTGTATAGGCTCGAAAGCCTACTACCAATTAAGCATATTAGGTGATGTGCATCTCTGTAATGAGAAGGGGTGTGGTCTAATGACATCAACACCCTATATCAGGTGTGCATAATTATTAGGCAACTTCTTTTCCTTTGGCAAAATGGGTCAAAAGAAGGACTTGACAGGCTCAGAAAAGTCAAAAATAGTGAGATATCTTGCAGAGGGATGCAGCACTCTTAAAATTGCAAAGCTTCTGAAGCGTGATCATCGAACAATCAAGCGTTTCATTCAAAATAGTCAACAGGGTCGCAAGAAGCGTGTGGAAAAACCAAGGCGCAAAATAACTGCCCATGAACTGAGAAAAGTCAAGCGTGCAGCTGCCACGATGCCACTTGCCACCAGTTTGGCCATATTTCAGAGCTGCAACATCACTGGAGTGCCCAAAAGCACAAGGTGTGCAATACTCAGAGACATGGCCAAGGTAAGAAAGGCTGAAAGACGACCACCACTGAACAAGACACACAAGCTGAAACGTCAAGACTGGGCCAAGAAATATCTCAAGACTGATTTTTCTAAGGTTTTATGGACTGATGAAATGAGAGTGAGTCTTGATGGGCCAGATGGATGGGCCCGTGGCTGGATTGGTAAAGGGCAGAGAACTCCAGTCCGACTCAGACGCCAGCAAGGTGGAGGTGGAGTACTGGTTTGGGCTGGTATCATCAAAGATGAGCTTGTGGGGCCTTTTCGGGTTGAGGATGGAGTCAAGCTCAACTCCCAGTCCTACTGCCAGTTCCTGGAAGACACCTTCTTCAAGCAGTGGTACAGGAAGAAGTCTGCATCCTTCAAGAAAAACATGATTTTCATGCAGGACAATGCTCCATCACACGCGTCCAAGTACTCCACAGCGTGGCTGGCAAGAAAGGGTATAAAAGAAGGAAATCTAATGACATGGCCTCCTTGTTCACCTGATCTGAACCCCATTGAGAACCTGTGGTCCATCATCAAATGTGAGATTTACAAGGAGGGAAAACAGTACACCTCTCTGAACAGTGTCTGGGAGGCTGTGGTTGCTGCTGCACGCAATGTTGATGGTGAACAGATCAAAACACTGACAGAATCCATGGATGGCAGGCTTTTGAGTGTCCTTGCAAAGAAAGGTGGCTATATTGGTCACTGATTTGTTTTTGTTTTGTTTTTGAATGTCAGAAATGTATATTTGTGAATGTTGAGATGTTATATTGGTTTCACTGGTAATAATAAATAATTGAAATGGGTATATATTTTTTTTTGTTAAGTTGCCTAATAATTATGCACAGTAATAGTCACCTGCACACACAGATATCCCCCTAACATAGCTAAAACTAAAAACAAACTAAAAACTACTTCCAAAAATATTCAGCTTTGATATTAATGAGTTTTTTGGGTTCATTGAGAACATGGTTGTTGTTCAATAATAAAATTAATCCTCAAAAATACAACTTGCCTAATAATTCTGCACTCCCTGTACTTGGAAGTCCCTAGTATATGGTGCTAGGGGTACACCGGGCCTGTAAGAGCGTCTCCCAGGGACTATAGCACTTGGTGTGCCCCACTGCATGAGACGAGGTAAAACATGATTCCCAGTCTGCTGCTGCAGACTGGAAGGACAGTTTAAAACTGCTAACTTGACTTTGCCATTTAAAGTAATTACCAAGCCCAAACCTCCCTTTGTCATGTATGTAAGTGAACCCCTATGGCAGGCTTAACGAGCCCTACGGCAAGGTGCTGTATATTAAAAGGTGGAACATACTTTTTTATTCTTCAGCATTAAAAACCTTCAATTTGAGTTTTTGCTGTGTGCCCTGCTCAAGTAGAAGCAGACTCCAGTTAAGCCAGGAGCACTCCAAGAGCCAGCTGATTAGCCGCATGTTGGCAGCACAGGGACACCACAGCTGAAGAAGCCTGCTGGCGCAAGTTCATAGTCCAAAGTCTTCAAGCCGCTACCACAGCCGCCATGCAGCTTTGAGGACCAAGACTGGATGCAAGGAGTTGCACCAAGACCTCTGCGGTCAGGAGAGCTTTTCGGAGAGTTGCTGGTATGCTCAGGAGGGGAGTTATTGACTCTGTAACCGAGACAATGGGCGACTGGTAGTTAAGTGGCAACTGGAATCCAGCCAGACCAGAGAGGACTTTGTGGCATGTTGACCCTGCAACAAGGATTCCCTCACCAACTTCTTTGACCAAGGAATCCTTGCAGGAACATCCCTGTAGGGCGTGTCTTAAACATCCTTCATCCCTTGCATAAGACTCACTTCACAGGAACCCACTGCAACACAGATAAAGTGCTTGGAACTATTGGAGCACTGTTTTTTCTGTGAAGGTAACTGTTCTGCAGGACCTTGATGGTCCCCTTGACTAACTTACTGCCGGAGTTAGTCGCCCCAAGTAATCCTCACCATTTGGGTTGATACTTACCTAAGTTTCCTTGAAAAAGCTTTAGTGTCCAATTTGTTAACCTTGCCAAGGCGTGTTCACGGTTCAGTGAAATTGCTTTGATTTGTTACTACTTGTAATATCTATATATCCGGAACGCTACTGTGGATCTTTTTCGTTCTAGTGTCTAAATTCTTATAAAAATAGTCTATTTTTATAAACTGGTGTCGGATTTCTTGAGTGGGGTGTTGATTTTCTTCTTCAGTTGTTTTGGTGCTGTTAAAATACTTTACAGTTGTTCCTTTGGGTAAGCCTTGTTGCTCAGAGCCACCGCTACTGAGGGTTGAGCTGAAGGTTTTATAGACTAAACCTACTGGACCTAAAGGGGTTGGTAAGACTATTACACAGTGAGGTTGCACAACTACACCATGTAATACACCCCATTGGCTCACAAAAACCATGAACGTGTTTTCTTGCTCCAACTACCGATTCTACCGTAGCATGAAAAAAAAAAATCTCGATTTGGAGGAGGGGGGCGTTGCACAAGCTCTTCCATCAGCCAAACGGTCTCCGATCACACTCGGTAAAGGCGAGATGTCAGGACATGTACATTCGTAGAGATTTGGAGAATTCACCCTGGATCGTAAGGCAGGTGGTAGAACATCAGGATTACTCCTGAATATGGCAATATACGATGCTGCAACACAATGGTTGGTGACCAGGTTTGTTGGTAGACCCAGACCCTTACAGCTTTTTTCATTAGTCTAATGTGTTACTGGCACACCCTTTTGCTCTTTGGCACTGAATGGTCTGCCTTGGAGTAATGCCACAATCTTGATCTGTATAAATGAGACTCTCTGATGTTAATGGAGCCGCATAACCTGGTTAACATAGAGTATATAAAAAGCAGCCACAGAGGAACACAAACTTCAAGATTTGGATTGTTGCCCATTCGCTGGATTAACGTGGACCAAAGTTGTTCTTCAGTCAATACAACAACTAGTCCAGAAAGTCTGCTCTCGTGTACAGTTTATGCTCTTCACGGTGGACCCTTGCCAGATGAATGTTTTTGCTGCTGAAAGCCAAGTCTCAAGATTACCAATGTCAATAATGCCTCTTGTATGTAAATGTTTAGTTGGCATGGGAGTGTCAAAGGCTGCGTTGTGCGTGCACGCGCCCTTTGACTGGAAGGAGGTGTGGTGCTGGGCCCTTTTGTTGTGGGTTTACATACACGAGGCAGTATTTGCTTTAGCAATCTTGGAAGTATCGTTTGCCAGGCCACGAAGGGATTCTTCGTAACAGTTAATGGAGAATGTGTAAAGTTTAGAAGGGGCATCCCTACAGCTATCTCAACATGGTATATCACACCTTTACTATGCAGTGAAAAGACTCTGTAAGGTCTAAATGATTGTTTATGTCAAGGGTGCATCAGCCTAGGGAAGTTTGACGAGGATTGTGGAACATTTGTGCACATGGTTGGAGCCATCCCAAAGACTAGGGTGGTCAGTTTTCACTCTGAATGTGTGGAATGCTTGCTATGATCAGTTACTGAACTGTGTATGACTTTGTGCTGTGTTCCTTAAGTATATTTGATCTTGTGCTCCACCCAGACCAGTGGCTGTGGGTGAGTGATCCTGCCCAAACCCCATTCTTTAAAGATTTGTAATTTGATTGCCCCCACCCCTTGGTCACCCGCCTACTTCCTACCTAGCGTATTCCTGTGTGTTTTCTCCAACATGCCCCACTCTGACTGCACCATAGCATTTGTGACCATCTCAAATCCTCCTACCTGTGCTTTTCTGCTGGTACCCCCCTTACTCTACAAACTAAGCAAGAATGTTACTTGCTGCACCCCATGGTGCCTCTCAACCCCTCCAAATATTGCATGGAGCTTACTTGATTGAGTGCGTTCCTCATATTCTACAGCGTGATGGTATTCAATCAAGTGTCTACATAACCCACCAGTAGGTGTGTTCTGTAATACACACCCCATCCTATTGTCTGTGGCCTTTAAAAAATAAACAACGGAACCATGACACAGATACCAGAGCAGATGTTCTGTAACCATGTCTGCCCTGTGGACCGATCTGTTCACTCTGACTGCCAAATCACTACCTCCTCACAACCTGTGATCTTGCATTCTTCGTCATCGAATGCCTATAAACTCCCCCTCATTTGATATGGGGCACATCCAGCTTGCTGCCCAGGCTTGTTCTGAGATACTGAGGGAACCATCCTTTCCTCACCACTTAAAACAGAGCTTACTGTAGAAATAGATGGAAGTCTCTTTTTCCCTTTCTGTGCATCTCAAAGCTACCTTGTCCGGCATTCAAGTTAAACGTGGTTCTAGGTGTTGATAGAACATTGCAAAGGACTCCTTGAATTATCTTATTAGTACAGCCTGCTTACCGTGCCTAGCATTACTGCCCTCCAGCTTTCAGTTTCACCCTTTCACCACTAGCACACTCTGTCCCTTGTCCACAGCACAAGAAAGGTGTTGTCAGCTGTACAGACTGTAACCAACGCCTAAGCATTGTATGTACACCGAAGTTTATTCCCGACTTTACTAGGAGCATTCCTTCTGTGATCCGATCATTAGCGATGCACATGCTCTGGTCTGAAGGTCTCTTAATCATTTTGATTCCTGATGCTAGTTTGTATATGTTTCTAAAGTTAGTTTTTCTAAATGTGAAGAAATTGTATATCCGTATAAGCTGGATACAAACATTGCTGCATTAACAATGGATTTCTCCAGGCTGGAGCCTACATGGAAATTTGCTGTTTGGTTATTTCATTGCACCCCATACTTTTCACGTGAGCAAGTGTTCCAAAGTTGTGGAACGGGAACTCTGGTAAAAGAGATCCTGTTCCACAAAACTCTGGTAGTAAGTTATATGCACCATCATACCTATCCACTCTGAATTCTTCTTTCTGCCGATGGTTCCTTGTTCTTCTGTTCAGGGATTATCTTGGTCGCTATTAATCCGTATGAGCAGCTGCCGATTTACGATGAGGATATCATCAACGCCTACAGCGGTCAGGACATGGGCGACATGGACCCTCATATTTTTGCAGTGGCCGAAGAGGCTTACAAGCACTTGGCTAGGTAATTTTCAAGAATTTTCATTACTTAAATATGGTTTATTTACAAATCCTCTTCTAATTCCTAAAGTTCTTTGCCATCTTTGAATTAATTGTAGCACTTCTTCCCTGCAGGAGTGGATGCCCTGTTAGTTTATGTTGGTGGCTGCCTTCTAGGGTGGTTGGTAGCTCTACCCCAACAAGTGACCTCTGACTCTGCTTAGATCTCAGCTACTAATGATCTCACTTCCTTCTGTTGCCTAGCCCTCTGCCTTGCCTGCCTGATGTCCACATAAGTGTTCTTGTTCTCCACTGGTCTCTGCTGTTCTCCCTCCTGTTGCTTACCACCCCCTGACTTTTTACATCTCTTGCTGTACTGCCCTGATACCTTTTTTCTCCATCCTTGCTCCTCTCCCGATATGGAACTCCTGCCTACAAATATTTTCTTTTGCTCTCCAGATACAACAAGAACCAGTCCTTGATAATCAGCGGAGAGTCTGGGGCTGGCAAGACCATGTCTGCTAAATATGCCATGAGGTACTTCGCCACCGTCGGAGGGTCTTCAGAGGACTCCAATGTGGAGGCAAAGGTGCTGGCGTCCAATCCCATCATGGAGGTACTGCCCGAGTGGGTTCCTTTCTTTGTCGTCGAGTGCGATGCTGACTCTGAAAATGTGACACGACCTCACTGAAAGTTGATACAATTGCATCCATCTGGGGAACTACATAGGCCTTTGCAAACTGTCCAGTTAAAAAAGCTGATGCATGGCTCTTCAGAGGAGAACCAGCATGGAGGACTGCTTGCAAATACTGGCACCTGCCAAGTGTCCTCTAATCACACGCTGCATCAGGGACTCATCTGTACATTAGGCCAGTAGGCAAAGAAAACACCAACCGCATTTTTTAACTTGTATATGGGGAGATCGTTTATTTATATATATTTTTTGGCAACTCCTGGGATTCTGGCTTTTTTAACACAAGCAGTTTGTCGCTTGGGTGCTGGGTAATGCTCCTTAAAGGTGTTCCTGCAGAACTGTTTTTAAATCGAAGGTTTCTGTTACAACTGCTCAGAAATGGTGCCCCAGACCTGGTTCTTAAACTGAAAATGAAGATCCCTGAAGGTGGAGTGGGTAAAATGTACAAGTTTGCATTAGTTTGACAATCTTAAACCTGTTCCTGGATTGTGGAATTTGGTAAGACTTTGATTGATGGTTTTAAGAACTTAGGCGTCAGTTAGTAACTGTGCCAACATTTAAAAGACTGCAACCACTCTACCATTATAGACATGATTTTGGTGGTCCTCCTACAGTAACACTGACAAGTGAGATTAAACCCCAAAGCACCCCTGCAGTGCACCCTTCTAGTTTCAGTGTCTTTGAATCCCTTCTAGGTAACCTGCATCTTGCTCATTATGCCCTTTTCCCAATGTCCCTCCCCTTAACATGCCCCCCCTCCCCCCAGCCTCCCTTCCCCATTGGTACAATGCTTCACATGCATGCCAAGGGAGGACAATCCGCACGGTTCAGCGTGGATGTGGGGAGTGCTAAAGGGCATGCCCGCGGAAAGAGACTGAAGTTGAAACAAATCAAATAAGACGGACATGTCATTTATGTCAGGTAAAGGGAATGACTCTATAAGATGGACCACTTTAGCAGATGCAGTAACCATCAAGGCCTAAAGAGGTATTTGGTAGATGGAGGGTTCTGGATGCAAAAAAAACACTTGTTTCACCAAACTCAGGGTCATTCACTGAAGTGTGGATGTCACAACAGCCCCCACCTGCTGTCGGCAGCAGAGAGCTCCCCCGAGCAGGAACGGGGGTCCAGTGACTCTGGCCTGCTGCTCACGGGACATCTTCAGCCAGTCTGACAGCTCTCACAGAGAGGCTGTTTGTGGGTACAAGATCCTTGAAGGAAACACTACCTGCTTTGAAACGAGAACCAGCAAGAGCCGTGAGAGGATAGTGACGTCATAAACAGTTCTATTGTACAAGTTAATTAAAATAATACGTAAGATTTCAGCCTTTAACTTTTTCCTATTGTAACATTTAGACATTCTTTTACATTTCATAATATTCACCGTTACAAAACTTTGTTTAAAGTTTCATTCTTAAATTGGTTAAAAGAACATATGACGTCTGGATTGACTTGTCAACAGTTTAAACTTGTATTTAAAGCTCTTAATATGTAGAAGGTGTTTTACTTGAAGCCTGATCCTCACAATGTCGTATGGAAGCCTCCTCACAGCTTTCAAAATGTTCCCCTCTATTGGCTAGTAAATTGTAAAACGTAAAATTTTGGAGGCTAATGGCCCTGCCATGATACAGTTTTATGAAATATTAATCGCAATTCTGTCAATATAATATGCTCTTAACATAACTGTTATTTGTTTACTCATGTACCTGTGTACACCAAAGCGTATTTATTAATTAATTCCTTAATTCTTTCAACAAAATTCTGTAAAACTTTTTTTTTGTTCCTTTTCCTACTGGCCAGTTCTACTGCAAGTAGTCTCACTGATTTTACAGCAGAAATATACTATGTACTTAATAGATAAAACCCCATATTTCCTGCACAGTTAGTGTGGTGAGCGGATTAACATTTATTAGGTGAGCTCTGAGGTGGTGTACAGAGAGGGATTTGGGCTGGAGGAAGCATCCAGTGGTGACCTTTGCAAGGAGCATTGAGGGGTGAACTGTGCAAGGTGGTAGAGCAAGGGGAGCCTTGAGAAAGCTAGAGAGAAGAGCTTCTTGGGGACTTTGAGGGCGGGGGCCTTGAGTTCTTCTTTTAGCAATTCCTCTCTTGGTTTTCTCTCAATTTAAATACCTGATCCTGGTTGAGTTAGCCACTGTGGTTTGGTTGACCAGGCTACATCTTTGTGGCAGAAACCTTTCACTTTGCTTGAAGCCTGGCTGGTCCGGTAAAGGGTATTGTAATCCTTGGAGCTGTCATACAATAATGATCAAAGTGAACAGACCAGTGTGTCTCCATTCACACGTACACAACAAAGTGGACCAAGATGTTTTTCACACTTGGCTGTCATTGTTAGACAAAGAACCTTGCAAAGCACTCAGTGCCCCTGAATTATATATGTAATCAGGTTGGGGAGATAAGAGTAGTATCGCAGACACTTGCTGCCTAAGTTGTGCAGGCCCTGGAGGTAGTGGGGATGAACACTTATTTTGGGGTACCAAGACTTTTTTTTTTCCATCGGATTTGCCCCATAGGGACAAAAGGTTTATGTATTAAAATAAAAAGCTATGACCGCTGCGACAAAGGGGGTAAGCATAATTGGAAAAAGCACCTCCAAATGTCAGATGGACATAAGAAGTGTACGGTGGTGTAACTATGATGCAGAATAAACATGAGGCAGCCTCAGTAGTCCGCAGCACTGGGCTCTGAAGAGGAACCTTGTGTCCTACACCAGTGGTTCCCAACCTTTTGACTTCTGTGGACCTCCACTTTTTCATTACTGAAACCCGGGGACCCCCAATGAATCATTATTGGAATCTGGGGACATCTCACTGAGCCATTACTGAAAGCTGGGCACCTAATCTGTTATTTAATTTTCTAAGCAGTCGCGGACCCCCCCTGAGGAGGCTTCACGGACCCCCAGGAGTCCCCGGACCACAGGTTGGGAACCAGTGTCCTAAACTGATTTATTTTATTTTTAGTAATCCAGCGCACGTGCACCATCTAGTCCATGCTTCACTAGCAAGGAGCTTCTAAACTATAGCTCTCATGTGTGCACCACAGCCTTCTAAATTAAAAGCTTTTGCTTGGATGAATTAAATTCAGAGTGTATATTTTAGATAACAGTGTGTTAATTTTGAGAACTCATAAACTGATATTTGTAGAAAAATGGCCACATTTACAAAATATATTCAAAGCTGATATTTGAGTGATAAATCCTGTTTCATTGAAAAGACATTTTACAAATATTATTTCCTTGTTGACACAGACGTTGCTTCTATGGCTGTGATGTATCCCCTATGTAGAGGCATTCCGGATTGACCAAGCCTTTCTCACATTACTGCCGGCTCCCTTGCGGATGCACTGAGGTGGTCGCTGGTAGTGACCTTGCGCATGGTGGCCACTAATGAAACCTTATCTGATGTGGACACTATCGCAACATAACTTTAGTACTTTACGTTTCATGGAACATAAGTAGCTCTTATTTCAGAAAAGGTTGGAGACCCCAGATGTAGTCTGTTCCTCGATGAGTCTGATAGTTTCCGCTCAATAAAAAGGATTGTCCCATATTATGGGCCTGGCCAAGGAATAATGATAACTTATCGCCTGCTGAAATCTTAAACTTTCTCTGATCCTCTGTGCTGCAATACTTTGTAAAAGCTTGCACTGAAGTTCAACTTTTCTCAAGTAAATTTTAGCCTTTACTGATTACTACTATAGTTTACTTCTTTTTGAAAAGTGTTCTGAAAGACTGAACGTTCAGTTATAAACTCCTGGTTTGCTTTCAGGCCATTGGGAATGCAAAAACCACCAGAAACGACAATAGCAGCCGCTTTGGAAAGTACGTTGAGATCGGTTTCAGTGCTAAATACCACATCATTGGTGCCAACATGAGAACGTACCTGCTGGAGAAATCGCGTGTCGCCTTCCAGGTTTGTGCTTTATCAAGGTTTCCAGAGGGCAGTCGCCTCCTTGCCGTCTCCTGCATCCTATTGCCTAGTGTTCTTACCTTTAAATGTGGTCTGTGCTGGTATTATCTCTTACCGTGCTGGCCCGCCTCGCCTACCTCTTGCGGTCATCTGACTTACCTTCCTTCCCTTTGCTATCTTTTAATCTTAAAAGCTGCCTGTGCCAAAAACCTTCTCCCCTTAGAACTTCCATTCAGTGGTACTTCTTCTGTCTGCCTCTTATCCTGTGGGTTCTATTCCTACCCCCGCTCCTTTTTGTGCTCCCTTCTAGAATGCTTTCCTGTGCCTTTGTCGTCCATAATCTCTGCATCTCTGTGGCTTCATTGCTCTCCTGTGGTACTTCTCTGCTGCCTTCTCCTTGTGCACCTCATCCTTTTTAACTTTGAGGCTCTCAGTATCTCTTATATTAAAGCTTCCCGGTTGTTTTACATGTTTCTAGTTGAAGGTCCTCTATGGTAGTGCCTTCTGCATCCTGGGTCTGTCCTTGGCTCAGTGAAGGTCGTCTTGATTGATCTCTTGCCCCTGGAATCTCTATCTCAGCTGGTCCCCTTCTCCCCTTTGCCAGATCACAAAGTGCAGCTTCTCCAAGGCTGAAATCCTGCAGGTTAAATCCTACATTTTGGAGTTGATATCTGATTTTTGTTAGGCTTACAATGAACCACAGGAGTGCTCTAGTGTCCAAACTTGCGCACAAGGTTCATCGGATGGAAAATAATACTTACGTTCGTTATACTGAAATGTGAATGTATTCTACTGGTATTTATATGGCGCTTTCAATATCTATTTTGATGCCTAACGCACGCTCTCAGAGTTGAGTAAGCGGATACTCAGAAGCATTTTTTATCGTGCTACATACCCCGGACACACAGTGCGCCTCACTTTTCTGGGTGTCCTTCGGGTGCATGTCTGAAAGCAATTTGGTCATAAATGTTCTGATGGAGGGGGAAGTTGGGTGCTGTGTGTGTGTGGGGCTGAGTGTGGGTTAGAAGTGTTACACAGGGATTTAGACAGCACATACGTGTGGTTGCTTCAGAAAAATGTGCAAAATGGCTTTTATATTCCGTCATTACATATTGGTTGTCGGGGTAGTGCTTCGGTTTCAATAGATCATCCTAATGGTATGCATCCAGTTGTTGGGCAGAGTTGCATCCTCCTAGTCGTCTACCAGGGTGATACCATGGACCCGGTCTTTCTAGGCATTTGAGAGACCACCTTCAGCGTCTTATGTTCTTTTAACATGGGTACTATGTAGCCTTCTAGAACTTAAAACATGTTTTAAGGTTTAAGGGGGAACTCCAAGTTTTTGATGCCTTTCTGAATTCCAAGTGATTGCTTCTCACCTTTGTTAGTGTGTTCCAGAGGTTACAGGTTTGTTTTGAGAAAGACCTTCCACCTATACAGTTTTTTTTTTTTTCCGCGCCTCATTGGTGGCAGGCTCTTTGGTAGCGGGGCTGTTCTCGCAGTAAGATCTCTCCTTAAGGGAATAGGGAATGGATTTTGATTGGAGGTAGGTCAATCCAGTAGAGAGGATGCCTTGAGATAGACCCAGAAGGCTTTGAAGGATATTCATCTTGCGACCGGTAACCAGCGGAGGCCTCGGCGCAGGGCTACGTGTTCACGTCTGTTTAGTGTCTGGTCTATACCAACTTTGCCGTGTCTTTCAGGGTTGCTTTCTAAATGCACACCAATGTTTCACTTTCGAACCTCAGTTTAACGTAGAGTTCACGTGTGATGCGTAATATACAAATCAACTTGATTAGTTTAGTTTCAGGGATGCCCTGATTGTTCTTGGCTCTGTTTTGAGTGTAACCGTTTTCTTTGCTCTTATGTTTTCCAACAGGCTGGATCGGAGCGAAATTATCATATTTTCTACCAGCTTTGTGCCTCTGCCCACTTGCCGGAGTTCCAGGGACTTGGCCTCAGTAAGTGCATAAAACTGGAGCTGGGGGGCTCTGAGAGTTGTGCGAGTAGAACAGGGGCGAGGGAGCTCTTCAGGTACAGCCACTGGGTTTGTGGACTTTGGATGTATAAGAGAAGGGTAGGCCGGACCAATAATACGATTTTAGGTTCAGTAAAGGTGCTCGATTTTTTGTTGTTTTTACATGAGGTCAAAAAGCCTGTTGGACACTGCCAGACTGGGCGTACCAGGCATCAGGTGTTTCCCCAAGAGGCCGACAGGGTGAGGGCACTTGTGTTACTGGGGAGGCGGTTTTGCAGAAGTGCAGCCGTTTTAAATCCACTGCTGAAATTCTTGTATATCCAACGGTTTTCAGGCAACAATAAAAGTGCCAAGTTAACTGGTGATTGAAGTACCTGCGGGAGAAAGATTGGAGTTTTGATTAGTGGCAGTTTTGACTCATCTAAGGTAGCGCTGAAGGTTAATATGGCTGCTGCAAATAACATGTACTATGCAGAGTACAGACCAGTATTTTATGTGCATAGATTAATAGAATACTGCATTTGTCACATAAATTACAATCCTAATGTAGCACAGTGAGCTATGAACTGCCATCAAAGAGCTGCATGCAAACTGCATGGGACAGGTTACAAAGCCATGCTTTTTTCTCAGTGTTTGATTATCGTAACTGTGTTTAAAAGGGTTTGTTTTAGTAGGAACAAATAGTTATTAGTAAAGTCAACCCTAAGCACTGTTACGTTCTGAGTCAAGAGTTTATGCTTCCCCAGACCAAACACTCCTAAAAATGCCTTCCAGTATGGATGACACATGAATCCTACACCTTGTGGTCCCCTCTGTCTTATGTAACATTTTCTTTACACTGATGTACACACTTATGATTCATTGTCTCTGTATGTGTGTGTGTGATGTAAAGCGCTCCGACACCCAACGCTGGTATGAGAGGCGCTATAAAGCAAATGACACACATGTGAGAGAGGGCATAGAGAGACGAGAGGCAGTGTTAGAGGCTGATGGTAAGGGAATCGCTGAAGAGCCCCAATAAAGATTGCCATAGCCTGGTGCACTGTAAGGTCATCATTTACTATGCTTCAAAAACAAATACAATTGAAATATGTAATGAAAAATGTGTTGTAGAATGCACTGTTGCCCATTTTTCCCAAATGTTCTTTGGGGAGGAGACCCTGTGCCCCATCACCCCTAAAGCCCCATTATAGTGGTCAGGTGCACTCGCTATGTACCTATGTATCCTATGGGAGCTGATCTAACGAAATGTGCCAGGTCAGCCTTGGGTTCCCAGTCCGGCCTTGCCTGTTGGGAGGCTTGAACACGCAAGCGTGGGTGCTGAGCAGGCGCTGGGGGCAGCTGTGCAAGCAGGAGAGCCATGCTGCAGGTATGGTGAAGTGGTGCAGCGAGCTAGCAGGAGAGCCATGCTGCAGGTATGGTGACGTGGTGCAGCGAGCTAGCAGGAGAGCCATGCTGCAGGTATGGTGACGTGGTGCAGCGAGCTAGCAGGAGAGCCCTGCTGCGGGTAGCGAGCTAGCAGGAGAGCCATGCTGCGGGTATGGTGAAGTGGTGCAGCGAGCTAGCAGGAGAGCCATGCTGCGGGTATGGTGACGTGGTGCAGCGAGCTAGCAGGAGAGCCATGCTGCGGGTATGGTGACGTGGTGCAGCGAGCTAGCAGGAGAGCCATGCTGCGGGTATGGTGACGTGGTGCAGCGAGCTAGCAGGAGAGCCATGCTGCGGGTATGGTGACGTGGTGCAGCGAGCTAGCAGGAGAGCCATGCTGCAGGTATGGTGACGTGGTGCAGCGAGCTAGCAGGAGAGCCATGCTGCAGGTATGGTGACGTGGTGCAGCGAGCTAGCAGGAGAGCCATGCTGCGGATATGGTGAAGTGGTGCAGCGAGCTAGCAGGAGAGCCATGCTGCAGGTATGGTGACGTGGTGCAGCGAGCTAGCAGGAGAGCCATGCTGCAGGTATGGTGACGTGGTGCAGCGAGCTAGCAGGAGCACTTTGGGAACAGCTCAGCACAACTGGCGGATGCTCCTGAGGAGGTGCTGGTGTACGAGGCTGCATGTGGACTGTAAAGTCACTCAGTGCATCACAAGCACGCAAGTGGTCAGCCCTTGGCCTGTGTCATGTGTCCGTTCTCGGACCCTGGGAGTCGCACAGGTCTTTCAGCGGGCCTTGCACATCACTTGAGTGGATGTGAAGAGCTGCAACTGGGTAGACTCTTGCAGACCCTTGTTTTGTTAATGTGTGAAAAATGTTGAGCATTTCCTGAAATCCGCTCAAATCTGTAGTTCTGTTAGCTGAAAGCTGCTGGTAACATTTACAACACAGCACTTTACCTTCCCTTAACTTTGTCATTTTTTTCTTGGAAGACTTATCGTGTTGACTTGTTTTAAAATGTAATTTGTGAATTTATTTAACACGATGTACTGAATAAAATAAACAAAAGCAATAATAGGAGAAAGATATAGCCATCTACTCAAATAATTGCACAACGTGAATCCAGGGGAGAAAGCCTGCCTTCCCCACCTGACCAGTTGTGTAATCCTAGGCAATTGATTTATAAATTATGCCTGGTTTTTCATCATCGAATTCGACAGCATCTTTGGAAAATATCCGTTCAGGCTCTTGCTTTTAGACAAACCTGTTTCCCCATCTACGGAAATACCTCGGGTGCACATGACAACTGGCTTTGTCCGAGTGGGTGGCCTGAATGTGTGGGCTCCAGTTCAGAAACAATCACCTCTGATAAATGCCCGTCAGAGCAATGATCTAATAAAACAAAACACTTTCAGATGTTACAGAAATACACATTTTTGAATAGATTTAATCCGGTTTTCACACATTTGCTGCAGGATTTATATGCAAGCTTTGTTAATGGCTTGGCTCGTGTTTAGGTTTTGGATGCAAGCCACGCCATTGACTCTGCTCGGCTCTCCCTGTCATTTTGCTGGCTTGTTACCACTTTTGTAGATTGGAGGCAATGGTTGAATGTTGTGTTGCCCTTGGCATGTGTAGTCATTTGGTGTACAGTAGTGGTGGGTGAGCCAGCAGGATGACAGGTAGAGCTGATGCAAGCGCCTGCTTGAGATCTATGAGCCCAGACCTGAAAATAGTTGGCATCCAATTCATGCAACAAACCTCATGCGAAAATATCATAGTCTCTTTAAAGTTAATAATAGGTAGAGGCGTTTCATCGTAATACTTATGAGTATTTTTACACAGCGCTCGCCCAGATCTCGCTTATTGAAAGGTGCTGTCATATGCAATAAAGGAGGCTCTGTAAAATGTTTGCAAAGATTAAGTAATTGGGTGAAGCGGGGGAGTCAGGAATGCTCCTAGGTTTTCTGGTTTCACATTGTGCAATTCCCTCACTTCACTCCTTTTTAACACCGAAGGTTTATGCTTTTTTTTTTTTTTTTTTTTTTTAATTATTCTTGGCACACAATTGAATTGGAATTCTTATAGAGCACACTGCCACTCCCCAAGGAGCTTCCTGGCGCTATGCGGAGAAGCCACTTGATTGTAATGCTGAACTAAAATCCTGGGTCCTCAGATTAGGGAATCAAAGAATAACGGAGCAATCAGAGACGCTTAAGAGCCCGGGCTTCAGTTCCTTTTTAGGGTCGAGCCTGCTTTGCATGCGCTCGCGCATGCGTATAGCAGGGAGACTCTTTAGTATTTAGAAAAGGGCTCCGAGCCCTGTCAACTTCACGTCAGTGCTTTTTATTGGTTCGTGGGCTTCCCTAATTAAATCGGCTTGCTTTCATTAGTCGAAGGCACGCATAGGTCATGCCTTTTCCGGTGGCTAGCCCTCGTCGAGCGCAGCGACCAAGTACAGAAAACATGCGAGGCTCGCTGTTTTCCATCTGGCTGGTGGACTTTTTTTTAAAACTAATTTACGAGCCCGATCTCGCTTGGCAGAAGTCGAGCGCTTTACCTACTTGATTTCACTTTTTCGGGTTACGTGCATAAATGCACTTTTGCCCGATAGGTGAAAAGTCGGGTTAGGAGTTTACAACGCGATCGGCTCTAACACGAGCAAACGCGAGACCCGATGCATTGTAAATGCTTGTTTAAGATTGCCTCCCTATCAATAAGTTTTAGGGTAGTCGAAGTGTGTTACAGGCCCTCGGGCCAAGGACTAAGACAGATTTACCCCCTGGTGTCCTAAGTCTGAAGGGGCAGGCTGGAAAAGGTTTGTCTCCGAGGACTTCAGGGGCCTAGTGGTAGTGTAATGAATACATCTGGCCGATGGATCTCCAGGCCCTATGGGCCAGTATGCTCTAAAGGTTGATAAGAGAAGTTTGAAAAGCACCCGTTTGTGAACAGGCAGCCAGTGTAGGGGCATCAGTGCGACAGAGGCGGGTGCACATCTGGGGAGTCTCAATACAGCTGTACAATGTGGAGTTAGTAGATAGCCTGTTTGGACGGACCAGCATACAGGCAGTTACAATAATCCAATCTCCACGTGATCCGAGCACAAGCCACAGTTTTCCTGGCTGAAAATGGGAGAGAATCCAAACTTTTTAAATTATTTTATTAAACTAAAACACATCCCTGCTACGGCAGGTGCTTGTGGATGAAAGGACAAAGTGGTGTCAAATTTTCCTCCTAGATTCCTGACAGTCTCAGCTGTGGCAGGGGAAGGGGTAGCAAACTCGGGCCACCACAGGCTTGGATCGAAGAAGTTAGATGTGCCTGCCAGCATGATCTCGGTTTTGTCGGTGTTTCACATTAAGGGATTGGATTGCATCCACCTGCAACAAGGCAGTTTTTAAAGTTGACCTCAGAACCGATGGATGCCTTAGCCAGTGATAGGATCAGCGGAGTATCAACCACGTAGGAGATAGTTTCCATACCAAAGGATGTGATGAGAGAGATCAATGGGTGTGTGTGTGTATATGTGTGTGTGTGTGTGTGTGTATGTATATATATATATATATATATATATATATATATTTTTTTTTTTTTGGTAAAGGAACCAGGCTCAGATGATCCCTGAAGGACCCCTGATGTCACAAACGTTTCCGTGGATGAAAAGTGACCTTATCGAATTGTTTGTCTACAGTCTGTGTGGAAAAAAAAAAACAGTTAATTGTGTATTAACCAGTATTTCAAGCATTTTATTCCTGGCTGGTAATGGGGAGATTGGGCGCATATTTGATGATAATGTTGGATCAGCTAGAGTTTTTTTTCTGCAGTGGTTTAATCACTGCCAGCTTCCACTCTGTAGGGACCTCTCCAGTGGCTCATGACATGTTAGAAATTTTGTTGATCACTGGATTGGCCGTATTTACAACTTGATGCAAGACCGACTGGGGCCGAGGGTCAACTGGTGATCCTGATCCACAATACATAATTCCCTGCCGGGACTGGGCTAAAGTGATTGAAAGACAACCAGAGATTCTGTTTCTGACTTGGACCGGGCACCAGCTACCGGGACATCTGTCAAAATTAGGGCTTGTGAAATCTTGTTGAATCGCACGTATTTTGTCTGGAAAAAAACCAGCAATTCAATTGCATGAAGTTTGCAAAGGTGGAATTTCCCTGACTAAGGCTTTGGGTTGAAGAAAAGATTTGGACGTCTTGAAAATAGCTTGCTGATCATTTCGGGCTTCCTCTACCTGAGTGGGGAAGTACGCTTTTTTTGGCTCCTTAATCTGCCTATGATACGCTTCCAAGGCTGTTTTAAAACAGAGCAAGTCTTCCAAATTATAAACCTTCCTCCATTTTCATTCAAGGTGGTTGCAATGGCAGTGTTGTTCCACAAGAGTCTGGGTGAACCAAGGGGCTGAAGGTTGGCATTTACCTTTCTTCTTTCTTACTGATGTGGCTGGAGCTAAATGTTCAATTGCATTAATAATCCCTTCATTGAAGGAGGTGACAGCTGCCACCGTATTACCTACTGAAGTAGGACTAGAGGTAGCTAGATTTGAGAGATTCGGGTTCCTTAGTAGTTTGCCCCAGCTATGCATATTGAGAGAAAGTAGGTTAGACATGGAAGGGGGGGGGTCCTTTGCTGCTTGATACAAATTCTGAAAAGGACCAACTCTGTCTAATCAGGCTTTCACCTTTAATATTGGGATTATTTGAGAAAATCCCATCTAAGGTGTGATCCGCAGCATGTGTGGGACCATTTACTAGTTGATTAAGTCCTACTATACTTAAGATGTCTAGGAAATGAGATGTGTCGGGTCATTTTTACCCTCTAGATGAAAATTGAAATCCCACATTAAAGAGAATTGCTCGTAGTGTAGTGAGAGAGGGGCCAGAGCTTCACCCCGTGTGGATAGAAATACTGAACCCGTAGCAGAAGGGCGATAAATTAGCCCTCCTAGAAAAGATTGAGTATGCCCAGTCTTAAAGCAGAAGCAGGGGCAGTCTGCTTCATTCAGAGAATCTAGGTTGAGAAGTTCAAATTGAAAAATGTCTCGGAAAATAATGGCCAGGCCACCTTCACGCTTGCCCAGTCTCTCCTGCCTACTAATGTTATAACCAAGAGGGAGGGCAAGAGCAATAGCGGCATTGCAACGTCCCTTCAACCAGGTTTCCGTAATAAAGAGGAAATTCAATTCAGATTCTGTTATAAGGTTGTGAATATCTTGAGTGTGTTTACTAAGTGAACAAGCGTTGATTAGACCTCCTACTACTCATCCATCCTCTCAAACTTTTTTTTAAATATAGGGAGGTTTAGATTGAACCCTGAAAATATGTTTACATTTAAGACAGGAGGAAGGCCCTACAATCTTCAGGAAAGGGAGGCTAGGCTCACTATGCAGGGTAACGTCATTGAAAGATTTCAAAAGACTATCATTTACCTGGTTGAAAACTGGCAATATGGCTAGTGCTGGTCGTGGACGGGTGCAGAGAGGCTTGCCTGTGGCGTGATGTCGTGCACCCAATGCACGTCCGTGAAATACCTTGCCTCCCAAAAGAAACTAGAGCGGCTGTGTCCCAAAAATGGTGGCTCTCGGTGAAGCAACTTCCCACCAAGAACTGGAGTCCAGAACAAAGTGCAATGTGCAAAATAAAAACAAAGTCCCCTCAATGAATCTTTAGAAATGCCAACAAGGCCCCCACTTAAAGCTTAACAATTAAAAAGGAGCAGAAGAGTATTTCCAATTTAAAAATGGTTCATGTATGCACCTGTTTCAGTGCAATTCTCCGCACTCAGTCAGTCTGGATTTGTAAAGCACGGCTTGTCACCTGTGAGGGTATCCAGGTGCTGAGAGTGTCTAGCTTAGTCGAACAGCTGGGTCTTGAGCACTTTTCTGAATTCCAGAAGGGAGGAGGAGGTTCGCAGGTGAGATTGTTCCATGATCTTGCCAGGAGGTAGGAGAAGGAACATCCTCAGCTGCAGCTCCGGCGGATGCAGGGGATATGTGCGAGGGAGAGGGATGCAGAGCGCAGGAGTCTGGGCATAGGGGTAGGGGGTGGGGTTGGTGTAATTTCAGGGGGTGGTTGAGGTAAGCTGGTCTCGGATTGTGAAGAGCTTTGTAGGTGTGGATCATCATCATCATCATCATGTATTGGCATCTTTTCTGGATGGGGAGCCAATGGAGCTTCCTGAGGCTGGGGGTTATGTGGGTCTGTTTAGGGAGGTTAAGGATGAGTCTAGCCGCTAAGTATGGTCTGCAGTCTCTTCAGGAGCTGGATGGAGATTCCTTCGTAGCTTGCATTTCTGTAGTCTAGTCTGCTTCTGACCAGGGCCTGGGTGACGTTATTGCTGGTGTTGACATGGAGCCATTTGAAGATCTTAGGGAGCATGCGAAGTGTTGGGACGCAGACGGAGGAGACGGAGTTGATCTGGTTTTTCATGGTGAGATTCTTGTCTAGTAAGATGCCAAAGTTGCAAGTGTGGTCAGTTGGGGTGGGTGCAGGTTCAAGTTTTGTAGGCCACCAGGAGTCGTTCCAAGGGGATGGGTTTCAGGAGATCAGTGCTTCTGTCTTGTCTGTATGGAGTTTTAGACAGCCCAATGGATGAAAAACAACTGTCTGTTGTACACCTGTGGAAGCTGGCCTTTGTGGTGGTGGGGCCTTCTAAAAGTGAAAGAATCAGCTGGGTGTCATTATCATAGGATATGATGTTAATTCTGTGGGATCTGATGATGTTGGCCAGGAGGGTCATGTAGATGTAGAACGTTGTAGGGCTAAGGGATGAATCTTGGGGAACACCACAGATGATGTCCTTGTATCCAAGGTGAAAGGTGGTAGGCAGATTCTCTGGGCTCTTCCGGTCAGGAACGATGCAATCCACTTGAGGATGTTCCCTTGGATTCTGATGAGATGCCGTCTCATGATGAGGGTGTAGTGGGATGCAATGTTGAATTCTGCTGAGAGGTTGAGGAGTATCCTCTGTCGAGGAGGGCTTTAATGTCGATAGTGGCAGCAATCAGGCGGTCTCGCTGCTATGGTTGGTGTGGAAACTAGACTGGGAGGGGGGGGTCCAGGAGGTTATCTCTTTCCAGGTGTAGAGAGAGTTGGCAGTTAATGGCTTTTTCGAGTACCTTGGTGGCAAAGGGGAGCGGGGAGATGGGGCTGTAGTTTTTTAGTTTGCTGGAATGTGCAGAAGGATTTTTGAGGAGTTTGACTTCTGCGTGTTTCCATGCTTTGGGGAAGTCGGCTGAGGTTATGGATGAGATAAAGATGGTGGTGAGCTCCTTGCTGATCGTCTTGCTGCTGAGGTTGAAGATGTGGTGGGGACAGTGTAGGAAAGTGCCACTGTTGGCATGGATACACCTCCCCCCCACCCCCAACACACACACTTTTTGCCTAGGGTTGATGCCAGTTATGATTGAAAGTGTGCTGGGACCCTGCTAACCAGGCCCCAGCACCAGTGTTCTTTCCCTAAAACTGTACCTTTGTTTCCACAATTGGCACAGCCCTAGCACACATTTAAGTCCCGTGTAAAAGGTACCCATGGTACCAAAGGCCCCATGGCGAGGGAAGGTCTGGAAGGGCTGCAGCATGCATTATGCCACCCTAGGGGACCCCTCACTCAGCACATGCACACTGCCTTGCAGCTTGTGTGTGCTGGTAGGGAGAAAAAGACCAAGTCGATAAGGCACCCCTCTCAGGGTGCCATGCCCACAAACCACTGCCTGTGACATAGGTAAGTCACCCCTCTAGCAGGTCTTATAGCCCTAAGGCAGGGTGCATTATACCACAGGTGAGGGCATAGCTGCATGAGCAATATGCCCCTACAATGTCTAGGTCTATTCTTGGACATTGTAAATGCAGTGTAGCCATATTGAGTATATGGTCTGGGAGTTTGTCATTACGAACTCCACAGCACTGTAATAGCTTCACTGAATACTGGGAAGTTTGGTATCAAACTTCTCAGCACAATAAACCCACACTGTAGGAAGTTGGCTCTGTGGACACTATCTCTCACTTTGAGATAGTATCTACAGAGTCCAGGGGTTCCCCTTAGAGGTTGATAGTGCCAATAATAGATATTACTAATGCTCTATTTGTGGTAGTGTGGTCTAGCAGTAGGCTTATCAGAGGGTAGTGTTAAACATTTGTTGTACACACAACCAAAGATTTAACTCTGGGCCAATAGGTTTTTATATAGAAAATATTATATTATTTTCTTAATTTATTTTAGAACCACAAGATTCAGATTTCAAGTAAATACATAAATTGTAAGGTACTTGGCATAGGTAAATATAGAACTTTGAATGAAAACAGTAATGTACACAGTTTTGTCAAAAATGGCAATAAGCTATTTTAAAAGTGGACACACTGCAAAATTCAGCAGTTCATGAGGGAGGTAAGTACAAGTTAGTTTAGCAGGTAAGTAAAGCACTGACAAGTTTAGTCTCCGGGGCATAGGCAGCCCACTGTTGGGGGTTCAAGTCAACCCCAAACACCCAGCAACACTGGGCCGGTCAGGTGCAGAGGCCAAAGTAGGACCCAAATAGCATAGCCTCTTATGGAGCCTAGAGGTGCTCCGGTTCCAATCTGATAGCAGGTAAGTACCTACATCCTCGGGAAGCAGACCAGAGGGGCTTTGTAGAGCACTGGGGGTGGGGTCCCAAACAGGCACACAAAATACACCCTCAGGGGCACAGGGGTGGCCGGGTTCAGTGTGCAAAGTAGGTGTCTGGTTTTGTATTGGTTTCAATGGAGGGACCCGGGGGCCACTCTGGCAAGGCAGGCAGGGCACAGGGGGGCTTCTTGGGCCATCCACTGACTGGGCAACGGTGAGGGTTGCCTGCTGGTCACTCCTGCACCAGAAGTTGGTTCCTCTCGGGCCTGGGGGCTGCGGGTGCAGTGCTTCTTCCAGGCGTCGGGTTCTTTGTTACCGGGCAGTCGCGGTCAGGGGGAGCCTCTGGATTCTCTCTGCAAGTGTTGCTGTGGGGGTACAGGGAGGTCGCCTCAGGGTGTCCACGTCGTGGGAATCGCCTGGGGGTCCTTGCTGCAGTGTTGGTTTCTCTGGACACGAGCTGGGGGCGTCGGGTGCAGAGTGTTGGGGACTCATGCTTCAGGAGTGAGGTGGGAGTCTCTTTAAAGATGGTTTCTTCTTAAATGTTTGGACAGAGCCGCTGTCCACGGGCGTTTCTTGGTCCTTTGGGTTGCAGGGCAGTCCTCTGAGTTGGCAGAGGTCCTGGTCCCGCTGGATGCGTTGCTGTTGCAGGTTCTTTGACTCTGGAGACAGGCCAGTAGGGCTGGAGCCAAGTCAGTTGTCGTCTCCGTCTTCTCAAAGGCTCAAGCCTCAGGTTACAGTGCCCCAGAGCACTCCAGCTAGAGGAGATACCCCCCCCCCCAGACAAAGCCCCACTTTTGGCTGCAAGTCCGTCGGGAACATTAGGGAAAACAGGAAGGGGTGACCACCCCAGCCAGGACCACCCCTAGGGTGTCCAGAGCTGAGGTGACCCTCTCTTTGTAGAATCCTCCATCTTGGTTTTTTAGGACAGAGACCAATAGGCATAGGAATGTCCCTTACACCCCCTCCACCCCCCCACCCAAAAGGGAGTGGATCCAATAAGGGTGTAGCCACCCTCAGGGATAGTAGCCATTGGTTACTGTCCTCTGACCCTTAACACGCCCTTAAATCTAGGTTTTAAGGGCCTCCCTGAACCCAGCTCACCAGATTCCTGGTGACCTACAAGGAGGACTGTTAAGCTGAAACCCCCAGCAGAGAAGAAGGAAGACGACAACTGCTTTGGCCCCAGCCTTCAACAAGACCAGCAATGCTTCCAGTGGCCCCACAACCTCTGCCAACTCCAGAGGACTGCCCTGCATTGAAAAGGACCAAGAACTCCCGAGACAGCGGCTCTGTCTAAAAGAAACCAACAACTAAGGACTCCCACCTCACACTAGATGCGTGAGTCCTGACCCCTGTGCACCAGACGCACACGGCCTGTGTCCAAGTGGTCCACCCAGGAAGAAAGGGTCCCCAGACGATTGTGAGCAAGAACCCACCATGGGTTGACCCCTCCACGACGACGCCTGCAGAGGGAATTCCGAGGACCCTCCCTGACCGTGAGCTCTGGACGAAGATAACAGATGCCTGAAGAACTACTGCACCCGCAGCCCCCAGGCCTTGGAGAAACCGACCCCCCCCCCCACCCCCGGTGCAGCATCGACGAGCAGGCGTCCCTCCTCCCTTCCCCACCGGTGCACCTGGCTGCCCTAGTGTCGCTGGCGGTGCGTGTTTGGTGCCTACTTGGGGCCCCTCCAGGGCTCTCCTGAACCCCCTCTGTCTGCCCTCCAAAACCACGGGTACTTACCTGCCAGCAGAACAGTTTACGAGTGCCCCCCTGTCTCCATAGGAGCCCACGTTAATTTGGTGTCTCTTTGACCTCTGCACCCGACCGGCTCCGGGATGCTGGCAGTGTGTGTTTGGGGTTCACTGGAACCCCCAACAACTGACTACCTACACCCTGGAGAGAAGAACTGTAAGTTGTATACTTAACTGCAAAACTGCACTATCTTTTCTTCCCACAGGAACTGCTGAAAAATGCAGTGTCCACTTTTAATAATAGCTTTTTGCCATTTTAAGAAAAACTTTATACATTGTTGATTCCATTCAAAGTCCTGATCATATAAATGCAAAGTACCTTTTATTGTATGTACTAACCTGCAAACTGAATCTTGTGGTTCTAGAAATAAATTAACAAAACATATTTTTCTATATAAAATCCTATTGGTCTGGAGTTAAGTCATTCAGTGTGTGGTTCTTCTATTGCTTGTGTGTGTGCAGCAAATGCTTAACGCTACCCTCGGATAAGCATTAACTGCTCGACCACACTACCACAAATAGAGCATTAGTATTATCTATTATTGCCTCTGTCAAGCCTCTGGGGAACCCTTGGACTCTGTGCACAATGTATCTCATTTTGATATAGCATATACAGAGCCAGCTTCCTAAAGGTCGGGATCGGTGGGTGCCTCTGAGTGTACGGAGTTCATGATGGCTGTGCTGTCCTGTACACTGAGCTGGTCCCAGGTGGTGAGCAGGTGGTTGGAGAACCCTTCAGGAGTGGCATCTGCATGGGTGAGGAGGCAGAGGATGGCACTCGTGGTGGGTTGAGGCTTTGAAGTTTTTTGTGGATGGTGATTTTATTCTGGTAACAGAAGTCCACCAGGAAATCCCAGAGTTCTTGAGAAGGGGTGATGGTGTTTTTGGTTGTTGCTGGGTTGGAGAACTCCCTGATGATTCTTGAAGAGTTCCTTGCTGTGGTTGGGACTGGTCTTGATGCGGTCAGCTAGGCATTCTTTTTGGTTTTATTCAGAAGTCTGTTATTTGTTGAGGGACCATTTGAAGGCTGCTGGTTTGTGGGCTCTTTGCTCGTGTGCCATTTCCTTCCTAGCCGCTTGCATAATGGAACCACGTGTGTGGCAGTCAGAAGCCACATTAAAGCTTGGCTCGTTTTGGGATCGAGGGTGCAAGAGGACCTTGAGCTGAGCAAGGCCTGTGGCGCGAGCTTGTGTGGGTCTCCAACATCTAGTGTACAGCGATAGAACGAGATGGAGAGCTGACCCATCAAGAGAGAAAGCGTAGCTAGCAAGTTTCCCAGGTACATGTGTGATGTGCTGCTCCAGTCCCGGTTTTTCCTTTCAAATCCTGGACTTGTAGTTTTATTTATTCCATTATAAAACAGGACTACAAGTCCCAGAAGTCAAAGGAAAAACCTAGACTGGAGTAGCACATTACTTATAGACATGGGAAACTATGACACGTGAGAGAGAGAAGAGCCCGAGAGAGAGAGTTTTTTTGGTACAAGGTGCGAAAATATAAGTTAATGTCTTTACAAGCTGGGCAAGGGTTGACAAAGGAAACACCTTAGTAAATGTTATCGCCAATCGGTAGTGGTCTGTTCAGCTTCCAGGCAATTTAAAGGTCTATTTAATGCATGTTGTATTTGTGGTAACTTCAACAGACTTATTTTATTTGCTCATTCTCAGCACGTTCTGGTGTGCAGACCTCTCGCCTTGGTCGCGCCGTTCACTAACTTTGCACAGTAGAGCCACTGTCCCATGCTGCCCTCTAGCGGGGAAACTGGAGAACGCGCTGATCGTGGGATCGTTGTTACTTAGCTGCTCCTTTATGGCCAGCTACTCTTGCTGTGAAAGGCCTGTTCTTTCACTATTTCTGAATCTCTGATCTTGGATTGCCATTATTGCGGACTTTTTTTGTTTTGTTTTTAAGTGTTTTACACTTTTCCTATTTTTTTTTTTTTTTTTTTACTTTATTCCTAAATATTTGCGTTAGCTGTATTATCTCAATCACCTGCCTGCATGCATAAAGTAGATAAATAAGGGGATCCCGAATAGTTTCATGCAGATGATGTGCAGCGCTCAGAGACGCGTTTGGTGCTATTAACGTCGCATTAGCCGTTAAACTACTTCAATGAGCTTGAGCGAGCCCTGCTCACGAGCACGCCCTTCTACCGGTGAGCGGTGAAGAGGAGGGTTCATGAAAATAGCTGCTTGTGCCATAATCCCACGCGCCACTTACAGTGAAACACTGGGCCCTGATTACGAAGCAGCTCCGTTATTGACATAGAACGCCACGGATGAGTTTAGGGGGAGACGAAATCAATTGACCGTAGATTGGCCACAAGGTCTTAAACACAAAGGTTCGAGGTCACGTGGTGCCCTCGCCCACAGGAGTCAGGACGACAAGCATCTTAGGTCGAAAGAATATTTTGGGGGTGCAGGCCCCCTCTCCTCCCTGCACTGAAATCCTAGAGCAGGGGACTTCAAACTGGGGGGGGGGGGGGAGAGGGGAGGAGCGTTTGGTTGGTGGGGGGCAGGGGGGGCTCAAGTGATCGGGGAGGGGGTGGTGCCAGGCTCTGGCTAAAATAAACATTACGCTGATAACAGGGCGTTGTTTCAAGCAGACAATATGGGCGGCAGTAAACCACTCTATAATGGGCTCTCATTAGCATGTTTTACCATTTATATCCAAGCTGGGAGTCTGTGTTGAAATGAAAGGGACTCCAAATACTCCCAAAACCCCATCTTCTAGTAAACACACGTGGATACTTTTACACATTAGTAGGGCCTGCCTGGCCAGAATCGTGTGTTTAGCATCATGCATTTAACTGCAGTTTTAAAACGGTAACATAACTTAACTGCAACGTTTAATTAAGTCTAGACACATTTAAACATTGCCAATTTAATAGAATAATTGTGAAAAAATTTGAGGGGGGGGGTCTGATTTTATTTTATTTTTTCTCCACCAGGAGATGCAGCAGTAAAGTGTGAAGGGCACTGTCCTGGAGCAGTGCTTTAAATGGAAATGCAGAAGTGCAGGTCCTCACTCTAGAGTGCCTGCTTGCTTCTGAGAAGTGCAGGTACTCTCCCATTACATGCATTGCACCAGTGCTGAGAAGTGCAGGTCCGAGTGCCTGCTTGCTTCTGAGAAGTGCTGGTACTCTCCCATTACATGCATTGTACCAGTGCTGAGAAGTGCCGGTACTCTCCCATTACATGCATTGCACCAATGCTGAGAAGTGCAGGTACTGTCCCTTTTAAATGAAAGAAGTGCAGGTACTCGGTACCGGACAGTACCTGCCCAATTAAAGCACTGTCCTAGAGTCTAATTTCGTTTGTCCTCAGTTTACTGCTCAAGTGGCCTGTCATCGCTAAACAACATTGGCGGGAAGAAAAGGACAAAAGTCACACCTACTGCAAAATTGTTGTGGTATTTTAGGATTTAAACAGTTGGACCTTTGCGCACTGCAGAGGCCAGAGCCTTCTAAAATATAATACTGGCTTAATAGGCAAATGACAAGTTTTCAAATGTATTTTTGTCTCAACTTGGGGGTGAAGCCTGCCACTCGCTCACCTTGGAGGCAGGTGACAAGTCTTATTTTCTGGAGAACATTGAACTGTGAACCTTCATGCTAGAGCAGTCCTGGAAGCCTCCATGGAGCTTGTCACGAGTGGGGGAGCCGCATACACTTCTGAACTCTAGTTGCCTAAAGGATGCTGATGATTACAAGCTGCAGGGACCCTGTACACACCTCTAAGTTTAGTGACCTGAACTGCCCTGCCCAGACCATACCTCCGCAGCCGGCATCTGCCCCGCCACCTCGCAGGGATATCGTGAGTTCTTCTCTGTGCCCCAGGTTTTGTCGGCAACCGACCATCTAAGACCACGTGTCCCATGTTATAACCGGCGCCGCTTCCTAGATGAGGTGAGCAGCTCCATTGAAGTACATAAATGTCTGTCTGTGTGTAACGGGAGAGGAAAGAATCTGCCTGCAAGTGCGTTTTTTGCGGCGTAGGTCCAGCAAGGTGACACCAAAGAATCCCCAAATGCGACAAAGGTGCCTCTGACACAGTTCTGGCCAAGTGTTTGTCATTAAAATAGTCCCATTCGGGATCCCGTGTGTGAAACTCCTCTTGACTCTAGTGTGTGATTGGCTCTCTGCATTGGACGCAGGATCATTAGATTGTATCTTCTCACTGAACAAGATGGGCAAGTGACTGTCTCTGTCCCATCATTGTATCCAGGGTGCCAATCTGACTGGGAAAATCGCCAGGAAGTCCTTTAGATCAGGGGTCTCCATAGGTCAAAAAAAGTAGGATCCAAGCCGCATGTTAAGGATAAGCTCTGAGTGTTTATTAGTCCAATTACTTTAATTGCATGTGGATCCACAGTTTGCAGAAATCCTGACAATCTGGCATGGATCAGGTTAGAGCGACCACCTCACTCCAGCTCTTTAGAAAATGTCTCCAGTCTTGAGCTTTTTTGTTTGTTTAATTAGTTCAGTGGCAGCGAAACCAGACTAGAACACCCAGAATGCATTAGGTTGCCACACAAGTCCATTACGGGAACCATTTTCGTTTATGACATGGATGGAAGTGGTCACCCCTAGATCAGGAGCCCTTGGACTTGTTAGAAACTCCTGCTCTTGACCATTGTTCTTCTGACCCAGTTTCTTGAAAGTTTTCTATGTGCGCTCTTGTGTCACACGTCTCAGTGAATTTCCAGAATACTGCTGAACGAGCCGTCCACACTTTATCACAGGTTTTTAATGATTGATCGACCTCAGAAAGTTTGAAAATTGGGTCTAGATTTTGGAATCCCTTATCTGAACTGTGTGGGATTACATTGGTGCTAAGGAAATGGTGATACTTGCATAAAGACTTGGCTACGATCATCTCAATTATTGATGCCATGAAAAGGAGGCAAATTAAGTCAGTTTGGATGTTCCAAAGAAAGATGACCATTGTTGATGTTCTGCTGTGAATTCATATGAAGCCTTAGAACTGTTATTATCGATTAGGCATCATAAGTTCTTCTAATTAACAGAAGTCGGCTGTGCGAGAGAGGTGTTGAACTTAAACTTGGGCCTTAAAAAAAATAAAAAAAATAAAAATAGACAAAAACCGACAAGAGCAAAGCATGTGTTGGGTGCTCTGGTATTCAATAATTCATCAAGGAATATGTTGTACTGTGTATCTTGTGAAGCGACTGGCAATTATCCAAATTGTAATTGAGTTTATGAAAGCTGTCCTACAAAGTGTTGTTGTATAACCTTGATGTGTTTTTTTTTTATTTTACGATTTTGGATGTTTAACCTTTATACATTAGGTATAATTCTGCTATGAGGAATAAATATACAACAGTATAAAGTAAGAAACTGCATTTTGGAGTATAAAACTGTGGGGCCTCTTAAATCCTTTTGTATATATTTTGTAAAATGATTTGATGTTAATAGGTCGCGCCGAGGACTTTCACTACACCAACCAGGGAGTGAGTTTGCGCATCAATGGGCTGGATGAAGTGGCTGACCTGGAAAAGACCCGGAACGCCTTGTCTCTACTAGGTATGTGGGCCTGTCCATCCCAATAGAAAAAACAGTGGCATTTGGGATTGGGGCGGGGGGCGGGGCTGTCTCCCCTCCTGGTGTTAATGCCCACTACTGACCTTACTCGGGTGTAAGGGTTAACTTTGTGAAGTGAGCTTATAATACTTGACTGGTACCGTTAATGGAGCAGGCATTTTAAGGTGGTTGGGACCCCCAAAGGGCTCTCTGGTCCTGCGGATGCCGTTTGTAGCACTTTACAGCTTTCATGATATTTATTCAGAAGTAAAGTGTGTGCAGAACACACCACACCCCTCCATAATGAGTCTTCTACACCTGAAGATACCCCTTATTTTTAAAGAGGCTTATCAAAAACAGACATTGTGGTTGACGAGGTGTGGGAGAAATGGGTTTTTTTTCGGTGCCTGCCCCCCAAAGGCCTACAATACTATGAGCCTGGGGAAACCAAGGGCTTGTTTCTTCGAAGTTGACACACATCTGCGTTTTAGTCTCCACAACACTACCTATAAAATGAGATGGAAATAAAATTAAGGGGCTTGCTAGCTGTTCACCCACTCGCGTCCCCCATAAAGTAGACTCCTTGCATCTCCTGGACTATGTCAACCCCTCCTCACCTTCCATACCTCACAGAAAGGGCACATTTCCCGAGTTCTGGTTTAAGCATTGAAAGTTGCAAGGAGGGTACAAGACTGCATGATGCTGCCAATAAACTGATAAACACCGAAGGCACCAGGACTCGGATTTCTGGACGCTATACCTTTTCCGGGATGCTGCTCCCCTTATGCAGCCCCTACCTGGAGCATTCACATGGCCCATAAGGTGTGATCATGTCACCCTCCTCTGCAGCAGGAGTGAAAACATTGCGTCCAGGAGAGTTGATTCATGCAATTTTGTAGGATAACTGCAGATTATGCATTGTGGTCCCACAGTTTCATTGTATGTAAATCTGTTATGTTGATATCTTAAATAGGGCACATACCCGGCCCTCCTAACCCTATGTTGAACATCACTCCTAGAGTAGGACCAATGCTGCCAGTCATGGGAAAAACTTAAACTATGGCTAGGGTGCCCAGATTTTGAGGAGCAAAAACTGGGACAGGTAAGACATAAAAGAAGGACTAAATACATTATTCTCACTTTTATATCTGTCCTGTCCCGTTTTTTTTTTTTTTTTTTTTTTTTTTGCGTAGCTTTGTGAATGTGTGCCTATACGTGTGTGTGTTTAAACAAAATATATATATGTATATATATATAACCCATACATGTATATACATACACACATTTAGAAAACGACATATATAAAATTAGCTATGGCTTGACCACCCAACCTGTACTCCCAAGCCACCCACCCACCCACCCCACTCCGTCTCTCTGTTTGGAGCAGACAGGGGACTAAGTTGCCTGACAGTAACAGATAAATTACTTTAATTATTTCATACTTAATGGGTGTCTGTTAAAGGAGAGCATACCTTTAATTAATGCATTAATGCTTCCCCAGATGATCTGACCTTTGTCCCAAAAACCAGGGCATTTATTTAAAATTGAGAGGAGCAACGGGACACCGGGAGAGTCCTCTAAAAACCAGGACTGTCCGGGAAAATCTGGGACCTCTGGTCACCCTAACCATGGCTCTCTCCCAGCGGCCACCCCATCCCTCTTAGTGTTTAGTCCATTTTCTATAATGGACACCCCTGGTTGAAATAACCTATAGTATCCTTGAATTCCTCTATATAGTTTGTACCCAAAGCCTAGTCAGCTGATCAACGAGCACTGATGCGCTCTCCCGTTTTGCCCACCAGGGTGAACACACACCAGGGTTCCTTCACTACAGACCTCCTCTGCTGGAGCCCTTCACACACGCAGCGTAACTTCTGGTAACCGGGTGAAAGTGTTTCTTCCCTTGTTTCTGCACTTGTTTCCTCTGTCGTGTGTTTGCCAAGTGCTGTCCTCTCCAGGCCCCCACGATAGCTCTGAAACTTCTGTCCTCGCTGGGTGGGACCCCGGCCGCTGCGTTTATTCTTTCTGGTGGCAGCCTTAGGACCTCTTCTCCCCAGAGCCCCATGGCGAGTAGAGCCGGCTCACTCTGTAAAGACCAGTCCTACAGTCCAAGGTCACTGGTGCATGCACATTTGTTTCTGTGCCTTCACTAGGGGTGGCTCTCTTAGTGTGGATTATTGTTGACTTGGTGTTTGCTCTCCAGGTTTCCGGAAGAGTGAGCAGTCTGAAGTGTTCTGCACCCTCGCTGCCATCCTTCATCTTGGCAACATCCAGCTCCTGGCATCTGACCGGCACGGGGAGCAGTGCTACGTCCAGGTAAGACCCCAGGAGTTGACATGGGGCCATGGAAGTGCATGGACATCTCTGGGCCTGCTGGCAAGAATTCAGAAATAATTAGATCCCTCTACTCCAAGCTTACCTAGCTGGTGATTTCACAGAGATAGCCAGAATGGTGCTTTGTGGGAAATTCTAGCATCAATTACAAGTCCCCTCCCCATTGATAGCTGCCTTTCTTGTGACCTTGACTCCAGTACCATTCTACTTTACACAAGTGCCACAAACCATGCTGTGAAATTACGACTCTGGGTATTATTCCTACAGCAAATTGTCACTAATCTGTTCAATGGAGGCACACTCGGGTACTTTGCTGTTAAAGCCAATAGGCTCAGGTGTTGCATAAGGGTCAGTTTTTGATAGAGGTCTCTGCTCTGACATTATATCCTGCAGAACCATGACAAGCACCTGGGTCTGTTCTGCGATTTGCTGGGGCTGGAGAAAAGTCAGATGGCACACTGGCTGTGCCACCGCAAGCTGGTGACCGTGAGCGACACCTATGTGACCAACATGTCGCAGCAGCAGGCGGTGAACTCTCGCGACGCACTCGGCAAGCACATGTATGGGCAGCTCTTCAACTGGATCGTGACCAGGATTAACCGCGCCCTAAAGTCGCAGACCCATCGCCAAGCATTCATCGGCGTGCTGGATATCTATGGGTGAGAGTTGGAGCTCTTGCGTCCCATCCTTACTCCGCCACCACCACACGTGTGCACACATGGTTGTTTAGTCCCTGACTCAAATACATGCACACGCTTATTGAGAGTACCTTTGTATTGTAGCGCCCAGCTGGGGCCTGGTAACAAGCACTGCATGTGACCTTCCCATATAACATCCTCTCTACTGTATAGAAGCAGTTTTGCTTTTCTAATTTTGTTCCACTGGTTGATAAATGTGTGCTTGTTGGTTCTCTTTTTACCGATTACATGGGGATTATTTTTGGAATTGCCCTGGAGTTTGGTAGAGTTTGCTGCAGTAAAGAATTTTAATTCTACTTTTCTTTACCTAATAATGGAGTTAATTTTAGCAAATGTGGTCTAAATGCGCGTTAGGTATTTGTTATTTGTTCCGTGTTACTTTTCCATTGAAAAGTGAGCCCACCTGGTTGAACTTGTTGGTTAGATCGCATGCTATGAACACTCGAGGGATTCTAAAAGCGGTGATCTTGGAAGGGAGTAAGAGTAACCTCTGACCCTACGTGGCTCGAATTCAAGACACCAGGCACACATTAGATGTTAAGGGCCGTAGAACAACCCTCTGTCTTGGCCATTACTTGTTGGGATCAGAGGGAAGTTGCTCCTCCACTCTCCCTGTTCTTGTGGTCCATGTATATTCGTGTTTGACAGATGTTTTGACTAAGTTGATGAGTATTTTTGGGAGAGCTTTTTGACAGTGTGGTGTGCTATATGAATGCCAATCGGTTGCATCGGTTTTTAAATGCGCATTTCTCAGTCTGCGTTGAGTTGCTTCTGCATGGGCACTGAACTGAAGCCATCTCAAGTGATCTACATAGATTAGTGAGGCTGAGCATAACGACCCAATAAAGAATGGTTTCTCCAGACTCTCTGCTGTAGATGTTGGTCTATAATGGTTCCTAACAGGGCCAGGGCTGGGATGGTGGTGAGTGGCAGCACCGCATGTGTTGTTCTCCCTGTACTCTAGCATGTTTCTTTAGATCTCTGAAAACCTACTTCTCTATTTCTCTAGAATGAATACACAATTAATACATCCATCTCAGAGGGAGGCAATGTGTATGTTTTGTGTGGTTTCATTTGGTAACTATCCAAGCAATGGTTGCATCTCAGCACAAAGTTATAACCTCAAATTATCAACCCATATACACCCTCCTCCAGGGCAGAAAAGCACCAATCCACACCTTCTGACATGCACCTTCCAATGCTGTCCTCCAAGGCTAAGGTGCACCCTCTCGACAAACTCTACACAACCTCATTTAAGGCAAAGATACCCTAGACCATTGCCGCCTAACATTCTCCAGAGGGCAAAATGCACTCCCTCCCCAGCCTTCTTAACATCCCTTGTCTTCTTCCACACCACTAATCCGAAGCTAGCTACTGTTTCTCTCTTCTGAAAATCCACTTAACTCTTGCTTCAAAGGACCCTTGTTGCCCTGTCGTGTTTGTCACTCTACAGAACTTTCCGTAAGCGTGCTCTCAGCAGAATTTAGGCAAAGCTACAAGGCTCTTCATGAACTTCGGAAAGCATGTTCTTCACTCCTCACTCTTGCCCTGTAGTGACCACTTGCCAATGATCTCATCCTCTCGTTATTCTGGCAGGTTTGAGACCTTTGATGTGAACAGCTTTGAGCAATTCTGCATCAACTACGCCAACGAGAAGCTGCAGCAGCACTTCAACATGGTGAGGCAAAGAGCTGACCTGTCTAGTAGCTGGACGGGTGAGGAAGCGACCGCTGGCAGTGGAAGGCCCAACTGCTGGTCACCCAGGCAAATATGGTTGTTTGCACTTGGGGTGGTAGACTGTGGGAATAGCAGCTGGTGTATTGTGAGAACTATATGGTGGTCCTTTTTTTTCATTAAAAATTGCAATATATAATTTTTTATAGGCATTAAGGGCCAGATGTATCAAAGGGTTTTACCCATTCTGTGTCTATGGGCAAATGTGTTCCTACATATGGCCCTAAGTGACTTCTTGAATTGTAGTTGGAAACCTTACACACACTCTTGCTGTTGCCTGCACCACATGTAACCTCGCTATTGGTGAAACACTAACTTGCGTATTAGTTTTTACAGAATGTCTTTTCTTGTATTGTAACTTTAACTATAATTAAATGGATGAATTTTAGGCAGCGTGCCTCCACCTCGTGTGCCCAGTGGTTACATGGAACACTATGAGCGCAGTTCTTCCTTGACGCACCTGTGTTTGTTGTCTTTTCCCCTCTTGGTTCCCCAGCACGTCTTTAAGCTGGAGCAGGAGGAGTATGTGCAGGAGGGCATCCCGTGGACCCGCATTGATTTCTATGACAACCAGCCCTGTATTGACCTGATTGAGGCAAAGCTGGGCATTCTGGACCTGCTGGACGAGGAGTGTAAGGTGAGTGCCTTCTCAGGGGGCAGTAGTCACTATACAGTCTGTAGAGCATGCAGTGAACTGTTGACTTGGGTAGAACATATGTCGGTAGCCAGCCGCTCCTGGCTGAACCCCCAAACCAACACTCCCACACCATTCCTCAAGACCACTTTAGTTTTAACGTAGAACCACCCACACCAGGCAAGGGATTCCTGCAGTTTGGCCCAATGCTTAAAATATTTTGTGCCCCAACCTGTTTGGGTTAAACTTTGCCCAAATCTTTTTGTTTCATGTGAAACCTTGCACTGGGAGTGGAAGCCTCTCCTGGATTGGTTGAGAGGAGACTGTAGACCTGAGTATAGCCAATATCTCCTGGCAGAACAACTCCTGATTCTTGACAATGTCACACATACAAGTTGCGAAGGTGGCATGTGCCGCAGAAAATGAGTGAGTGTCTAAGAGATGATGGTCCCTATGGTCACATATTGTGTTCTTCTCCATGGAGAAGAGTTGTTCCAGCCCAAGCATGCCTACAAATTTGAGACCTGTGTAGCCACTGCAGCAGTACCATATAATAGAGTTCATTTCACCACATGCAATTCCTTATGCACCTTCATTTTGTTTTCTTTAACATAATCTCATGACTTTACATCAGGCCCGTGAACAAAATCCTGCAGACCTGGAGCTTGCCTCTCTAGCTCCCAGAGGTCTTCATTGTGCTCTCTTATTTCCTTTCCCAGATGCCTAAAGGCAGCGACCAACGCTGGGCTCAGAAACTCTATGATCAACATTTGCAGAGCAGCCATCACTTCAAGAAGCCACGGCTCTCCAGCACGGCCTTCATAATCGTTCATTTTGCTGATACTGTAAGTGGAGCACAGATAGTCTTCCAATGTGGCTGCCTCAGCGCTGTTGAAAACTAGAGCTGAACTGTTTGCTTGCTTGATCACATTTGCGGAAATTGTGATGAATGACTACACCCTGTATTCTGCATCATGTACATCTTCTGTGCCTACACCAGGTAGGATGGACCACCAAAAAGGCTAGTCCTGGTGGCTTTCAGCAGGCTGGGGTTTATGGAAGGTCTAAGGGTTGAGGACAGTCAGCCTTGCACCATGCTGTTACAGACCTTCTGATCTTGTAGCACCTCACTGTTACTAAAAACCAGTCGCTGGCAGAGTGCTGCCATCGAGCTTCAAAGCACTACATGTTTTCATCTTGATTTTGTGTCATCCTTTCACCCCCTGGTTGCAGCCACATGGCTTGTTTGATTCTGGGCTTCTGATCCTTGCTACTCAGTCTGGCCTAATTTCATTTAACCTTCATATCTTGCTTTTTCCTTCTCCTTCCATATGTTAATGTGGTTCACCCTTATACCTTCACCTTGGCCTCCATTATAGGGTGAGTGGTCTCTTTCTTGTGTTATATTTTTGCAGAAGAATCTTAGCCCAGGTAATTAGAGTCTGCATTGGCAAAACTTCAATGGCTTATTTCTCCTTTGGTAGTCAAGGCAAGTTGAGTTTATGTGAATTACATTTAGGTGTCAAAAGAGCGCCCTGGTGTGTGTGAAGAGCATCATTTCTGCCACAAGTCCCAGGATCTGTTCATACAAGAAAAGATGAAGGGTAACTGTTGGAGGTGGCACATTCTGTTTGGCTGTGGCAAGGCCCCAGCCAGGCAGAATCTTGCCTTCCCTGTCGGGGTTGAGTGATTACACTTGCTAGATAACCTGCGCTCACCCTTGGGTAGCTTGGCACAGGGCAGCCAGTCTTATCACAGATACAGTTTGTAAAGCAAGGGCACAGCAATCCCCCCCCCTCTACAATCACGCTGAGCGGCATAAATGAGACGTCACACACAGTGTAGCCATAACAAAAATTGTATTCAATGCACTCATTGTCAACACAGCATGAGTATCATGAAAAACTGGGCATAAATCACATTTAGCAATAGAAATCACAATATTAAGCCCAACTGTGTGTAACAAGAACAACTGTATGTACAAGTAAGAAAACAATACTTTTCCTCCCGCGCCCTCATGCAATGCCAAATGTTGTTGGCATAAGACCCGCCCTAGACTTTACCAACTTTGATGTAACACTTATATTCAGGTTGCACCCTGGTTCCCAGCGCTAGTAGCAATAAGTACATACACGGTTGAAACACTTCCACATAGCATTGCGACCTAGGCCGGACTAGTAAATCGCAATGCCAACCTCAGAAATTACCTGGCAGGGTAACGTGACCAGCAACACCACGGTGCTGCCCTCGCATTTACGCGCACTCTCTCCTGCACATCCACTCGGCACCGCCGGGCAGTGCCACGGGTATCAGTCGGCTCGTGCACACGCACACTCCTAGACACATGCTCCTGGCACCCTAATGCAGTGCCCTGATATCTGGCTAGTGAATGCCACTGTGTTTGCAGGCACCCTGGGTCTCAAACTGCCCTCCCTCCCTCCACCCGCCCACCCACAAACCAGCTTCAGCTATCCTGCCCCACCGTAAACCATAGATTGAGTCAACCTTCCCCCTGGATACTAGGCTGCTTGTAGTCACACTATGTAGGATCCTGGGGACAAAATGGGAGGGGGGGAAGGAAAGACGACAATTAGCAAGGAGACTGTTGGGCTCTCAGTAGGAGGTCTACTCGGAGGTTTGCAACACACAGGTGGAAGAGTCACTGGGGGCTGCCTGTTAGCCACCGCAGTGCCCAGCCCTGCCAGACAGTCAGCTTTCCAAAATAATTACCAATTTTGGCACCTCTGGAATGGACTTGAGTCGCCCTCAACAATTCAGGTAGCACACAACAAGTTACTAGGTGTGCACCCCCTTTACAAGGAGGCGCTGCGACCGGTGTACAAAGACTTGCACCAAATGGTTATGCTCCCACATGAAAAGTGCTCAATGCTGTACCTCCACAAAAATGAGGCACAATGTCATGGGTCCTATTACCTGAATTGCCCCGACCATGTTATCACTCCAAAGACCATTCCTACTGTGGTACCTCCTCTGGAAGAGGCACTAGTCTGATGCGTGATGACTTAAACCGCACCAGACACTCCCGGACGCTCCCACGAAGAATGTAATTCCCGCACCTTTCTGGAATGAGGCACAACTCTAGTGCTCAATGATTTGAGTTCGTTCAGATCATCCGGTCACACAAGGAACTCTGTTTCTGTACGTAAACGGGGCACAGCACGCGATGTGCTTGCAGCCGAGGGTCACACAAGAGAAATGGGATTCACGCGACAACAGCGGGCCACGTTGGGACCCGCAACGGGTGATCCTGCTCGCTCCACAAGACGTCTCTGCATGCAGTATTCCCCACAATGAAAGGCCACTCGCCTGCATTGCAGGCAGTACTTGCAGGCTCCGCACCAGGTAATACCAGTCTCCAGACACAATACTTAGTCCATGCCGCTGCTGCCCCTGGAGTCCAGCATACGATGTAGGCGCAGAAGAGGGCACCGATCTCCAAAAGGAACTTGCAGGTGATGTAAATCCCTCACAGGAGGTCTTTGATGTCCCTGAGACCTCTGCAGAGAACAGGGGGCAGCCAACCTGCCCTTGGAGAGTACACCTCAGGTTACGAGACCACAGCAAGCAGTCACAATACAGGAAGTGTGGCAGATCCCCTCCTTGGACGGTTACCCTGCTGTGCACAACAGATTCCTCTGGCACTCAGCACCAAGCGGTCCAGCAGCACCGGTCCCGCATCGCTGTAGATGCAACTCTGCCCTCCTGAAGGACAGTACCCCTAGTTATACTAAAGTGTGCCTTTGAAGTCAGGGATAGTTCAAAGGGTTCTCCTTTGAACCACAGATGTCTCGCCTAAATTTCCTCCCCATCCGCCCTAGGATGTGGAATGTAGATCTTTATCTTTAGTCTGGCCATTCTCTGGCTCTGAGAGGCCAAGTGTCAGAAACCTCTCCCTCCATTTGATCTATCCCAGGCCCCAAATGGCAAGGGCCTGTCGTTCTGGATGCCCATGTTTTATAGCTGTCGCTTGGGGAATGCACAAATCTGCTTTTCCCTTGCACCCAGTGGAATGAAGCTGAATTTACAGGACACCCAAAGCTTTGTAGAATCTAGAAATGCCCACTTACTAGAAGTGTAATTTCTAGGGCATTAATAATAAAACCACCTTTACCATTGGAGGTGGTTTGTCACTCTGAATCCAATGATACCAAACATCATTGCTCCTCTGCAATCCACTACTGCAGACAGACCTAATAAGACTCTCTCCTCCTTATGGGCAGAGCAGCTCTCATGCCCAGTGTGAACACGCATGGGTGTTTCGCACCCCCTAGGCACGTGTGCCCTGGGGCACATAGAATCCCGCAGAGGCAGGATGGAAACTTAGGTTAAAGCCACCATAAAGGGGCAAGTGTGCCTATACTAGCCTGTGCTGTCAGGCTCAGCCCTTATTTTAGAACCCCGTGTGCAAGTGTGCACACCCTGGCACGTGATGCCAGAACCAATATCTAGATAGAAAATCACCCGTGTGCCAGAAGGCGCTCATGGGTTAGCGCCAGTCACTATAGGTATGACGTCCTAGTGCAGGTAGGCAGCTGTGCCAGACGATATAAAACCACCATTGTGTAGGTGTGCACACACTGGCTTATTGGGCTAGGCTCTGTGCCTCCAAGGGTCCTCTGGCACAAGTGCACATGCCAGGGCCCGCCATGGCTGGTCCCGGCCACGTTGGTTAGTGCCACCTCTTACCCAGTAGAGGTCATGCGTGAGCACTTCCACCCTGCACCTACAGGGGGACAGTGCCCAGGGCCCAAAGGCCACTACTAAGGGACCAGCCCATCCCATCGGTGTGGCCAGCACCCCTTAGATGAAGGACACCCACCTGGGGGTCTTCCCCACCAGAGCAGAGTACCCACCGTATACCTGCCCTACGCCTACCACCTGACCCATCTTTGGGGTCCTCCAGGGGATGCGCAAGGCTGGCTCTGGGTTGGCCCCTGCATAATGGCTGCCACCTTGAGTGCAGCCGTGCTAGCGCCCCCGCCGGCCCATTAAATCTGGCCTAAGACATGTTTGACAGGGTCTTCTAGGGAGAAGCATGCACAGTGCAACGTCCCTCTAGTAGCTCGGGCTGTACCTGTCCTGGGTATGTGGGGTACCTCACCTTCCTTTTTTTTTTTTGTTTTTTTTTACAGGGTCCTCCTGGGTACAGCACCTCCACCATGCCATAGGAAGGTAGGGCGCGAGCACTTTTCCCACTGGCATACAGTGGAGAAGTGCTGAGTCCTAAGGTCACACACGGAATCAGCAAAGACTGGGAGAAAAAAGGCAAAACGTTTTAGGAAAATTCCCCAAGAAGAACCATGTCCATTGAATTCTGTTAAATCAGTGGACTTAGTGGGCACCGTCAGAAAATCACCTACACTGAGGGCGGGGACACCTGAAAGGGTTTTCCACTAAGAAAAAAAGTAATGACTGAGAAATTTCAGGGTCCGTGGTGCTGCCAGGGTCTGCTGGGGGAGAGGAGTAGGGGGCACTTGGGGCTGGCAGGCTCAGCTGTGGTGTCTGGCATGGTTGCGAGGACAGGGGACCTGCAATGACCAAAGACCGTGCACCGCAGCGGTTGGCTGAGCGAAGTGGTGATTGTCTCCCCACCGCATAGGTCAGCTCCCTGCAGCAGTTTGGACACAGAACCTGGTCAAGGCTAACAGTTAAACTCCACCCTGTATGGATGGGAAAGACCATGCACAGCCTCAAATGGGTATGTGCAGGTGAATGTGGCATAGCTTAAAAAAAAAAACCAAAAAAAATGAACCGGTCAATTAAATGGTATAGTTCAATCAATGCAAAGTCAGAAACCTAAAATCTACTAGACATAGTATGCAGCTCACCCCATAACTCATGCCCCCGCCACCACGTTTTTTGTATTGGTTTCTTGCAAGTCTGCTCCCCTTCCTGTGCTATTAGCAAAGTGGTGTTTTGAGCATGGTTTGGTAGCATTAATTGAGGTGTCCATTGCAAACCATAAGTGGTGAACTTGAGGGCTTTCCTAGGTTTATATTCACAACCATAACTTATCTTGGTGCTTCCCCCACAGTGAATGGTTACACTGTGTGTGTGTGTGTGTGTGTGTGTGTTTGCTGGCCCTTGGTTGACCATGAGATGTTTTCATCTGCAGGTAGAGTACAGATGTTTGGGGTTCCTAGAGAAGAACCGCGACCGCGTGCATTCGGAGCCTGTCTGCATCCTCAAGGCCAGCAAGGTGAGTCGTGCACACATGCCCCGGGATCTTGAGGTCGATGCAGTGCTGTATTCTTGTTGCCTGCCAATGACCAGGTGTATTCTCTCCGCACGCACCTCTTCGTACTCTGAAGGATGACCCCTGTGGTACATTAGGGTGCGTTACCCCTTAAAATTACTTCTTCATCCTCATTCTGTTAATTAACTTGTTTGTGTGACAAGAAGTGAAACTTATATTTATATATTCTTTAGATATGTTATAGCATACATAAAGTGGTAAGTATGTATGTAGTCCATTATTTCCACAGATGGGTTCTGTTGAATTCCTAAATCGCAAGTCTGAAGGCTGAGTGATTTGTAAATGTCACCAGAACCCAGGATGGGAATATAGGACCAGGCTACACACACTTCCCATTATGTATGTTTTATATTGCATGTTTATTTTGGAGAAGTTAACTTGAAAAGGCTCCGACTCCCGAAAGTGCAGCTAACCAGGGACACTGGGATTTGAATGTTTCGGATGGATGGATAAATAGTTCATTTAAAATTTTGGACAAGGCTGAAGGCAAGTTGATCTATGCAATTCGGTGGCTGCAGCATTTACCATATAATTATGTATTTACTATATTAGTCAAAAAGTTTGCATATTTTAAACCTGTTTTACGTCAAATGGATGAAAATACTGCCTCAAAGGTGCTGCATAATCTTGCTTGTTTCCTGCATAATATAGATAACATTGCTGCATATTCCTAGTGGTTATGACAAAGTTAAAACTCTGCAGAGTTCTTTTGAGGGGTGGGGCTGGAGGCTGGTTCTAGCACTGGGGTCCTTTGGGCCTTCAAACCAGACCGTTGTTCATTCCTTCTGTTGCATCAAAGGCCCCGGAGAAGGCAGAATGGATTGTTTATCAATTGATTTAAATGTTTTAATGTCTAACAGGATTGTGCTTTTTTTTTTTTTTCCTCATACCTTCTGTTTCCCTGGAGTTGCAAATCATTTTGTCTAGGAAATCTTTGCAAAGCGCAGGGGTTTTATCACTTTGACGAAAAAAGAAAAAGGTATTTTTCTGCAGTATCAAACACGTATTGTACAAAATGGAAACTTTTTTGCCCTCCACACATCAACTTCTCATTGGTATATTTTCAGAATTATTAATCGAAAAAAGGTTCGGTGCAGTTTTAGGTTTGGGGGGAAAACTACAAATTAGCCTTGTCCAAGTCCCACATCGGGGCAAAAATACTTGAAACAACTTCAGGTTATCAATCCCAAATCCAAATTGACATGGTCTATGAAGTAGAACCCTCCAAGAGGGAACTGAGAGACCTCCAGTGGACCTTGTAGGAACCTCATGGTGAGTTAATCTCCCATAAAGCATATTGGAAATGCTTAAAACCTCATCCACCAGAATGTGCGCTTTTGATTTCTCCCTTCCACGGTCATGGCCCTGCCTGTACCATTCAACCGCAGTCGTAGAGCCTTGAAGCCTAGAGGGGATCCAAGCTCCAGCTAAACCACTAACCTGAAAGCAACACGTGTGATCAAAGCTCACCAAGGCTTCCCCATCACTACCGGACCAACAAAGACCAGAGGACCTTGCTTGTTCGTGTGGAGCGGGCTTTTGCCTTTCTGTCATTCGTTTGGAATGTCTCATCAATTTGTCATCTTGTGATCTGAAAGACTTCTTGAAACCCTTGAGGATTTGTTAAAATGGAGACGTCATGAAGACTGACATCCAAGTGAAAGGTCACTGGAAAAACTGCTTTAAGAATTTAATAGTGCTCATCCCACAGTCACTGCTTCGGGTCTTCAGAGTTGTCATGAGCTCTGGCATTGATTTAAATGTATTCTGGTGATTGGTGTAGGAGGCTGGCTCGGTTTATGGTGTACACTTATGATGTGGCACCCTATACTGAGTCCAGACAACAATTTGTGATAGTGAACAGGTGTCCAGATAGCAGAAGCTCTCCAGTGGTAGCTGAGGCGAGCAGCTGAAGCATATCCAGGAGGAAAGAACTTGCAATGCTACAGTAGTCAGATGGTAACTCAGAAGAAAGTATCACATAAGTGTTGCAAAAATAAAGGATACTTTACAACCGCACTACTACTAGGCTAGCATTGATATCATATCTACACACAATATGTACAGAAAATAACCACCAGAAATGGCATAAAAATACACCGGGCCCTATGGGAGGGCCAAACCATATACTAAAAAAGTGGAATGTGAAATAGTGAACCCAACCAAGGTAAGTGTGGAAGTTAGCTTAGGGCTGGGGGTAGATAGAAACACCAGACATAAGTACGGTAAGTGTCACTAGTCACCAGGTGCAAGGTAGTTACCCACCCATTCGTCCCATAAGCTAACATAGAGAGTTGTGGTTGGAGTTCGTGGGATTCAGGGCCCTTCCCATTAAACCCCGAGCAAACTAGCAGACAAGAGGAAGGTTGGAGAGTGCCCCCACCCCAGGATTCCCAGAAGACAGGGGTACCCGCACCAGGGACTCAAATACAGAGGGGAGAAGGGACTCTCTCTGAAGTCAGTGGATGCCTTAGATTGTCCAGCTGCTGTCATGACCTGTGGACCAGGCTGGCGGAACCCAGGGACGGCTTCTGGACATGGAGGACCTGCAAAGGAAGGTGATAGAGCCCAGCACCCTTGGAGGTGCCCAGGTGGTGTAGGTGGCAATGCCCACCCTCCTAGAGGTGAAGTTCCTGCAAGTTGGTGGAAGAAGTTGTCCAGCTGCGGGGTCCAGGGGCTGCAGAAGATCCCAGGAGTTGCCTACAAGCTCTCCCTCGATGGTTGCTGGATTGCAGGAGGGTTAGTGACCAGCCAGGTTACCAACAATCACTGGCAAATGCAAGCAGGAGCTGGAGAAGTGCTTGCAAAGTTTTGGGGACCAACAAGTAGAGACTCTACCCTTGTGGGGGAGTCAGGGCTCTTCCTCAGCATGCAGGAAGGCCAGGAGAAGTCGATAGAGCCCCCATGAGTGACCCACAAGTGATAGACACAAGGAGGCCTCACCAGCACAACAAAACAGAAATCCCACGTTGCAGGAGTTGCAGGACATGGGCTGAACTTCGAGCTGCAGAGTGCTGGAGGCTGGGTTTTATTGGTGCCTGAAGATCTCTTGGAGGAAGAGTCAACAAGCCTTGGCCAGTGCAACAGTTGTGGTGCACAGGGGTTCCAGTTCAGTGTCAGGAACATGGGCTTACAGTCTACCAAGTTGTTCAGAAGATAAGCAGGACCCAGATGATGTCACAGACTCACCACCTGTGAAGCAGAGCCTTTCAGTGTTTGTGGAACAGCAGACCCCATCAGCCAGTTGACGGTATCTTGAGGTGCCTGAGATTCCTTTGTGCTTCCAGGTGCAAACAGAGTCCTTGTGACCCTGGAGGATGCACAGCCTTGGATGTTGCAGAATTCCTGCAGGATCTGGAGAAACAATGTTGCAATGGGAGCCTTCCCACCAGAAGCAGACATGTTTCGGTTCCAAAGCAGACCAGCAGTGGTTCCACAGGGCAGGAGCAGATGATATGTTGCATAGAGTTCCTTGGAGAGTCTTGCCCAACGAATCCGAGAACCCACTCGCCGGGGATCCCTTAAGTAACCCTCTGAAATGACCCACCTATCAGAGCGGGTCAGGGACATCTGCCTGGCCTAACCAGCCAGATGGTCCCAGGGGCCTCTGCTCATCTTATTTTCAAGATGGCAAAATCAAGTGGCCACCTGGCAGAGCTCTGTGCACCTCCCCAGGGGAGGAGCTGGACAGGTGGGTGGTCACTTCCCTGTCCTTTGTGTAGTTTCACACCAGAGAGGGAACCGGAGGTTCCTGAACTGGTGCAAACCAGATTATGTAAGGAAGGCCTCAGATGTACCCTTCAAAGCAGACTGGTGGTGCTCAGAGGCCACCCCACCCCTTAGACAACTAATACACAGGGGGAGGTGGTTACACCTCTCCCTTGCAGGAAATCCTTTGTTCTACCTCTCCGGTGGTGAAAGGTGCATGCACCCTTTTACGCAGGCTGCAATGGCAGACCTGAAGATACAGTTCTCCTTTTAAGCCACTTCCACCCATCTTGGACCTCCGCAAGAAAGAGTTCAGTGGGAGGTGGAGTGCAGTATTTGACGAAAATGACGGCTAACGGTGTGGGGTGGGACATTGATGCACTTTTTAGATAGCAAATATTGTGGACACATGTCGTTTTAAGGTTTGACTTGTATGCGGTGGTAGTTGGATAATGCGAAAGGGTGTTAGGGGAAATGTGCCCCCCCCCTCTTCTTCTCCCACATAAAATCAAGTTTCACTACCACCTCACCAGCCAAACCTTAAAAGGAGGCGTTAAAAAGTGTGAAATGTAGACACCGGTTCACATTTTTTTCATGCTTCCGTGATCTAGGTGGGCCTAACTCAATGAATGTTTTTTTTTTTTTAACCTAATCGGCAAGAAACCTCATTCGTATTTCCACAAATTAAAATTTTCCCATCAGCAATGAACGTAATTTCCACTAGAGAGCGCTAAAGTCACGCTTCCTTATCCTCCATTTATTTCGTCGGTTTTTACACCTCGTTTTACCGTCGTAGACGGGTTGAAGTTTACAGGTTGTCGGATTCCTTGACGGACCCACCGAGATACGCTCAATACCCCACTATGAATGTGTTCTGGGGCCAGTCCGTCGCCCCAGTTTCAAGGCACTGCAGCGTTCAAACACGTATTTAGCGACCTTATTGTTGGAAGGACGGTCATCAAAACGCTTTGGCAGTCTTGATCTGGCTGTAGTGTGCTGCTAACACATACAAACACATACACAAATGATGTGTATATGCATGCATATTTACCTGTTAGCTTTGCCAATGCTGCAAAGTGCACTCAAAGTATTGCTCTCTGTGTAAAATGTTTATACAGATAAAGATTTTAATGTGGCAAACAGTGTGATGATGACTGAGTGTACCGTTCAGGTGTAAAGTAGTCCGCCACGCACTGAGATGGAAACCATTCATAAAAGGTGTAATAATACAGGAAACGGCCAATAGCATGAAGTGAGAGACAGATGCTCATCCAGGCAGAACCACAGCCCGCTCTATGGATATCTTGCAACAGTGGGTCTTGCACAAAGTGACGCTATTCTACTATACCCATATAAGGGAAAATAACAACGAAAGAAGTTTGTAAGTTCACATTTGTACATGACACTACATGGACCTTTTTTAGGGTCGTGCGCACAAGCGCTCTGTCCCTGTTGTAATCTCTCTTTGGGCTTCTAACCACGCCCATGTCACGCCTGTCACTTTGATAGTTTTGCGGGCTTGCCTTTTAAAATCCGCTTGATTTCATTAGTGAAAGGCATGCATACGTCATGCCTTTTCCAGTGTTTATCCTTACGCACCGAGCGCACCAGCCAACTACTGAAAACATGCGAGGCTCCATGTTTTCCGCCTGGTTTCTGCACTACTTTATCTTTTTATTTTCCACGCAGCGCGATCGGGCTTTGGTTTTCAATTTCAGTGCAATTGCGCTGGGTTTTAAATAGTGCGATCACGCTCATTTATTTTCTTTCAATTTATGTGGCAAGAAAAGTCCGGTTAGGAGTTTACAACACTAATAGTTCTAACTTGAGCAAATGCGATACCCGTCGCATTGCAAATGCTTGTTTTAGGTGCTGGCTGTGCGACTGATGGCTGGGTGGAGGCGGTTTTGGGAGATGGTCATTGGTGGGGGGGTACGGTGTGTGTGTTTTTTTGTTGTTGTTGTTTTTTGTGTGTTTCTGGACTGTTTGTTAGAAGGATGGTTCTCCTGGCAGATACACTGGGGCTGTAACCAACAAAATCCCTGCGTAGAGAATATACGACTGTTCATCAGAGCCAGCAGGTTAAAAAGTATGGCGTAAACTGCCCTTATTGGAAGACCGTCGTACTGCAGCGCCTTGGACCAGAGCTATATATGTAGTGACTGGGGATGCATGGATGGTGGGTTTGGAGCGATGGGGTCTGAAGTTGCTACAGCTAAAGAGTTATAAGCAGTCAGATCTTACTGCAGCACTCCCCATGTCCAGCCCTGTTGTTTGCATTGATGCGCTGTTCTAACAGAGAAGGTGCAGAAACTGGGAGTCCGTTCAGTCACAATTAGACAGAAAATGCCCATTCCAGGTAAATAACTTATTTTCTTCACCTTCCAGGGGATCAGCAGGGTAGGGTTGTTTTTTAATGTTGTTCATTCTTTGCTTCCTACTTTTGTGTCAGTCCAAGCTGGTGGCCGAACTTTTCAAAGACGAAGAGCAGGAGCAACCCTTGCCGCTAGCGTTTGGGAAGGCCCCACTAGCTAAGATGACCGTACGCGCCTTCCGGCGATCAGTGCCCGCAGCCAACAAGGAGCACCGGAAGACCATCGGCTCTCAGGTGCGGCGAGTTTGCAAGTGGTGGGGACCTTGGGCAAGGATCGACTTTTGAATTATTTGAGAGGAAGTTAGTTTCTAAAGTTGTGGTGAGTTCCTCTGAAGAGGATGTAAGCATCTGAGAGCTTCCTGAAGAATGACCGTTCTGATGTCCATTCTTGGGGAGGCTTTGTCCTGGCGCTGGTTTGTCACTTGCCAAGAATCAGACCATACTAGAGGTTTTGATGGACCCCTTGGGGCCTGCTTTATGCATCGGTGTCCATTAAACATGAACTATAGAGAAAAGAAGCCTGCATTGACAGGTATGGAGGAGAACATGCCATAGATGTACACAGGGTTCTACCCAAGAATGACTTTACTGAAATAAGAATACGGAATCCATATATACCCATTTCCTACATGGGCTGATTATGGTGATAAAACACTTTAGAAATACTGAGTACCACACCCCCTGGAGGTATTTGTATTTTTTTATAATGCAATTCAATTTTATTATAATGCAATTCAATTTTGAGATGATCTTTCCCAGTGAATGGGGGATGCGCGAATCCTTGGTAGTTACTTTGTTCTTTACATAGAATTCGGGTGAACTTTGTAATGTTTAAGTTGAGAACAAACTTGCATGTTTAAGTCTTTAATGCAATACTGCAAAGAAATATTGAAAATGTGAGTCCGTGCCAAGGGATAGAAAGCTAATCCTTAATATTTTATTTCTGCTATGGCTGTTAAGTTATTACAGTAAATATAAAAGTACACAGTAATCATTAGAAATTTGATTGTTAGGAATGTGAGTGCTTGTTAAAAGTTGCTCTGTGGCTTATATTCCCCACTTCTTTACTTTTTGTAGTTTCGCGCGTCCTTGCATCAGCTCATGGTGACCCTGAACTCCACAACCCCTCACTACGTGCGTTGTATCAAACCCAACGACGAGAAGCTGCCCTTTGTGTAAGTACTGCGCGCTCTGGGCGGGAGGCGAGGGTTTTGCACCGCCTGTAACATACGCAGGCTGTACTTTATTAAAGTCCTTGGCTCCTTTATGAAGGGCGGTCTGCGTTGGAGGACGGCGGAGTAGTGCACATATATGGATGCCCCACTATGCGGTTAGAGTTCAGTGGTACACGCACGAGAAAACCTGTATTTTTAAGTCTCTAGTATATCCTCATTTCAACATAACGAGCTCCATTGTGTATAGATTGTTTGGATTTCTTAAATTTATTTTGCTCGGTTTCCTTTGCTTCCATATACTCAGTATCAATAGTACTCTGACCTACTCTGGAAGTTTCTCCAAATGGTCCATTATTTTGCAAGTTGAAAACATTCCTAATAGCCTAACTAGCTCTTTAAACAAATGCTGAAGAGCTAGTTTTATAGAGTTGTGATGGTCCAGTATTTGTGTGCAATCTTTATCTGGGAAAGTTTACCCTAGAAATTACAACTGTTATCTGCTATGAAGGTTGCAGCTGATCACAGTATTGATGCATCACAAAGTAATTCAGAGCATACTGCACACTTTCTGGGAAGGGATACATTGTGTAAATTTCTTGTAGTGTGACATGTAGTGCTTGTGGACTGAGCATCGGTGATCTGTGGTGAAAGGCGGGATCCATTGAGGCAGGAGCTGGATGTACATTAGCACAAAGAGTTATTTAATTTCCTCAATCTCACTCTTGGAGTAGCAGAGATTGTTGCCCTGAAGAACACCAATCGCACAGGCAGAAGTACCGCAAACTTCCTCTCATATGTATGTGTAACATGTGCAGCACTAAATAACTGATTGAATGTCCTCTCAAGCACCGAGCATGTGCAGCACTGGCCGCTGCAGCGGTCCCTGCCTTCCTTAGACGCACAGCGGTGCAGGTAAACCACGAGTAGCAGTCGTGGAGATGTGATACGCCAAGCGCAGCGGCAACAGCAGTGAAAGTATCTCTCGACCCCAGCAGAGGCTTCTGCAGCGGATTCTGCACTTACCATAACCCTTCCAGCACCAAGCTGGCTTGGCACTAGCTGTCTCATCGCAAGTTTCCCTAGAAGAAAAGATGGTAAACACTCCGTAGCGGCAAAACATTGTCTCGCCCACAGAATGATGGAGTGTGCGTGCAGTAGCCACGCAAGCATCCCCTGGTATCTGCAACAGATGCATCACCACTGCAGATGTCCTATGCTGCAGCAGTACAAGGCACGTGCACGCGCACACGTGCATGCACACTTGTAGGTACACACACATGTATGTAGACACACGTGTCTAGAGCAGATGCGCGCTCTCTCCTAATATACAGAACAGGCACAGCAAGCAGCGCGTGCTCCCTTTCTCTGACGGTCCCTTTGGCACGGCTGTGGATCATCTGTCCCACTCTGCTGGCTGTGATATGATTTTTTTGTTGTGTTTTTCTTCTTGCAGGTTCAGCCCTCATCGAGCAGTTCAGCAACTCAGGGCCTGTGGAGTGCTGGAAACGGTGCGCATCAGTGCCGCTGGCTACCCATCCAGGTAAGAACGTCTCCAAGGGGTGTCCAGAGGTGCCAGGGCTCGTGCCACTGTGACTATGCACATGGGCAGTAAAGATCATAACCATGCCAGGCTTTTCTATGCCACTAGCGCACCTGTGTAATAAGCACATAGTTCCTTGCAGGGCATGTGCTGCTTTCATCAACCTTTCCATTGGGGTGGCCTTCTTTGCTGCATATGTACTTCTGAATCTAATAATGACTTTATTTTTGGTAAGCTACTTGCCAGGACTGCCCAACTGTCCCAGGGCATGCATGCAACCTTCACAGTACTCTTGTGCGTTGAGAGCAAGCTTGTAAACATAGTCTCTGGTCTTCCATTCTGCCCCTTTGCAGATGGTCCTACTCGGAGTTCTTCAGCCGGTACCGGGTTCTGATGCGGGTGAAAGACCTTGCACTGGGAGATGAGAAACTAGTCTGCAAGCAGCTCCTGAAACAGCTTCTCAAGGTGAGGCATACTGCTGCATCAGTGTTTGTACACTGCAAATGTGCAATAGTCCGAACTCCTTGAACTGTCACGAAGCCATGTCATTGTCCCTATCAACCAACCTTCTATGTGACGCCATTCAAAAACGTTTGCGGTGTTCAGTGAAAATGTTCTGAATATCTTGGAAGACTTCTCATCTCGAAGAGTCTGTCATTGTTTCAGTCTCCAACCCAACCTCCCTTCTACTGCCTGCCTGTTTTAAGGGTTTTTTCTTTTGCTTCTACAACATGATTATTAGAATGTAACCAGTTCATCATGGTTATTTTTTCTATAATTTATGTGGATTTTATAATTGATTATCTGTAGTGTTTTTCTTTTTTTTTTTACCTAGGTTATGTTTGCTGATGGCAATGGAAAAAATCTGTGTTTTCACCTAGGATAAGATATGGGGATTGGAATACCAAATGGGCTCCCAGTCTTTACTCTGGCCATTGCTTTCGGTACAAAGGTTTCTATAGTTTGCAGGATTAGAAGAGACCAGGGAAGCGGGAAGGAAAAACGCATGGGCTCATAAATTCCAGTCTTGACTCAAGCCTTTGTCCCCTGATCTGACAATGTTCACGCGCTGTATTTCCAGCAATTATTCTAATAAAATAAAAAAATAAACAAAAAAATAATCTTAAAAGAAAATGGAAGAGGCCAGCCCCGTTTCCGTTGCTTAAAGCATCCCGTGCAGTTTGTGTCGGATGAACAAGGATCCTCTTACATGGCCTGCGTTGCACTCTCGCGTGTTGACACATGAATAATTTCAAGGGAATGATATAGCCCTTTCATGACCTGTTATATATAAATGTGTCCTAAAATGCATTGGGATGTATAGAAACCCTGGCAGGGAAAGGCTTTAATTTGGCCAAGCCAGCGCATTCTGGTCCACTCAGTCTTAAGGTTTCTGTCACTGTAAACCATATTTAAGAAAATTCTTCTAATACTTTTTATGTTCTGTGTTGATCAGAGTAGGACTGCCAAGGTGGGCTGCACACTGCTTCATAATCCGTTTTGTTTCCAGTACTGGTGTTTGTATGTGATCTAAACTAATAGTAGTTCACTCCAAAATAGACATTTATTTTCCTCTCCTCAGTCAAGTCTGTGAAACACGTCCAGATATTATTACTCTTATAAATTGTCCATAATGGCTGCAAATGAAAATGCAGATTTGAAGAATATATGTACCAGAATGCATCAGGGTCACGCTGGTTGCCAATGGAACCTTCAAATGCGGTCCTATGAGAATGCTTCTTAGCACTTTAAAAGTTATGTTAAATAAAATGGAGTTAGTGAAGAAGGAAATTTGGAACCTGTCCGACCTATGAAGAAAAGCGCCTTGGTTCCAGAAGGATTCTCCCTGATACCCCTTCCCCCAAGGAGCTGTAAGAGGGAGTGGGATGAATGAGCCCTGTTGGAGGAAGGACTGCTGCACAAAGTCTGATGGCCATGGAGTGAGATCACAGGGTCATGTTTGAATCGCATTAGCACATTAGGACCCCCAACCAACCCTGAAGCTGTAGTTTCCCTTGAGCTGGATGGAGCCTTGAACCATCTTGGTGACCCCATCAGGGGCTGTGTTGGATTACTCCCATCTGCAGCCCTCTGGATAGCGGATTGTGTAATCCAAACCTGCTTGGATTGAAGGAAACCTCCCTTTTTCTCCAGACGGGCTTGTAAAGCTTGGTAGCAAGAACTAAGGCCCTCCGACCTGGAAAGCAAGCACATCGATGAAGGACAGACTTGGCTCAATTTTATTCCTGGCACGCTGTGAATCCTTCAAAGTCACACTTTATTTAAAATTAATTTCCTGCTTCTATAAATCATTGTATATATGTATGTTGAATTTAAAGGAAAAAAAAGAAAACATTTTCTCTGTTTTGTCAGGATCCAGACCATTACCAGTACCAGTTTGGAACCACAAAGATCTTCTTCCGTGCTGGGCAAGTGGCGTACCTGGAGAAGCTGCGTGCAGATAAGCTGCGGAAGGCTTGCATCCTCATTCAGAAGACCCTAAAGGGCTGTGTCGTGAGGAAGAGATACCTTCGAGTACGTGAAGCCACCACCACCCTCCAGAGGCACGTCAGGGGCTTCCTAGCCAGGAGGTAAGAGCAGGCTTGAAGGGCACTGGTGAGAGGGTTTCCCAGAAGAGACGGACGATCCATTCCATTTCTGGCCTTCTGTTGACAAGCCCTGAAATCTGGCATTTAGACAAATCGAATCACTTAACGTGCACGAAGACTACAACTCCTAGAATGTATTTAACTGTTCACTGAAAGCCCACACCTCTAATATGGTGTCTATAGTGAATTAAGTCATTACTTAACTTGCAATGGGTGCAGAGAGGAAGAGTCAGGGTGCAACTAGAGAAATGTAACTTTGGTATCAGGAATGTATCATTCATGTAGGTAGAGATGACCAGAACGCAGTGCCGTAGTATCTGGTCTCAATGTAGATGAAGCAGCTTCTCCTATTGGTCTTGTGACCGTGCACTTTGTCCCGCTGACGTTAATGCAGCTCGCCTCATTAGGAATGCACTTCTTGCGATTCCTTTTATGCATCTCTAATCCTTGCCTTCCTCCAGCTGGCCTTGATGCCAGTGACACACCTCCCTCCGTCGGCACGTGCGGCGGGTAATGCACCTCCCCCTGTCCCGCTGGGTGTGATGCAGTAATGCGCTCACCCTCCTGCTGCCCTTGATGCAGGAACCGCATCTCCTTCCTTGCCTTTGTTTATGATGTTGGTGAGGCACCTGCCTCCAAAGACCGTGAGGTAGAGGATGGCGCCTTTAGTTTCCCCCTGATTTGGCTTCATCGCTCTGCTGACACTTGTTTCTCTATGCACAGATTAGCCCAACACTTACGGCGATCGAAGGCTGCAGTGACCCTGCAGAAGCAATGGAGGATGATGCTGGTGAGGAGGCTCTTCCTACTGCTCCGCGCTGCAGCCCTGACAATCCAGGCCTATGCCCGGGGCCTGTTCGCCAGGCGACTGTATAATCAGGTAGCTCCTTTCCCAGTGTTCTATCATGATGTGTGGGCATGTGGACGGGGGTCTTCTGGGACCAGTAGGCGGTGGGCGAGACATGGTTTCTCTGCAGGGAATGTTACCTGGGCACATTTGGCATCCTGGGGGCTGGTGGCTTTCTTGGCATCTACTGCAGGGATCAGGTGTCCGGATTACCTTGGCACCATGTGAGTAGGAGTGTGGACTTCTGGAACAGAAAGAGTATTTTTGGCCTGGCCGGCATGTCTGCGGGACCATGGACACCACTTTATTGTCATTTGACTTCTACTGCTCTCTGAACAGGCTGATCTGTATCTGAGCATCAAGCAGAGCCACAGTAGAGGGAATGAAGGCACCAAAGCAACCAGAAAAATGAATTGATAAGGAATTTAAGGGGTTACAAAATGGGAGACCATGATGCTTACGCATGTGTAGGGGCTCCGCATCCCAGAATCTGTGTTCTAGAACAGAAAGTGACCGGTCACATTGTGCCTGTCTCCATATCCTGTGAGCTGTGGTATTCTTTCATCCTCAAGGTTCACCCGGCTCATGTCTTTGTTCAGACTTGGCGTGTGTCCATTAAGTTCACTTTTGTTGGAAATTTGTTGGACAGCACTCGAGGGCCTTGCTTGCGCACTCACCTAGCTCAGTGGTTTATTTAAAATGAAACTCTGGGTGGGGGGGGAGGAGGACATTTCACTGTATATTTAGCTCACATTTCGTGATGACCAGGGTGGAGTGTTGTACATTTGTGTAAGTGTCTTATGAAAAACATCCTCTAATCTGGCCTCTGTAATGTACACGTTATCCACTGATTTATTTGATCTACACAGAGCTAAATTATCCTTTACGTGCCCTGAAGAAATCAGAGGTAGAATTTGGACATAATACGAGCGGAACTAATGAAAGTGTTAGAACATTAAATAGAAATCAGCCTAGTTTAATCCAAATCCAGTCTGGTTAGAAAGTGCTAAAGATTTAGGGCGTGTGTTATTGCAAAGATATTTTTTTTCCCTAAACCTTTGAAAAGTTCATTTTTTTTTTTTTTCAGAAGTTGCAATGTGTCTCGCTATGCTATGCTCACTTGAAAATCATACCTTTGCAACAATTTATGGTGCTGTTCTTCTATACAATACTATGCATACAAAAGCACCACACAAGGCGAGCATGCATGGAATAAACTCTTCATGACTTTTGTAGCTTCGAGCGGCACAAATTTAGAAGAAGTTATCTTACAATGCTATCTGATTTATCTCACAAGCGCAGAAAAACGTTTTACAGAAGTAGGCAAATGTAAACCTGAAAACTTTTCAAACGTAAGTTAAGGCCCTCCTAAGTATATTAAAATTCTTAGAAAGAATGGCCAAAAATGGAGGGCCGCACCGGTTATTGGAACAGAAAACTTTTCAACTGTTCTCAACTTTAGGGAACCAAACTTTCTCACAGCCTACCTGATTTTTCCCATTGTTCCCGCCCACACCAGTGGGATCTTCTAATTTTGCAGCATTGATAATGTATTCCTAGCAAAGTAGATGGTCGGATAGCCCATTGGTAGTGGCATCTCAAAGTTTAATTTTAGGGGTGACACACAGGGTCAGAAAAAACTGTTGGGGCCATCTATAACTTGCAGATGCAAAGAGTGTGTATGTATATTTCTTGTCCCCTTCCTTCCCAGTTCAGCCATTCATTCTCCCTTAATCTCTTATTGCTTTCTTTCCAGTTATTACTTTTGTCAATACTTCTTCAATTTTCATGTTCTTTAATTATCACATCTCTATTTTCTTTGCACCCTAGGTTTTCTTTCACTTACTTCCCCCGGAGCCCAGTCTCTTCTGCAGATTCAGCTAAACCGCTCTAGAAGTGCATTATGTTTTTTCTTTTAAAGTGTTTTTTTTGCTTTGCCTGATGTGAGTGGTGATGGATCTCAAAGGGATTGGTGGGGGCACAGGCCATGGTTGACATCACCCTTGTGACGACACGGCCCATTGGTGGTCTGCTGCAAACACATACAAATCGCCTAATTTTCAACCTGTATATTTTAAGAAACCATGATTCCATAGAAAAAAATGCTTTGTTATGAGATGACGATGATTTTACATGTTATATTTCATACAGAAAGCATCAGCTGGGTTTAGGTGTAATCAAAATTCTTTTTACTCGGCTCTGGATCTCAAACAATTGTTTTCACTTTAATCAAAAGGACCTGAAAATTAATATAGCGTGCTGACGGTACTCCGCGTGTTCTGAAAAAGCCCAGGCATAAGAGTGATGTAATCACACCTCAGTGTTGCATCAAGGCATGCTTAAGGAAATAAATGTTGGATTGGGCAGACTATAATTTTTATGCAGTCTGTCCATAGGTTTCTGAAGGTTCCTATGGCCGGACTCCACACGTCATTAAGTCTGAGAGACGTAAATTGTGCTGCACTCTCTGGTAAATGAGCAAAAATACCTCTGGTTCCAGACGCGGAGCAGTCTGAACCGCACGATGGTGCAGAAAGAGTCTGCTCACGCTACACTTGCATGGACATTAAGGCGATTAGGTGGTTATCGCTAACAGGCATCCGCATAATTTTTATTAGAACATTGGAATGTTGAGAGCTTCATTGAAGAGAGTGATGTGACTGTGTCTTCTGCTCCATCACTCCACTGTTGGTTTTTGTTTCTCTATTTTATCTTAGAACAGTCCCCCTTTGTTGTGCTAATTGCAAGAAGCTTCTGCCTCTGGCTGTACCAGTTGTTAAAGGCCCTCTCCTTTGACTTGGGCCTATAATCCCAGTTCAGTGCCCTTAACCACTGGTATAGGACGCCACAAAGCTATATTATGTGAGCACAGTCTTGCACAAGCCCTGATTATTAGAACACTCTTATCATTTCCTGTTTTTTTTATTCATATCCCATAACTTTGTCTGACCAAAACTCAGTGGGAGAAGAAAAGTCTTTCGAGAACTGTGAACTTGGATGTGTACCACATCTTTTTTTTTTTCTTCTTTTTTTTAGGTACTCAGTAGAGAAAACCACCCTGCACTGACTGTAGCCACACTTTGAACCCGTATCAGGCATCCATAACCTCAGCAGTGGATCCCAAACTATACTGTTTTAATAGAAGATGAAAAATGACCTAGATTAATTTAAAGGGATGCTCAGGCTGCCTGACACGAATTTTGAAATATGAAACCACTAAACATACATGGATAACTTTGTTCCACCTTCCCATCTTATTTGTCCTATTTTTTTTTTCCTTCCTCCTGCCCCAGGGCTACTCGGATAGCACGTGTGAATTCTGTATATGTGCGCATAGGTTTTCTGCAGAATTCACTTGTCAGGGCACATTCATCTAAGATGACATTGTTGGGCAGTACCAAGGCTCTCTTCTTGCAGAAAAGTCGGAAAACCATGACCAGAGGTTTCTGAGGGTGAAACCTTAGATCCTAGATTGTTTAGCTGTTGACAGTCGCTCGGTTTGTTCCTTGTACTGTATCAATGGTTGGCGCTATCCACGTTTCTGAAGCAATGCACACATTTTAAGTCAAAAGCTTTTATCGAGCACTGTTAATTCTTGAGTGAACCTATTCCGTCACACTCTATTCAAATTTTGGCATTTGTAGATTTACATTTCTCACTTTACACCCAGGACTTCACATTGAAAAATATGATGAGAGGGGAATTCAAATCTAGGCCTTGTTGAACCTCTCAAGAAGGATAACTTAACTGCTCCGAGGGTAAGATTAAAGCTGAAGGCTGATATGTGAGTAAAAAGCTCTCTTTCTAGTAATCACTGACTCACATTTCCTGCTTTTTCCTACTGTAGATAGTGGCAGAGAGGAAGGCTATTATCCTGCAGAAGGTGGTCCGCGGCTGGTTGGCACGCTGCTACTACTCCAGGGCACGTGCAGCCATTATCTACCTGCAATGCTGCTGTCGGCGCATGGTGGCTCGGCGAGAGCTGCGACAGCTGCGCATTGAGGCACGCTCTGTGGAGCACTACAAGCAACTCAACAAAGGCATGGAGATCAAGGTCATGCAGTTGCAGTGCAAGGTCGATGTGCAGGTAAGCTGAGTAAGGCTGCGCCTAACCTGGTAACAGTTTCAATGCAGCCCCTTATTGCACGCGTCATTACACCACCCACCTACACCCAGAACTTTGTTTAAAAAAAAAATAATTGAGTCAAGCAGCTCTTGGCGATTAGAGGATATTAACATCTAACTTCCATTAAATACTGTAATGTTATTAGAATTTAGAACTGGCCACATTTAAATATAGGATTTTGTAAAACCCTCTACGTATAGAAGGGCCACTGAAAGTTTGTGATTCTGTGTCAGAAACATTGTCTGCATAGTTATGAATTGATTGCAAATAGCAGCACATAATATACCGGCTGCTGTATAATTTGCAGACTTAAACCAAAACTCGTTTCTGGTCCAAATTGATCAAAATTTGCTAACTAATAGTACAATATTTTTGCTGGGCAGTGGAAGACCCTTTGCAAAGGTTAACTAGCCTTTTCAGTTGCTTATCCCTGTACTCTGGTTGTAAAATTGAGCTAGTGAGGTGAAATGTTTGACCAGGCAGCATTAGCATGTGCTTAAAATTAAAAGTAGTATGATATACAACTCCCTGAGAAAAATACTTCAACAACAATCACTTATTAGAACCATCTTGTGCTGGTGACCCCCCAAATACTAGCTAACATATATAGCTGCTCAGAAGTACAATGCAGATTTTTAAATATTTGAAAAAAGCAAATAAAGGCAACAGCAAGATATGACTGCCACAGAGCTTGTACCACGCCGCGTACTTTGCCCTTTCTTGCCACACAGTTTAGTCAGTCCTGCTGTATAAATTGATCTGCCGTTCCTGTATAATACGGGTCCTGCGTTTGGCGTTTGCGCCCTTCCTTTGCTTACTGCTTCTTGGAACTAGCCCCCTGCCCCAAGAATATTGGGTATTTTTCTGGCATCTTTTCTTCCAACTGCAAGATCACTCTGGATTTTGGAAGGACGCCTTGTAACACCTGCCGTAGTTGCCTGGTTCACGGTGTGATTTGATCAACCAGACACTCACAAACCGGGTACTGTGCTGGGCATGAGTTTTCCAACCGCAGGCCCTTCTGACCTATAATGTGACTAAGCTTTCTGATCAAGCCTGTCTGCTGGGGTGCTGCCATAAGGCTTGATCTTTAGTGATTTAGTTTCTATTCCAGCTGTCTTATGAAGCCTCCTTCCAGATGGGCGTGAAGTCGAACGCTCTGTTGGATACCAGAAGTTTGTAAAAGTGATCCACACACAGCACATCACCCTCCCTTCTCAGCCCAACACCGTAAAATATAGTCTTGTGGCTTAGGTTTTCTGCCAGCTCATTCCACGTTCACATACTATTCATAATCTGATTACCTGTGATCGGAACCCACCATTGAAATAGAAAGGGGGTGAGTTGAGGTAAAAGCTAATGAAAAGACCAGATCATTTACTTACTTATTTTTTTTGGTTAATGGAATGATTCAATGATCTTGGCATCTCGCTCTTTTCCCACCTAATAAATGCTAATTTGGCTATGTCTTGTATTTCCCTCTATGGTCTAATATAGGTATATATTTGTGGTATAATTCAGGAAACTACTGAAAATTTTAAAGGTGGGTGATTTTTGTGGGTTTTACTTTCACATACCATGTTCCTGTCTGCATGCTGTGGCAGTGTTTGGAAGCCGGAACAGCAGAAGCGGGTTTGTTGCCTGGTTTGTTTGAATCACTTCTAACGACTGCCCAAGATACCAACCGTTGAGGCACCACCCTTGCACTGGTACATATTCTAACAGCATCTCACTGCTTCCCTTTGTGGACCTCTGTCTTGGGTACAATTTCTTGAAATGTTGATGTCTTTCCAGGAAGTTGTCTTTTCAAAGTCTGTGGAGCCCTGCCCACAGTTGGAGCGTGTCTTGGCACCGCGTAGCTACCAGCAGGTGTGCTCAGCGCCACCATCTGTGAGCAGCGCCTTTCGGGCACGGCAGCCTGTTCTTGAAGAGGATGCAGAAGAAAAGGATTTGCAAATGTGCCTTGAATTTCAAGCGAGAATCCGTTTTACGCCCACGGTCTGCTGCCTCTCCGCAGACGCTCTGAGATGCAAGAGTGTGTGGTTGAGGTTGGGAGGGGTGTGGGTGACTATAGCTCGTTACATATTAGATTAGTGACCACGTCAGATGTAACCCAGACTTTGAAGCTTTTCTGCTCCTCTTCCTTCAGTTAATGTTATGGAGCAGCTTTTAACGAAGATTGTCAAGACTTGATTCCCGGTGCAGGTGGAACGGTAAAAAGGTAACGCCAATTAGGCTTAAACATGCCTTCTGGAGGCAAAAACCTGGACAAAAAAGACCAATGGAGTGATAGCCTTGCTTGGACCTTGACTTTAATTGAAATTAGGGGTACTCTGCACAATGAGCAATTGCAGTATCTCCCCTACATTTAGGCAGGTGACTCACTTTTTGACCGGACATTTGCATCAGCAACACTGGTCCTGCTTAGACTTAGGGGGTGAGTGGGGGTGGGGGAGGAGCATGCAAGGACTAGGAAGAAGAAAGCATATAGATTGCTGTACCCACCTGGCCCAAGCAAGTGCCCAAGGTGGGCGTGAGGGAGGGGAGGAAAGGAAGAGTTTATGGTGCACCATGGTGACGATTCTTGTAAATACATCAATTTTTAAATCATTTGCCTGCCAACTCTGCTCCGCTTCCCATGGGAACTAGATTGGTGGTGTTTGCAGGCTCCATTATACCAAAACATAAACATATAATAAGGTTAAGAAGGGGTTGTTCGGTGACCTGATTGCTTGTAGTGAACATGCTCACTGCTCCCCCAACCCCAGCCCCCTTGCGCCTTCTCCATAATCACTTTCTTTACCTTCAGAGGCAACAGTGGAATGGATAGCTGTAAGAAGGGAGGCAGGAATTACTCAGGAGAGGGCTTATAGGGCAGTCCAAATAACCCCCTGGAACCTGGCTCAAATATGTTTTGCATTAGTTTAAGACGGTCTAAAAAAAATGCTAAATACATAGTCACGTGCGTTGCTATTAATATGAGAAAAACAATCACAGAAGCAGATACTCGTTCAGTTTGCACCCATTATTCTTAATATTGAGTCCTAATTCAGGATGCTTCATAGCTGTGCGCTCTGCAGGATAGGAGTTACTATGGAGTGTTGTTCTAACTCCAGTGCCATTATATAAGGAAGAAAACCTTCCTGCAAAGGTGCACAGTAGAGGTAAATGGTAGGTCATTACCAAGAGTGAGGGCAGTCTCGATGGCCTCTCAATGGGCAGCCACCTTCATTCATTAGGAGGCAATGGAAGGGGTGTGTGGGATGCATGTAATAATTTCCTAGCACTTCTCAGCTTATGGGAACAGATCTCTGGTTCGAAGGGTGTGAGTGCACAGACACTTGTACTCTCTTGGCTCATATTGGCTTTGTTTGGACTTCCAGAGCTCAAGACCTAAAAATAGGCTGCCGGTTGCTGTGTGGCTACTCGTGTAAGGACTTGGGAGATTTCCATCTACTGCCACTCGAGAATAGTGTTATGTTAAACTTTCCAAAATCTATAACTTCCTAATCACCATAAGAGTAATAGAGACGCAGGTCCCTGTGGGGGGAAACAGTTCCTATGACCAATACAGATCATCCCATACCAAACAATTGGTGTCATCCCAGCTCAGGATGCAACCATTAGCACAACCAACCTTAAACTGATGATGGCTTTAAATGAGTTTATCACTCTGGGGCCCCACCTTGGGGCCTTGACATTTTCAGAAGTGGTTTATGTTTAGGCATGGGTTGCGTTTGCAGAGTTCTGCTATGCGAAACTCTGTAAAGTGCCGAAAAAACTCTACCGCCATACTCGGAGGTCTGGGACCAGCGGAGTTTGGATAAGCCATGCTGTTCGCACTGATTTTCAGCACCAGGAGTTTCTCCCATGCTGTAAAATCAGTGTGAACAGCATCACACAGAGAGCCAGAGGGTGCTAACTTCTTTCTGCTGCTTGAGTAGATTTCCTACTCCAGTGGCAGTTTCTTCATGGCGGGCACGACCTGCCGTGACCACCCGCATTCAAACTCTCGCTTGCCAACATAGCAATTTCTCTCACTCGCCAACTTAACATTGGTGAGCTGCATGAGAGAAAAAAAACTCTGCTTTGCGTCAGTTCATGGAGTGTTTTGGAACTCTGCTCTCCGGGTGGAGCACAGAGTGGGCAAAATTCTGCAAAGTCCACCAGGGGGGCGGAATTCTTCACCCACCCCTATTTATGTTCTTCCTTTATATTAAATCTTTTCCCAAACGTCTTGCCTCTCATGTAAGAACTAAGCAGAGGGATGGACTAGACTGGCCCAGCACATGTAAGTACCGGCCTATGGAGATGGCCAGGTTACTGTTACGGAATGGACATTCTTACTAATCTGGGGCCACACTGTCATGACATGATTTTGAAAATAGTTGCAGTGCAAACCCTCCCATTGCATTTGCCCTTCTGTAGTATGCATTGTAAGCATTCAGGGCACATGGGACAAATGTTGCAAAGAATCTTATATCGTCTTGTAAATTGGCTGTGTGATGAGTTTGGGCTGCTTAGGGGTGTAGAACCAGGACCCCAGTGGCTGTGTTCTCTCCCTCTAAATTTGGTTGTTCCTGACTTAGTACACCCCACAATTGGCATAATGGTGTAAGTCCCTAGTATATGGTAGCTAGGTACCCAGGGCATTGGGGCACCAGGTGTTCTCCATGGGCTGCTGAATGTATTGTGCCACCCATGGGAGCCCACACAAAACTTCTGCAGGCCTGCCATTGCAGCCTGCGTGAAAAGGTGCATGCACACTTTCACTACACCAGGTCACTGTAAGTCACCCCTATGGTAGTCCCTCCTAGCCCAGAGAGCAGGGTGCAAGTACTTGCATGTGCAGAGGTGCCCCTACAAACTCCAGCCCCATTTTCCTGGACTTTGTATGTGCAGGGAAGACATTTTACCTGTGTACTGTACATAGGTACTATGCCCAGCTACATAATGTTAACTCTGAACCTGGGCATGTTTGGTATCAAACATGTCGGATTCGAACTCAATACTTTTCCCAGTATTGGTAGTATGATTCCATGCCCTCGGGGGGCTCCTTAGAGGGTCCCCAGCTTTGCTCCTACCTGTTTGCAGGATTTTATCGGGCAGCCCGCGTTGCTGCCATCTTACAGACCTGTTTCTGCCCTCCTGCTGTTTGACCAGCTCAAACCCAGGAAGGCAGAACAAATGATTTCCTTTGGGAGTGGGAGGCAACCCCCTATCTCTATGGAAATAGGTGTTACATGGCTTGGGAGGGATAGCCTCCCCAAGCCACTGGTATGCTTTGAAGGGCACATTTGGTGCCCTCCTTGCATAAAATGGTTTGCACCATTCCAGGGACCCCGGTCCCTGCTCTGGCACGAAACTGGACAATGGAAAGGGGAGTGACCACTCCCCTGTCCATCTCCACCTCAGGGGTGGTGCCCAGAGCTCCTCCAGGTGGCCACTTTATTCTGCCATCTTGAATCCAAGGTGGGCAGATGCCCCTGAGAACCTCTGAGTGTCCAGGTCAGGCAGGGACATCACAGCCCCCTCCTTATAGGTGGTCGCCCTACTAGGTGACCAGTCCCCCTCCTGGGCTGTTTAGGGTCTCCCTCCAGGGTGGGTCTTCAGATTTGCCATGCAAGATTCCAGCAGTACTCCTCTACGTAGTTTACTTCATTTTCTGGCCACCGGGACTGCAACTGGACCCTCCAGGAACCAACAATCTGCAACTCCAGTGACAACTCCACTCTGCAACATTGTTTCTCTGGTTCCTTCCAGCAACTGCAACATTTCCCTGGCTGTGCATCCTCTGAGGGTGACAAGTCTTCAGTCTGCACAAGAAGTAAGAAGGAATCTGCCTTGGAGTGAAGGAGTCACTCCCCTGCATCAACAGGCACCAACTGCAATAACATCCGGCTGCGTGGATCTTTTCTCCTGCAAAACTGCTTGGATTCTGCAACACAGGTGGTAGTCTGCAGTGGTCCCCTCGGTCCTCTTTACCAGCTCTCTGACTTGGGAGATGGTAAGCTCTTGCCTCTCCTTGAGGACAGTACCCCTGTGCACCGTGACTCTTGCAGCTACCTAGGCTTGTTGGCTCTTCTTCCAAGGGATCTTCAGGCTCCATGTACCCTCAGCCTCCAGCACTCTTCCCTGCAAAGCAGTCTCCTGCCTGCTTCCCTGGCAGCGTAGGACTCCTTATCAGATGTACTGAGTTGGCCTCACTGCGACTCCTGTGCCTGCTGCCTGTGAGTTGCCTGTGGGGGACTGCATCCTCGTCTTCGGACTCTCCTCACTGCTGAGGGTCACCTGGGATTCCCTTCGTTGGTTTAAGTCCACCTGGACCTGCCTGGCCCCCAGCAGCTATGCAACTCTTCATTCCCAACTCTTGCCTTTGCCAAGGCTTGTTGGTGGTTTTACCAAACCACTGACTGCAATTCTTCTTCCGACATGAGACATCACCTGTATCCCTTCTGGAACTGACTCCTTGTCTTCACCGTCGACCTAGTCCTGCATGTCCAGAAGGGTGGTTTGTGGCTCCTGCCCCTTCTGGACACTCCAACTCAAACTGGACTTGTTCCTTTTCATTTGCAGGTCCTCATCTATCAGGATCCACCTTTCCACCTTTTGTTCCTTCCAGTCTTGTTTGGGTCTTGCGCAGACCTTTTCTAAAGGTTACCTGTGGGTTTGGGGGGAAAACCTGGTACTTATCTCCACTCTCCTGGTTGCTGCGGGGGGCACCCTGGCACTTACATTTTGGGGTTCACAGTTCCTCCAGCTCTCCTCTACAGATTCCACTTTGTTGGGTGGGGGACTGACTTTCGCATTCCACTTACTTAGTATATGGATTGGTCTCCCCGTAGGGTATCCATTACATTCTGCTATTTAACTGTTTTCTATTGTCTTCTATGCTAATTCCTGACTGCTAATGTGTATATAATAGTGTTTACTCGGTTGCTAGTGGAGTATTGTCTAAACAGTATTGTAGTTTGTGTTACCATAATACAGTACCTTTTATTTTTGTCACACTGTGTGGTTATTTCATGTGTGTAAGTGCTGTGTTACTATAGTGGTATTGCATGAGCTTTGCATGTCTCCTGGATAAGTCTTGGCTGCTCATCCACCGCTCCCTCTAGAGAGCCCTGGCTTCCTAGACACTTCCTACACTTTACTAATAGGAGATCCCTGGACCTGGTATAAGGTGATAATACCATAGGTGCCCACCACACACCAAGCCAGCTTCCTACAAGGGGAACTCAGTCTCCAGTGTTCTGGAGTCTAGAGGTAGGCGAGCCGCTTGCATTTGTTGTACCGTCTTTCAACGTCTTGCTCGACCTTTCCCTATTGTCCACTTTTCCAATTACAAATTTCAGCGCATAAGCATTCAGGAGGTCTAGTCTCCCTCCCTCACCCATCCACAAATTCAAAGTAATGGTTATCCCCTTAGGGCAAATTTATTAGTATTCACATAATTCTATCTATTCATTACTCATGTAAAACTCCACACCCTGTTCAACATGTCCAGCTCAACATATTTTAGGTTGGGCTTGTTGGCTTTGTGTAAAACATCAGCTGTTCACACTCTTTCACATCCTGACTTGTGTGGTGACCCCTGTCTGTATGTATACTTGTCCCCCACTTATATGTTTGTGTGTCAAGGTTTTTTTTAAGGTTTTTTTTTTTTTTAGATGCCAAGGTTTACTAATATCAAAGGAATGTCCTGTTTTGAGTTCTTACATTTTGCACTCTATTTATGTTTATGACCCCTCATCGTATCCCTTCTTTATGTTCATGAAGACAAAGGAAAACCATGCACTTTCAGGACAGATAGCTCTGTTGACCACATCTTACAACAGCCAAGTGGAGAGACTGAAGAAGGAGGTGGTGAAGCTGCGAGAGGATAAAACTGAGCAGAACCGAAACCTGGCGCTCCAGGAGCAGCTGCAGAATGAGCAGGCCAAGACCAAGCAGGTGGAGATCGCCTGGGGCAAGGAAATGGAAGCCCTGAAACTGGTGGGTCATTGTTTAGCCCAGGCCGTGTGTGAGTGTGTGTCACAAGTTTGGGAAATGTTGAACTTGCAAAGCCACGACATGCAAACTACTGGGACTGCTGCCCGATAAGTCTTCAGCTAGACTGGAGTCAGCTGGAAGCCTAAGGCTAGGGTGGTGGTTCATGTCCGGTGCAGCACCGGGGAGCTGGGTAAGTCAGCCATGGCTTCCATGGAGACTGTTGTGTGCTCAACTGGAATCTCGCTGGTTCTTTCCAAGAGTTTCTAAGTTACTGGTCAAAAAATGTTTCCAGCTGTAACGGAAGTGATGGGTGGGCTCTCAGCAGGTGACGGTGGGAAATCATCGAGCAGGCACATGAAGCCTTACGGGCGACGTATTGCTGAGAGGATAGTGGGTCTCTGGGCAGCTGGTGGTTAACTGGAGTATTCCTATGGGGGATGAACGATGGGTGACACATGAACTAAAGATCGGATATGCAATCTTGTGACCAGTAGATGCCCATGCAAGCAGCATTTGGATCCACTTGAATTGAGGTATTTCTAGTTTATTTGTCTTGAGCACAATTTTCAGGGCACCACTTTGTTGTTGCAAAGATATCACTTCTAAACTTTAAAAAAAATGTATTTTATTTTTTTAATTTGGCGCCATAATATTCCAGAACTGGGCTTAGAATAGGCAGAGTCTTTGGAAACTGGATTCCAGTCGTGCAAGTGGCATTATTTTTGTCCTGAAACTAGGACAGTTACCGTAGCAATCTCTAAGAAATCTGTTTAGGCGAGATGTTGTGACCCGCAGCGTAATAGTGGTCCTTGGAATCAGCTTTTCTGGGAGATTGCTCAATCTAAATTAATAGTCTCAAAACGTCATTAGGTGGCATGTGTGCTGTGGGGTCTAAGAGTATTAGCGGCTTATAAATTAATGAATCCCAAATTTCTTCTTTCAGAAGCTCATCAGCTTGGAAAATGAAAATCAGCGCCTCCTGGAGGAAAAGGAAAATCTAAACCTACAGGTCCTGGAGCAGTCTCACAATATGGAAGGTAATTTTTCTTCCCTAAATACCCCTCCTTTTCATCTTCCTTCAATCCTCCAGCCTGGCAGTGCTCTGAAATATGAACCCTGCCAGAGGGAATGCAATTGTGAGAGCTTTCCTGTGTGCCCTGCTATGAAGTCTTATTCCCATCCTAAAATACCCTCCTTCCTTCCCACACATGCAAAGCCATGCCGCAAGCAAGGGCTGGAGTTATGCCCTCCAGCAGGTGAGTGATGCAGTGGTTGTCTACCCGGAGACAGTTCTACTTATTGACCTTTGGTGTTGATGGAGGGGTTTTCTCCTAGGACTTGTATTCCACTTATTGACCTTTTGTATTTAGGCAGTAGGTCTTGTATCGTGCAAACTGAGCTGGGGAACGCTGACGCGAGTGCCCAGAGTGCTATTCAGCACACACAGTATAACCTGTTTGTTACCTAGCGGGTATTGATCAGGGTTAGTGGTCTTTCAACAGAATCGAAGGTGGGTCGGAGGAGCGCTGATGAGGGAGGATGTTCCAGATCCTGCTCGCACAGATGGCGAAGGTCTGCTTCCGACTTTTGCTTTTTTCCTCCTCTCTCCTGACAAAAAATCTCCTGGTGTCAAATATAAAAGGTGATAGGAGGATGCTTGCATAGAGTCTTTTTTTTATTTATTTTTTATTTTATTTTTAAACCTATCTTTTTATTGAAATTTGGCATATGACATCAGTTTCAAAACATAGCACTATCCTATATCTCACAATATTTTTGAGCGTCCTGTCCAATCCCCCTCGCCACCGGTCCAGCGTATTCCGTATATGGTGTTCTTTTAGTGGTCTCAAGATGGGCCGTATAGGGCCCAGAGGAAGCGAGGGCTCCACATAATTGACCGCTTTATGCATTCCAGCCCTTGCTTGATCACTGGTAATTGCTCTGGGTAGCATTCCAACCCATTGTTTTTCACCCAATGTGCCGCTCTAGGCAGAAAACCACCTCATGCAAATCAGTACTGACCCTTGTCCTTGTGGGAACAGTCCACCCCCATCTGCTTGCCTTGAGGGGGCCCTCACCTAGCAGGTTCTGAGGGGAGAAGTAATTTGAGCTGCGTCTATTCTAGTGCATTGTGGGAGAACTGATGCAACATTGGGAAGCATGGACCACATCCCGTGACATGTCAGGATGGCTCTTTCTGAGCAGGAAGGGAGCCTTGTATTCATTGCCTGAGCCAGTGGCGTGCCCCGCGCCTCATTTAGTGGTTGACTACAATCCTATGAAAGCAGCAGATGAGTACAGGGAACTCAGTCTGCCTTAATGCATAGTGAGGGGTAATATCCCCTAATCTGTTGCAGCTGTGCACCGATCCACGGCAGGCAGTTATCATTCATGTGTGTCTTTGACACTTGACCTCACTTAGTTTGCCATTTTAGGACTATTCTGCTTTGTGTGCAATTTCTTTTATGAGAATCCTGTTCTGTCATATAATTATATCCCTTTAAATCCCGGAGTGGCTTTTGTGTATAGACTGGCTGGCAGCATCCACCCATGGGGGCTATGTTTCAATATTTAATGTGCTAATTGATTCAGTAAAGATTAATTTGGAATATTGTTCACACGCCCACTCCTCCCCTGCCTCCCAGTGGAGGAACTAAAACTACATTGGGGGCTGTTCAGTCCCTTGACTGGTGTCGCTCGTCTGTCACTCATATAAAAGAATATTGGTTTTCTGAAGCGCTTTGCAATTATTATTTCTGCTGCACCGGTTTCTTCATTGTAGCACCTGTTCCTTTAGGGTGACGTCACTGACTAAGTGCATTCTTTTTTTTTTTGTTTCCTTGAGATGTAATTTTTCCCAGAAATGTAGTCTCTTTAACCTCAAAAGTTCAATGTTTTCCTCCATTTAAGCGAGTGTGTGAATTAAGGCTACTAAAGCCAGGATCTTTTAGTCGTGATTGGAACTCTTGCCATAAGTTGTCTCTCAGTTGATTCCAATTTGGCCTTGCAACGAGGCGAGTGCAGATGCAACTGTGCTTACAATTCATTCAGCGAGAAGAGACTTTTTAAGCAGCTTCAAAACTCGCCACCGTTTTCCTACTCTTTTGTACCAGTCCTTAGAATGGAGCCTTCCCAAGCTCACAAGGATAGCAGCACAAGAGACTATTTTTTAGCTAATAGAACACAGCAGTTTCCCCTTGCAGCTTAAGACTGGAGGACAAACGCTTACATATCTTTTTTTTTTTTAACTGAGGGAAGCCCATATAGCTGTTATAGCTCTTGCGTTTCTTCCCCTCTTGCTTCAATGGAAGGTAGTTATAAGGTGCATCAACCTGGCTGTTCCCTGCCTAAATATACCAGAGGTTAGCCAGGCCCACAGAGGCCTTGTGTGTTTTAGGATGGGTTCTAAGGCCACGCCTGCTTTGATGTTGCCATGTTATGCGTTTATATTATGAACTCTGATGGTCTTGAAGACTTTTATGCCACATCGAAATAGGACGTGAACACCGTTGACAATGTGGATCTCCTCCCTACCACAGACTTCTGCACATCCAGCCACATAGCTGGTACTTGACAGTAGCACCTTATGGGAGGGCTGGTCACACTTTTCATTGGCTGCTACCTCACCTTTATTTCTATGTTTATGCCTCCTTGAGCTAACCATGCCTGGAAGAGCAGAAACTGGTACCTTTAGGGAAAGGCTATAGCTGGGTTTGCAGTACCCAGGTCTCAAAATTTAACACAGTCTTTAACCTTTTGAAGGAGCTTCTCTTGCCATATGAGGTGTGGAGCATTCTATATTTTCCTTTATTGGCTCTGAAATTGAAACTTTTGTTCCTGGAAAAAGTATCTGCATCTGAACTAATGTCATTAGGTGTCAGTAGTAAAACCATGATGCACTGGAGCGATGCACTAGGTTTATGTACACAAGAAGAAAAACTGACATAATATTGTAGCCAGTCCTTTCCCAGCTCATGACCTTTTGATTCTACCCCCGTAGCCACTCTTCTCACCCTTCAGTGCTTTGAGGAGAGTTTTTGGTGGCAGAGAGTCCTGTACAAAAATCTACTTTCACTTTAGAAGCCAAAATGTCTTGCAAAGTCTTACTCTTGCTTGTCAAGGTAGCAGAAAAGATCTCTACATTCTGGTTCTCTTTTTTTAGAAGGGTCATTTGCTTAGTGTTAGATAATTACTTTGAGTTGTCTAGTAGGCATTGTTAGGACAATCGAACACATCCCTTCCTGCAGCATCAAGTGAGCATTTTCTTCAAAGCTGTAACATTTGTTGAGCTTTCCCTTTTTATGAAATTCTCAGGAAGTTCAGAATTTGATTTTCTGCAGACGTGTGCAAGTGTACAGTGCTAGATTAGGAACTTCTTTTTCATACCCTATTCCCCATTTCTCTTCCCCTAGACTCTGTGTGTGAACGGGTGTCCTTGGAGACTGAGCATCTGCAGAAAGAACTGGAGGAGGAGCGATCTCGCTACCAGAACCTGCTGCAGGAGTACACGCGTCTCGAACAGAGCCATGAGAACTTGAAGGATGAGGTCTACTTCCTCAAGGTGAGCGGAGGAAATATTGTCCATCAGAGAGGCACTTAACCTATCGCCTTCTTCCCTTCCCTTCCCTTTGTGCCATTGGCCGGTGGAGAGAATGTAACAATGTTATATCCTGTTTAATGCACTGTGAGGGATGTAGTGGTGACACCTTAATATTTACCACTGGATATGTTGGAAATGTTTCCTCTTATGTGGTTGATTGAAGAATGTTAGCACAACTCTGGTTTTGCATCTGTCTACACCAAGTATGTGGAAATGCCAGTTCCTTCGGACTTGTTGCCATTTACCATTTATTTACCATTTATTTAATTGTTGTCAGCCTATCCGGCCATAACAATAATACACAATAAGTATCAATCCATCACACGCAATAAAATCACATTAAATAAAACATTGTAAAAAAGGAAAACTATACTTGAGTTTTTGATTTTACGTGGCCCTAGGTGAATCCAATATGCCCTGCAATATCATAAAACTTGATTATTAGCCATTATTGGCATAAGACTCTTTACTTATTCTAAAAACATTATAGATCTAAAATTTAAATATCCTATTCTTGCACTAATCATTTGGGTTCTTGCGATACCTGCCAGCAGTATAATAATAATCCAGGACCTTGCCTGGTTTAATCAGCAACCTTCAGCGATGTCTCATACTAATGATAGCTAGGATAACACAAGTAATTATACTTAGGCCAACTGTGAGTACATTGATGAACGTAACTTCCACGCTTCCAATATATAAGTTGAAACCTTCGCCACAATATATTTCTCATCTGATCGCATACAAAGCACTTCCGCCTCATTACATTTCCTGATCCCGTATGATCTAAAAAGCGGACGTAAGTACAATTTGCGGAGTTTAAGCGTAAAATGACATAATAAAAGGAAGTGGGATAATGTTTCTTGGCCACCATGAAGGCAAGGACAGCATTCTGATCCGCACTGTGAGACGGCTTGCCATCTGTTAGTCACCGCCATCACTGGTAATGTACCCATACGAAATTTAAAATAGAGAGCCCTTTTTTCTTCCGGATAGATGCAGTCTATGAAAATTGCTGGTTTAAGCTCTTGGTTGAGCAAAATGTACCTCTTGAGTAAAGGGCTAAGTGTCTCACACATACTCTGAGTCTTTTGGTCCCAGTATGCCTTTTTAATGACAGATAAACTGGGCTTTCTGATTTTCTCTGGATGAAGCCAGAGGTCTTCTTGGCCAATAGCAACCAGGGTAGTTGAGATGTGTTTAAACCAAGGCAGTTTTCGGTAATTTTGTAGCTTCATGATGTCCATGAGTGTTTCTCTGTATGGTTTGAGTTCCTCTTTTGCCCAGATACGGATCCAATATCTTATCGGGGCCAGTGCAATGTAATCCTCGACCTTTCTCATTTGTAAATCAGTTCTCAACGCATTCATTGGTGTGGCAGTGCCTAAACAAAGTAATCGGCGTAGGAAATTATTCTCAGTTACTTGTATTAATGGGGTCTTTCTAAATCCCCAAATCTCTGCGCTGTAAAGTGCTGCCGTCCTTGCTTTGGTTTTATAAGCAAGCAGTGCAGAACTCACAGAATGGTTGCCTGTGGCTTTAGCAAATCTAAGTACCGCTCCGGCGTGCTGGGCCAAGGAGATGTTACTTTTGTAGATTTGTGATTTCCATGTCTGTTTTTCGTCCAGTCTGCAACCCAGGTAGTCATAGGTGGTCACTCGAGCCAAGGGCTTGTTGTTTACCCTGAAGGTCGAATGCATCGTTTGTTTTGGGTTGAGAATCATGAACTTTGTTTTCTCCTCATTAATTACCATGCTCCTCGAGGTGCAAAATGATTCGAAACCCCTAAGTAGACGATGCATTGCTATCTCTGTTCTTGCCAGTAATACAGCGTCGTCAGCAAAAAGCAGGATAGGTATACTTTCATTGGCTAGTTTTGGCACATCCAGATTTAATTCCCTCAGATCTTGGCTTACTTTATTTATATAACAGTTAAACAAGGTTGGGGCCAAAACACATCCTTGTTTTACGCCACGCTGGATTGGAATTTCTGCTGTATAATCATTTCTCGTGGAATATCTAACCCTAGCAGTATTCCCTGTGTGCAGTAGAATTAACAGCCTTAGAATTTTCCCCCGTATGCCCATTTCTGACAATAACTGCCATAATGTTTGGCGATTGACGCTGTCAAAAGCTGTTTGAAGATCCACAAAGACCAGATATAATGCACAATCTTTTAGGGTGGCGTATTTCGCGCAGATCATATTCAGCTTAAAAAGTTGATCTATTGTGCTTTGGCCTCTCCTAAAACCAGCTTGGTGTGTCGATATTAAATCTCCATCCTCCAGCCATTGATCTAAACGCAGCTGGATCAATTTGGTGAAGATTTTTCCAACACTGTCAAGCAGTGAGATAGGCCTATAGTTGCACACCAAGTCCCGAGGTCCTTTTTTGTGAATTGGGACAATTATTGATTTCTTCCAAGAGGTCGGAATTACCTCGTGGTGCCAAATACTGTTGAATATGCGTGTTAGAGCAGGCAGCCATAACGTTAACTGATTACGATAAACGTCTGAAGGTATGCCGTCTGGGCCTGCAGCCTTATACGGTTTTTGAAAGAGAATAACTTGTTTAATCTCTTTCTCGCTGAATTCCGGTGTCAGCTCCATTGCACGAGGGATAGAATGGGTTGCTTGCGTGGCATTTGTGCCAAGGAGTTCGTTTGGGACTAATTCATTCTGGGTTCCATTTGACGATCTAATAAACCTTTTTGATGATGCTACATAGGTCGTTTGAAGTGGGACTCCCTTGTTTGATCTTTGGTTACTACCTTCCAGTCCTTGGATGAGGCTGGTTGAGTTATTCATACTCCGAAATGCCGTCTTGGCCTCTTCCTGGTATAAGGCGGTAAAATGCTCTACCCAGAGTTGTGGGTTGATATTCAATTCTAGGTTCTTCGAAGGGCCTTCGCATCCGCATCTGACTATCTCCCAAAACTTTTTGCAGTTTCCTGCCGATATTGCCTGCAGGAGGGATTTCCAGAGCTTATGTGGAAATGTCTTCCTTTTATATCTTAGTAATTTTTTGTACTGTTGCCTGCATTCATAAAAGTATTGCTCATTATGGTTGTTCAGATGGCGATTCTTTAGTGCTTGCAATAGTGTCTTTTTTAGTTTCAAACACTCTTCATCGAACCAGCCCTCCATCGTATTAGGGTTAGTTTGGGGATGCTTAGTTCTTTCCTTTGTTGTTTGTAGTAGCAAGTTGTTAAAATTATCCAGTAGGGGTAAAGCTTCATTAACTGGTAGGTTTAATAATGTACTAAGTGATAGGAACCAGGTTTGACTAGGTACACTCAAATAGGGTTCGTCCACGTTCGACCTTAGTATGTTTTTCCTATTTGGTCTCATGGTTATTGCTAAGCAATTTCCGTTAAGTGGAAACTCAACCTTCCCCAGGCTTGCGTCCGGATGGATTATCTCCATTAGCAATGGGTCGTGATCACTCTCGATCCTGTCCCTTATTTCCATATCGATAACATAATGCCAGGCTTCGATGTTTATTGCCATATAGTCAATTATACTGTGTCTTTTTCCAGTTCGAAAGGTAGATTTAAAAGTTCTGTCTGAGTTGGTTCTTCCGTTTACTGTGCGAATTCCGCCTTCTATTAATACTTCAAAGATTAGTTCCCCTTTTTTGGAATCTTGGCAATGTTGGATGAGGGGCGTTGGAATATTCCAAGCGTGATCTTCCTCTACTACTTGTTCATCCCAAAGAATAGAATGGGGTTTAGTATTAAAATCGCCACATATTAGAAGAAGGGTTTTACAAAACTGAGGGGGACGGTTATTCGCGTGGCCTAGTGTTGGGTTCCTCCAACCCTTAGATCTTTTATTTGAGATATGATCTTCGAGGAGCCGCACACCAGGCATGACTTGGGCCCGGCTAACGGGAGGGAGGTACACGTTTACTATTTCAAGTGACCACTCCTCATGTTTTACTGCAAGCGTCTGGATTTCCTTGCTTAATATGGCATGGGTTACAGCTGAGTTTCCCAATAGTGAAGTTCTGATCCAAATGGTCAGACCTCCCGATGGTCTTCCTTTTTTTTGTTTGATAGCAGGTATGTAAAAAGTGGAAAACCCGTCTAGGTCAATGACGTTGGTAGACCAAGTTTCTTGGAAGCAGCTGATGTCTTGCTGTTTAATAAATTCAACCCAATCCTTATCTTCCATTTTGCTTTTTAGGCCTGCAATGTTCCAGCTTAAGATTTTTAATGTGGGACTAGTTCTATTTTTTATATTTGAGCTACCCATTTGTTGCTACAAATTTCTAGATGGTTGCTCTTCATCATTCTGCAACTGTGGGGGATTGCCCCTGCTGTTTCTAGGGGAGTTAACAGACAGGCAGAACCTCATATTACTCAGGTTTATTCGTTCAGGGAGTTGTTGTTTGGAACTAATTGCTCCCTGTAGTATCGAACCAGAATTGCCTTCTGCCTCTTGCCTGCCCGACACATTTTGCTTTGGAGCTTTTTCAAGAAATATTGTTGGATATGGTTCCTTTTGTGGAATAGCAGTAGATATTCCCCATGTCTTCATCATGTTAGAACATTTTAGAATCTGATCTACTATCCAAGGTGAAGCCCAGACTGTTTCTGTTGATTCCCTGTTCTCCGATTCTTTCCTTTGCATAAATCTTACTGAGAGGAGGTCTTTAGTTGTTACGTTCTGCAGAGCTGGCAAAGAATTGACCAAATGTAGGATGTTAGTCCTATTTAGAATGTCGTGACTTCCTCTTGAGGAGTACTCGGGAATAAATGTAATTGTGGCGTCAGGCTCTTTAATTATTTCAGTGCGAATCTTGGTTTGCCCGACACCTCCCTGTGACCATCTTCCTTGAGGTTGATTATCTTCCTTTGCTTTATTGTAAATAGTAGCTGCCCAACTAGTCAATGTTCGTTCTACCTGGCCTTTTTCCCTCCCGAGTTGCAACTCTTTGTTCCTAAGTTCATCGTAAGGTTGCCTTTGTGGAGGCCAATTATCCTTTTTTCCTTTAGTTTCCAAGTCAAGCACTGGACGCGGTGGAGCAGGTGGATCAGTAACCCACCCTGGCTGGCTACTAAAGTTGTGGTTTCCAGAGCTAGCCTGAGAGCAGTATTTTACTTTTGACCGAGGTGCGGGAACCGGGGCTATTGTATTATCCACGCACATGGTTTTTCTTGTACTTTGTTCGCTTCTTGTGCATTCTGGGCTCTCTGCCCTTCCGTTTTCACTTTTGCTATTTTCTTGTTCTACCCCCTCGATGATAAAGTTCAGAGACTGCTGACGTTTTCCATTATGGACTCCTACTGTATTTGGATAATGCGCCTGAATTGAGTGATCTCTTTTTATGGCTGGGAGGTGCTTATCAATGCCGGTACTTGATTTTGTTGTCTCTGGGCTCCATTTATGTTGTCCATTGACTAAGGGATCATTTGCCTCATTGATCTCGTGATTTGAACCTGAGTCTTTTTCTGGTCTATTTCCTTTGTCTAAGTCGTACCCAGATGCTTGGTAGCCCCTAGGGCCAATGGGGATTCGGTTTATATGAGAATGGTGGGTGCAGCTTTTATCGCACAATAATCCAGGATTTTTATTTATAAAACTAATATCTTTGTCAGTTGGTTTCTCGAGACTCTCGGGCTTGATGCACTGATCTTTAGGCTGCTGTTGAGTAAACTCATCGCCTGTGTTGCTGATCTGCCCTGTTGGGCTTGCCTGTTTCGGCATATTTAAAGCCTTTTTTGCCGATACTTTGTTGTTTCCTCTAGCTTTTTTCCATGTGTATTTCCGTCTACCTGTTTGTTGATGCCCTTTACTCAGAGTCCTTTTTTCTACTGTATTTGAGATTTCGATTGCAGATACAGGACTTTTGTTGATTCTCTCCGTCTTGTCTATGTGGGTTTTTGCGTCTGGGCACTCGTCTCGTCCCGTGCCAAAGGGCCCTTCTTTGTCTTCACTATCTATTGGTCTTTCAGTTACTCTAGATTCTGTTTTTGCTGACTCGTGATTACACGCCTGTGTGTTATTGAGACTAGATTTGCAATCTTCGATTATGTCTTTGATTACTTTCGGAACTTCCAGTAATTTTTCCAGCAGTGGGCCACAAACTTGCCTGTCCATCATGTCCATTTTTTCAGCCACTGCCTGGTGCAACAGATTTTCCCTTATTACACCCTCTACTAAGGCCATCCTATGATCTATGGTCTGTAATGAGTTAGTAAATTGTTTAGTTAGCTCAAGTTGATCATCAAATTTTTGAGACTGGACCATGATCGTTGTTGCAATTGAGTCCAATGTTGTGCATATAACTTTCATAATGCTTAAAATTGGTTGATCTAATGAGGTATCGTCTCTATTTCCCCAGGTTTGCTCACTTTGCTCATTATTTGTCTGGCCTTCTGAGTTCTTATCGTCCTCTCCTCTATGACCTAGCATTATGCTGCCTTCCAAGAGGTTTAAATCTTCCAATGTTATACTGTTTAATTGGGGCTCTATACTACCAATTACGAAGTTGTCAGGCGAGGAGAGCTCCAGACTAAAAGAACTATGATCAAATCTGCTCAACGTTAGGTTCGTTTTTACAGTTTGGCTCCCATGGTGAAGCTGTGGTGTTGAGAGCTTATGTGAATATTTCTGCAATGAATGTTCTGTTTCAGGCCCCTTTGTATTTTGAAGGACTGTAGGTTCTAGTTTTAGATGAAGTAAAGGGAATATCAGTGGAGAGCTCCCAGAATGTAGTGGTCCCATTTGGGCTTCCGGATGAGGTGATTCATTACTTTTTCTTTTTCTTTGTCTTTGTTCTTCCGAGAAACTGCCCCTTTCTGGGGAACTAATTGACCCCACTTTGCTACCCACAAAAGAGTTGTTCGTTCCACAGGGTAGTCGTGATGATCGGGCAGATCGCTGCTGGGATGAACAGGAATCCTGATGCCCAGTCTCTAAGAGCTCCAGCTCGCCCTCCACATTATTGTCACCTTTTTCCCCTGATGGCTGTGATGGGAGGTCGCAAGCTTTAAAGGTTTGCTTCTGCAGCCAATCAGAATTTAGATTTATATGGTTGTAATAGTTGGTAATAGTATTTATCTTTGATTTAATTTCCCTTGCTCCCCTGGCCCCACCTGAGCCCAGGTGCGCCGGTATATACTGCTGTTTCCTATGCAGAGGACTAACAAGGCCCCCCACCGTTTCACCTGCATTCAGTGATACATGCCCCATATCATCAGAGTCGGTATGGACTAGACGCATAGACAGCATAGGCCCTGATGCCGTTTCGGGTGTCCCTCCTGGTTTGCTTTCATCATTGGGAATCCCATTATGGGCATCCTCTGCTGCTGCGGCCTCTGCTGTGACCTCTCCTTGGGTTATAAATTCCCCCTGTGATAATTTAGTGGCTCTAAGGCCCAGGTCTTGCCCCAGATCTTGTAAGCTGTTGGGTTCCTGCTCTGGTCTTTGGGATTTTACTGGATAACTGAGTGCCTCGTTGGCCTCTCTGGCTTTCTTTGTTTTCCCTCTTGTTCCAACCATTTTTGAAGTCTTACTGTTTGAATGGATCAGCAACTTCAGCAATTTCCGGGATCTGTAGGACGCTTCTCTAGAATGTAGAGCTTGACTTTGCTTGCTTTGCTGTGTGGTGACGCACAGTACGCACAGTACGCCGTACAAAAAGCGTGATGTTCGAATGATATCTGTCCCTCTAGCGCAGTTTAATATGTCAATTAATGGCCTCCTCTAGGTTCTCTGGTTCTCTCTATCTGGCCCCTTCTGATCCTCTCTGTCTCTGTTGTAAAGGCGTCTACTTACGCCTACTTGCGCTACTTATGCGTTGCTTATGCACCGCTTATGCATTACTTTATGCGCTACTTTATGTGGCCCACTCTCGATCCACTCACGGCCACGACACTGGCCACAGGAGCCACTTAGGTCACTTAGGTCGCTTAAGTCACTTAGGTCAGGTAATTTCCTTAGGTCAGGTCAGGTCAGAGAAACTAAATATGGCTAGGTGCCGCTGTGGCGGCTACGGTGGCTGAAGACAACGGATACGGATACCCTCCTTGGCTCACCTCCTTGGCTCACCTAGTCCATATGGTAGCAGGTAGGGCGGCAACCCCAAACTCTCCTCTGGTGCCCCTCTGGTGCCCCTCTGGTACTCCTCTGGTGCTCCTCTGGAGCTCTGGTGCTCTGGTGCTCTGGGACTCAGGGACTCTGGGACTCCGGTACTCCTCTGGTGCTCTTTCTGGTGCTCTTTCTGGCTTCTGGCATTTCCCTGTGCCCAGACCACGCCGTAGTCCGCACCGTTACAGCGAACCGGCGCAACTGAGGGCCCCCAGAGGCGCTGGTGAAGAAACAGGCAGCAGTCCTGGTCACACCTGCCCGCTCACGGAAGCTCACGGAAACTGCTCTCCCCGAGCCAGCAGCTACAGCCCCCGGACCATGCACCTCGGAGCGGAGCAGCAGCCCCCGACTGCGCCCGCCACAGAAGCAGCTCACCCGGCTTTTTCCGGCTTCCCGAGCTGTTTTCCGCGGCTGTTTTCCCCCTGCAGCGGCAGACACCGGCTAGCGGCGGCGGCAGCAAACCGTGTGCCGGACGCGCACCTCGCACTCGCACTCGTGGTGAGCAGCCGCGACGCGAGCCACCCGGCACCAGCGTCGACCAGCGTCGTGTGTCGAACTCCTCTCTCCTCCTCTCTCGTCTCGTCTCGTCTCTGCACAACAACATTCACTTCTCGGACTTGTTGCAGTTTCAACTGAGTTTTCACAGTTTCTCCTGTTGACCAATGGAAATGCAAAGGATGAAAATGTCATTTTACTTTCTCGTTGCTGCCTTTATTCTAAAGAATCTTATTTAAGAGTGTTCAACTTGATAAACTGCACTTTACTTAAAAATCTGTTTAGGAAATAGAAACCCTTGTTTATCTTCTCCCCTACCTACATGTTGTATAAACGCCTATTTTGCAGTATGATATATTATCGAAACTGTTCGCATTTTCTTCCCCCGGGGTGCCTTGGATAAGGCGAACATGGAAGTTGGGAGTTTTATTACAAGTGGTTATGTCCCTGGAAAGAGCAGTGTGTGAAAGGGGTTGGACAAATCATCGCTTACAAGCAGACTGCTGAGAGGCTGGGAATGCAAAGAAGGTACCTGGTCGTCAAATTACGTGAAGCCTTCACATGATGTAGAGACAGTGGTTGTGTTAAGTTGCCTGCAGGTAACCAGCACTCTGTGACTCTGCTGTTATGTGGACCATATTAGAACCTTATAACTAAGGTAGTGACGTGCAGTTTTATCACATCAGAAGTGGAGATAGAGGGAGCCCAGATGCAATCGCTTCTCCAAATGGCCAGTCTGCCTGATCAGCGTGGTGGAAGACTAACTGCACGGAACCGTTAATGTAGTAAGGAGAGTGGTTATTGGCTATGCAATGCTACCCATGCAGAACTGCACTGCAAGTCATTCGAGGAGCGGGAGAAGCAATGCCCAAAATACCAACTAGTAGAATCGGCAATTGAGGAGTCCGATCAACTTTAATAGACAGTCTGAGGCCTCCAAGTATGACATATGGAACGAGTAGAGCCCTACATTGTAAATTACACGTGGAGTATGTCATTCTGCAGAAGAAAATACTCTGTTTCAACAGCACCCTGCTCTTTGGATTCCCATACATTTCACGGTGCATGGTGGTGGATCTGCTGTGACGCTGAAGATAAACTGCATGAGTTCAGTGCCAAATTCATACATCAGTTGTACTTTGGCTACTCATGAAGGTTGTTTGAGGCTAATGAACATATGCGGGACCTCTGCTGATTCCTTATATAATGCTCTGATTCTGGTCTCCAAACTTTCCGTAATGATTGGGAAAACACTTAATTTCACTGTTCATTGCAGTATCCCTTCTTGTGATCAGTAAGGTCTCTAGAAGCCCTCTTCACATGGGGGAGGAGAGGTAAATGGAAAGGTTGTTGAGTAGAGGTAGAAAACTACATGCACACTCCCATTTATTTAGTAGTTATGGGGAAAGGCTTCCGAAATGGTGGGTTGACTCCATGGACACTGGTCTGGGTGTCCTACTTACATAGCTGTTCTAGTACGAGCAGTAACACCACTGTACAATGTCCTGGAAGGAGTAGGGTAGATTGTTGAACTATCACCTGAGTGTGTTCCATGCATTCCAGTTGTCCGCTGGAAAGTACCTGGAATATTGAGGGAGGGACCCTGGCATAGTCCATTGTCTACAAGGGAACATTAAGACTGCACTCTTTTGATGGGTGAAGGACAGGGTCTCCAGGGATATTCAGCTGTGAGTGGCATAAAATGAGCGATTTTTTTAATATAGACAGTTTGATGTCTCAAAACTCAGAGCTTCAATGTGTGTCAAAAGGAAACCTTTATTTCCTCGCTTATATCCCGTAGATGGAGGGGTTGTTTGATCGGTGAAACTATACTGTTGTGTGTTTTGTTCTTTAGAATCCAGATCATATCAGGAATCCTTCCTCTCTGAGTACGGTGTCCAGCGATTCAATGTGGTCATTGTTGTCCACTGACGTGCCCTCTGTGGAGATGCAAGAAGTGGATCTTACCAACAAGGTGAGTAATCTGTAGAAAGCAAGCTTCTATACTGGTTTGGCCCACAGGGAGCAGTTGGATTCTTGGTTCTCTGTGAATAGCCTGTCTTCTTTTATTGAATATGGGTGAAACCTCCTCCTCTGAGAACTCTGACCCCTCTCCATGATCTGTTATGTTTGCTTTTTCTTACTTTTGATTTCCATCTCTTTGTAAGTGCTCTTTTTTTCTTTTTACATGAGTTATTCTGACCATCCTTCTTGAGCTCCTGACTTGGTGGAATCAGGTGCATTTGTCATATTTTTTTCTTGGGCTTTTTAACAATGATGGGGGCCATCAATGTAGGGTGGGAGTGCCCAAGATAGTTTGTTTTCTGAGCAGTCTTTTGTGCTGCCATTCCCTATCACTACAAAGGTCCTGTAGTTATTCAAATGGCGGTGGAAGTGACATCTACAGTGGCTGCATTGTTGTGCAGAGATCCTATAAAAATGTTGTCCATCCAACACACCATCACCAACATCTTGCCTATTGGGTGTGTGTAGAATTGTGCAGCAGACGCAAAGCTGTCAGTCTTTGGTACTTTCCTGAGAAGGGGTGATGACTGTGTTCTGTGGTCTTCTATTGCCTCTCTTTAGGATCTAGACCAGAGGAGCTTAAACCAGGATCCCAGTAATACAGTTCACGAGAGGCAGCTGGTGAAACTGGGCAGCCCGACGTTATCTCGGAGTGGTAAGGTGTCCATTAGTCCCTACCAAAAGGCCCAGAGCTGGATTATGGGTCAGCTCAACAGTGTCAGTAGTGAGATGGAAGGCAGCTGGAAGCAGCAGTTTAGATCGGAAATAGAATCGCAGACCAGGAGTGAACTTCCATTGAGAAGGGTAAGACTTCAATCCCTCCCCATCCTGCCATCCTCTACCTTATTTTCTCTCCTCTGAAAGCTTACCCTCTTCTATCAGTTTGCCACCTTTTTCGCAGTATTTATTTTTCACCTCATCCTCTTTCCCATTCACCTTCCACCTGTTACTCTTCAAACCACATCTTTCTACTAACCCTTTCCTTCTCCCTTCACACTGTGACCAACTATACCTTGACCGGCTTCTCGCATACCCCTTCACCTTTCCTTTTAGTTTGATTTCCTGTCCATACTTTCATTTTTCTGACCACTCCTCCAACATTCTCGGTTTTGGTCCCTTCACCTTCCATTCACTTTTTCTCGTTCACCCCGGTCCTGTGTGTCTCCTATCTGTTCCTTTTTTATATTCCTTCTTCACACATTCTTTAAAGTACGTCATCCTTGTCTAATTCCACGCTTCCCAGGACGTAGCACTGGATCTACTGCCATCTGTTAAGAACCTCAAGGGAATGACCGAGGAGGATCTGAGATGTGCTTACGATGCTGTCTGCATCACTAACAAGTAAGATTAGCTTACCTTCCTTTGTGTGTAGATTGACTGCAGTGCCTGTGGCATTTGTGGGACATAAATTTGTTCCACCACTCCCAACCCCCACATTCTTCTTTGTTTTGTCTACATTGATCTTTTATGAGATGTTTGCTCTCTTGGCATAACTGTTGCCTTTACACCACAGTAAAGCATGATCCCCTTTTAATGCTGATGTTCCATAGGCGCCTGGTGAAGATGGAATGGACTCTACTTTACAGCGGTAGAAGCCATTGGTGGGGAACATTTGTCCAAGGGGGGTGGACACTTTATTCTTTTTGCCTCATTTACTGTGTTCTGCCTACTGCTCCCCTCAGGACCCTCACTCCGGATGCTGATGATACCTGCTCTTTATCAGCTTAAATCTAAATAATAAAATAAATATGCAGTATATGGTCAGGTTAGCCTTAGACTGAGGGTGTTTTTTAATTTGATGTAATTAAATATTTAACATTTGTTCTTTCGGAATCTAGGTTGAGGATTATTATTATTATTATTATTTTTAATATGCTTCATATATGTTTAGTGATCTAAATATTTGTCAATGTACAAAGGGTTACATTGAGAGTTAGTCTTGTGGGTAGAGTTGAAGTTTGGGGACTAGTGTTTAGGTAACATTCTGACGTTGAGGTAATGGTATTTTTAATGTTGTCTATGTACTGAAGTAGTGGTGGCCTATGTATAAGTGAAATGATACGGCAGATCCCGCTCTGCTGTTTGGCACTTAGTCTATAGGGTGTACAGGTAGCCCTGTTCTGGATTTACTCCTGTAGAACCTATTGCTTGGTCTGTACTGCTGTACTGCTTCATATAGTTTAAACCCATAAATTATTTTTGAGTTTAAATAAATAAAAAAATCTTGGAAAGTTATTTCCTAGAAGAGTGGTGCACAACTGTTATTCAAAGTGGACCTGGTCAACAGGCAGGCATTGGATATGAACACTGTCATCCGGGAATGGTATTTTATAGCTGTCTAGGATAGGCTACCAATCAGCCTAAGGCCGATTTATTTCATTTACCCTGGCTGAAGTAACAGTTTTGAGATGCGAGAATTTATGCCCTTCTTAGATATGCCACAATATAGTGGTAGATTATGACCTAATAGCTAACGTTTAGTGCTGTGTAACAGATTGTCTAATTTGCTCAATAAGCGTAAATTAGTTCATTTTACCAAACTGTTGCTGAAAATGTGCTGTGCATAAAGCTGGTTGTCTTGGTAAGACATAACACTTGCCTTATCTGATGTTCTCCAAACCCCAGGCTACTGGAGGATCAGCTTCAGGAACAGCAGCGATGCTATGAACGGGAGGCCGACGCCCTGCGCCAGGAGATCACAGGGCTCAGGAAGGGGATGAAGAGGCAGCAGGAGAGTATGGTTCAGACCCTGAATCTCTCTCCGGATCAGCATGTGGAGTTCGACCTCCAGAACGAAGCTGACCAACTGAAGCAGGAAAAAATGGTTAGTTACTCCCTATCAGTCCCTCCCTCACTCTATCGATTCCTCACTTAGTTTACCTGCCCCCTTTCAAATGCCCAGGTATTTGACACTGCCCAGGAGTGAGTCTTTCCTGAACCATTGATGAATTGAAAAGTACATGGCAGGATAGGCTTACAAACTTACAAAGGCCAGTTGCTTGTAGAGGTGCATGACTCTTGAAAGTGTGGGGCTTCTCTGACATTTGAAGGTTGCCACTTGCCATATGGCGTTTGTGAAATTGTGCATATGTAAAAGCCAAGCTGGTCCCAATTCCAAGACGATTCTGGATGCTTTCTGTGATGTACTGTATATGTAGCTTTATTTTTGAGTGTGGATACGCTGGGATTGTACAAAAAGTACTGACCAGTTGCTAACCATGAGTTTTAAAGGACTTTTTTTTTTTTTTTTTTTTTTTAAATAACTGTGATAATCCTGTGACCCACTCAGAAGGGATTAACAATTTTTAAGAAGTTCCAACCACAGAAGTAGCCTTTCAAATCTCTGTCTTCCACTGCAGTGTCTGCATGCACAGTTTGCTGCCTCACTGACTTGGCAATTCAAATGAATTGCCAAGGCCTAAGCTCCCTCTTTATTACACCTAAATCACCCTTAAAATAGGCCCTAGATAGCCCTGTGGGCAGGGTGCTGTGTATGTAAAAGGTAAGACATATACATATGTTTTACATGTCCTTTTAGTGACAAACAGCCTATTTAGTTTATCACTACTGTGAGGGTTGCTCCTCTCATAGGTAAGCTTTGGGAATTCCCTTATATATGTCTAAGTGGTAATTTCTGATCTGTGAGTAGTAGTGTGGGCATGTTTGGAATGGTAGTGAAAACTCCTGCATACGGCTGTAGTTGGATTTTACATTACTATTTTAATAATGCCACTTTTAGAAAGTGGCCATTTCTCTGTGCTTATAACTCCAGTGTTTTGCAGCCTGACATAACACAGGAGGGCCTGAATGTGACAGAAAAGGCATCTAAATACTGATTGTCATCCTGGACTGAGGAGAGGGAGGGTCGTGCGCACCTTACATGTCAATAGGCTGTGTCCAGCCCTCACACAATTGCTGATTTACCCCCTACCCAGGGCTGGGTTAAAAGGGTTTGTTACACTTGAAAGAGTTCCTTTGAAGTCACCCCTTTCTTCAAAGACAGTTTTGAGTATAAGTACAGGGGCCCTGACCTCATGATTTTAGAGCGCTTTCTTTTAGAACTGGGACTGAACTTCTGTCAGAAGGACTGCTGAACTGCACCAAGGACTCATCTGGACTGCTCTTCTGGTGTTACCCTGCTACTGGCTGGCACAAAGGACACACTGGATTGCTTTTCTGTGTGTTGCCCTGATGTCAGCTACTCCCTGACATTATTCTGCCCAGGTACTGTGTGGGGCTTGTAACCAGACCCTGCTGGCTACATTTCTGGAGGACTGCTGGACTGTCAAGGGAGACCGCCATCAGTATTCTTTGTTTGTGTACTGGCCCCCCTGTCTACTGCACCTCTGGACCCCTCAAAGTACCCTCTCAGGGGCCCAGCTCCTTGCCTGCTGCTTACTCCTAGCGCCTGGTGAGCGCTTTGTTCAGCGTGTCGTGAGCAGTTCGCTCAACACGTGTTGAGAGCTTCAGGTTACTCCCCCCACCCCCACAGGGCTGTGCTCTCTGAAGCGAGAAGGGCAGGCAAAGAATGTTGCAGGAACAAAACCCTGCCATCGAAAATTACTCTGCCGGCCCTGAACCTCCCCACCACCTGGCCACCTGTGCCAGGAGTAGGAGTGACAGCGTTTTTTTTTGTTTTTTTTTTTGCTTGAGTAGATTCGGCTGCCATGCGGCCCAACACCACTCCTCCCTTGCTGCTGATGAAGAGGTCTTGTTCCAGAGGCCGTGACCCGTAGGGTGCCCAGATGGAATAAAAGGTACCTGGGTTACGTAGCCGCATTACACACATGCTGACAGCTACGCTTGGGCTCAAAGAGTGAAAGGGACCTCACAGGGTCTCTTTATGGTGTCCTGGGCTTGGGTCTTCTTCCTGTTGTCCTACAGGGTGTATTTTTGTGGACTTCGCTTCATGGGGTTGGCCACTGCATGCTCGCGGGTGACTACCTTTCGCTGTATCAACACAGAGGGCACCCGGCGAAGTCTCCCCACTGATGACTGCAGTTTGTGCCTCCACTGACCCCTTTTTATTAGACAAAGTGTACCTGGGGGCACTTGAATTGCAGGGCACTTGGTCCATAATCCAACACTACGGGACGGATCCTCAAGAGAGGCCCTGATAAAGTCTTGCATTGAAATCCCTTCAATTACCGTATCAGATGTCGTAGCTGCACAGTACCGCAGCTTCTCTACAGCAGGAGCAGGTGGGCAACATAAATGCTCCCACCTTGGTGGCAAGCAGAGTTAAACCAAATCAGGTAATTTGAAAATAAACTAATTAGCAGAGCCGGACATAAATGTCTCTCTACTGATTGGATGATCACTAACTTTAGTGCAGAAGCACACCCCTCTAACAAGCCATTAGGAGACAACCTTTAGTCTTTGTTTACAAAAGCAAGCTGAACTCATGGTGAGCACTAAAGTGGCAAAGGGGTGTTTCTTTCCAGTCCTCCGTGATTTCTCCATACCTGGTCTGATCTGAACCAGAACTCAATTTCTCGTTCAAGAATCTTTTATGGACTTTTGTGGAATTTGCTTTTTTAATGGATTCCTTGACAACTTGCCAGCTCTAACCTTGCCTCAGCCATAGGATGGCAGAAGTTCGAGAACCTCTAGATCTGATCATTGGGAGACTGAGTAATGGAGTGTGAATGACAACTAAAGCAAATTGCTCATAACTGACTTCTGAAAAGGTGCATCTAGTCTGAACAACGTACGCAACGGGTGATTGTGACAATGCCTTCAGCTCCAGCTTTGGTGCAAACCTTGATGGCTTGGTATCAAAAGGGCCATGTAGCCTCCAGAACCAGATGCTCCATCACCCAGTTTTATTTTTTTGTCTGTCTAGTCCTGATGCCTTCCACTCAATGAACTTCAGGGACATAAGTAACTACAGATCCAATGATGACCTTTTTAGCTTTGTAAACGTAGCGGGGAGCCAGCCCACCAGGGCAGTCAATGGACACACAAAAACTGACGCTGGATTTCTTACCTTCGGCAGAGCACCCACCTAACACAGCTCCCTACTACTGTAAAGGTTTCAGGTTTAATCATTTATTTAAATTATTAATTTATGCAAGGATTAATACACATCTTGTCATGAGCCTAAGTCTGATTAAATGCAGGAGTACTACAGGTAGACCTGTTCTCAATCAAAGAAAATGAAAAATGTTCATACAGCATCTCTAGATTTCTCCCCCCCCCCCCCAATAATCCAGTATGTTAAGGGGGAGAGTGGTCCATTTGATTTCTCTACGATTTGTCCTTCTGTTCCACTCGGTGTCTGCTTTTTGTTTTTTTTTAAACGCTTGATGCTGCAAAGGCGTATGACCCAGTACAATGATCTGGTATCTCAGAACTTCGTATGGTCTTTGACTAACCCAGAGTGCTGGGAAGTTGGAGGTGATGGAGAGTTTCTGCACATGATGTAGACAGAAGGCCTTATGCCCCGTCTCATTACACTATTGTGTTACCTCTGTTGTTGGCAGAGATGGTTTCACAACACTTTGCCAATGTCAGTGCAATTTCACCAGCTATCAATAGAAAAAGCCCCAGTGGTAAACACACCCTTTGAAGAGTTACTAGGGAAATGCTCCCCAATCCCAAAGCCTCAACCTTAATGTGTATTTAATGTTTTTTTTTTTCCCCTTGGAGTTTAATAGTGGTAACGTTTTCAGAGCTGGTGTAATGTTTAATGAAAACAAGGTAGTTTCCCTTAAGACTTTTAAGTAAAACAGTTTATCATCCTTGCTAACTTTGGCCATTGTACGATCACCCTTTTCTATTTTGAGGGAGTGCCGGATTTAAGGCGCCCAAGAGATTTTCTGCAGGTATAACTTATAGTGCCAAAATAATTACTGCACTTTGGTGGCACTAGCAGCTGCAACTATCCTCTTTGTAAATGCTGCTGTAAATGAGATGTATACATTGGCAAACCAGATAAATTGTAAAGCCTGCAGCCAGGATTTCTTCTTCTATACAAATGCACCACATGTACACCTGGTCTGTTGGATGATGCCGAGGAAAGGATTCAGATGCAATGGTAGCCCCATCCCCGGCATCTCGGGTAAAAAATTGTAATGTACATTTTTCAATTGCTGCTATGCTATTTAAGCATGCAAAACTATGAAACTACCAGTTCCAGAGCAAAATAAGTTCATAGTGACGGGCAATGTTGGCTTCTTCAATAGATTTGTTTGATGCTGCCGTCAACTGCAATAAAAAATGTTGAGACTTCAGAAATTGGCTATTGGAAATGGACCAAATGATGATTTGATGCTAAAGTGACACTAGTTTACAATGGTAAATAATAATAATCCTCTGTGTAGGCAAACCAATGTTACAGGTAAGTAGCTTTTCCACTTCCGGTGCTGTTGTCCTTTTCCTGAGCGCATGGGACCTCCCATACATGGGGTTTTGCATAAGATGAGGGGGATCTTCCGTGCCTTATTAAAGATGGGAAATGTTTTGTTATAGGTACGTCTAAGGTTGGGATCATGTTTTGCTGATCAGTGACTTGGTGTGTGTACTCCTCCTTACACGGAACACATTTTCTCTTTGTTGCTACTTTGCCCCATCTCTCGCTGCCTGTTTCTTCTTCTTACATCTGTGTTAACCTCAGTGTGGGACTTTCACCGGTTTAACTTTTTTATACGTCCTAACCCTTTATCTTGCCGCACGTCACATTACTCTCCTTTTACGTCTATAAATGTTTAGGATCTGGAGGAGCAGGTGGAGCACCTGGAGAAGGATAACCTCAAGCTGAAGAAGCAGCTGAAATTGTACATGAGGAAGATTCAGGAAGCTACAGGTTTGTGCGAGGGACATGCGGCGACAGCAGGACACATAATAGAACATAAACTACTGGTGATCCCTCTGCGAGCCCATCGCTCCCATCCTTCGGCTTAGACCTTTACACGTGGCCCAATGGTTACTTTGACTGGAGCAAGAACCAGAATTTTAATACCTGCCTTTTTTTGAGGGGGGGGGGAGGGGTGGCACAGCTTATATCCTAGTGCACTTTAGATGTAAGATTACATTACATGATAGTCAATGGTACGGAAAGGCTATTTAAAAACAGAACTTTGTGTCTAGAATTATCTGGGCCTGACGCGGCAGTAGGCAGCTGCAGAAAGTACCCTGTTTTGATGTTGTGTGATAAACATTCTTGAGCAGCACACCGCATGAGTTCTTGAGCAAACGTCTGGTTAGGCCTCAGCTTTTTCAACACAGTGTTTCCTAGCTGGAAGTGTGCTTCTACTTGTATTTACATAAATTGACATTTGAAGCCCTCCTAATGGAAATGCTGTACATGGTCACAAGTGGTGCATATGTTCTTCTACACATAAAAGTAGAGGCATATTCCTGAATATTGGGAGCACATCCTGGATAACTAATCATAAGCGAGTAGACATTTCAAAGGTTGCATAAAATATCTTCCAGCGGATTACAGAACAACATTTTGGATGTGGTCCTTCCAGATGATTGATGCCATCTTTTTAACTACTGGTGTCCTTTGAAATGTAGAGCAATCACCTGACTGTTTTCTAAGTTTTGGACTAGGCATACAAATTTTCTCCAATAATTTTTCCCATTTTCAGAATACAAGTGGCATGCTGTAGCCGGCATGACTAGCATCGTGCAGTCCTCTAGCCGTTTTCCTTCAACACTCTATAGACCGTATTAATGACCCCTGGACTTTGTGCCATTGGTGTCCGGTGGTTAGATGAATATGAAGACAAATGAGAACTTCAGCCATGTGGGTGGTTTCCCCCATAAACTAATGTGCTTATTGTTTTCTATAATTAAAGTTTTGTCCTAAGCTCCAACTAAATGTTTAGGTGTACATAAGCTCTGCTACTAATCATACGATGGAAAAGTTTGCGTATGTAAACGAGGCAACAGTAGGCCTATAAGGGAGTTTCTCAATGGCTGCTGCATTGCAAATGCACAAGGTGGCTGTATTTGTGCCCCTCTACAATGACTTAAGGAGAACCTGATCCTTTCTTCTGTGGAGTTTGGTTACAAGAGGTTCCAATCGCAGAAAAATATTGAAGTCTAGAATATTTCCCCTGCTAAAGTTTGGTGTTCTTAATTATTAAGTTATCACAAGACTGTGCTTCTAAATGTCTCTAAGGTGTAAAAGGTATATCAGTCTGCCACTTTGCCGGGCAGATTTCCTTCTCAAAGGTGTGGTTCTCAACAAAGCAGTTGCCTTCAGGAATAACATCCACCTCACTGTCGGATTGTCCTTCCTTGGGTATGCCCTGCTTATTAAATGTCTGAAGTAAGGCACTTGCCGTTGTTCCATCCATTAGTCGTCATTGGCCATTTCCCCTTTTTTTTTCTTTTTCTCCACAGACCGGCATGAAGTTGCGAGGCCGGAGCCGGAAGAGGGCCTCCTGGAAATGAACAGACCACCGGACATCATCGGTCAGGTGTTCACCCCTTTCCAAGGAATGTTGGAATGTAGGCCGCAGGATGAAGCGCGTCTCATCAAGAACATCATTCTTGGTGAGTGTGAGTGGCTAGCTATCCATGAGGTGTCAACCTGTGCAACGTGTTCATATTTCTGGCGAACTTCCAACCGTGGTGCCGCGGCACGTGTTCTCACCATTGCTGAGATGCAGGCTCTTGTTACTGGTTCTGGTACTTCCACCTGCAAAACGGTCACCACTTAATCCCTTTTTACAACCACAACATAATTATGGTATACCTGTTAGACGGCTTTGGTGTGGAGGACTGCAAACTGTGGGGTGCGCTTCCCTGGGGGACCGTTGGTGCATTCCCAGGAAGGCGCAAGTCTCAGCAGAGACTTGTAGGTGAAGATTGCCTGGAAGCACAGCCTTGTTTATCTGGCACATTTCCAGGATGTCTTCCTTTACATGCAGCCAAAGGGCATTAACAAGCAAAGGCACTCTTATGTGTGCAATCTCAGCTGGTTAATGCACTCACTGCAGATGTCCGTGTATGAGACCAGAGAGTCACAGAATTGAGTCCTGTTTGGTGCAGTGGGAAATAGTGACTTGTGTTTATAGTGCTACGTGGTCCTTGTCTTTGTCAGAAAGCACTGTGAATGTGTCAGTAGTTTAAACTTGCATTACACACAGCATACAACTGCAGAAAAATTATTTTTAGATCCAGATTTACAAAAACTTTGCTTCACGTTTTTGTTACCTGATTCAACGCGAACCTGAAGCAGATTGTTGTGTTCGCATTTACAATCCAGTGCATATCACAAATTGCACTGGCTTGTACCCCAACGTGATGCAAGGCTGTGCAGCTCCACTGAAGGGCCCAGGTTTACTAATGCTTTGCACCGGGTTTGTGTTACTTTAGTAATGCAAAACCCAACACAAAGCAAAGTGTTGAACTGGTATTTACTCTCCAAAGCAAGTCTGGGTTTGCATTGGATAGTTTCCCAAAGTAATGCAAAGTTGAGCTACATTTTGCCTTGCTTTGCTTTGCATCAAAGGGCGTTCCAGGGGTAGTGCATTGGTGTTCCCGTGCATCCACTGTGTGGGTTCTGATGCAAATCCCTCTTTACAAAGAATTGTGGACAGGGACTTGGGCCAAATTCCTCAGCAACCTTAACACAGGCTTAATGAGGATAAGTGTTTTCATTTCTTTCCTGTTTTCCCTCGTTGTATCCGTGCTGCATTCTACAGTTCACATATAGAGAGGGGGAATACCTTAAAGCATAGTTTTTGTACAGGAAGGGATTCCTTCCTGTGAAGACTTGACGTTGACAACAGTAGAGCAGCGGCGTCTACATATAACGTGCGCCAGCGCAGGAAGAGAGCAAACAAAAGCTACGTCTTGGTAGATGTGATGCTGTTCTTCTCGCTGGTCTTTAAGCGACTGTCCTTGCTGCATTGCAGTGCGTGATTTCTTAGTAAACATGACCCTTGGTGTTTGAACAACACATGCTTTATCTTCAAGTATATATTTTAGTATTATGCATTTAAACTCCATACATATTTAGACTGTACCAACATGTTCCTAAGTGTTCATTAAAAGGGTGCGTTGCAGAACTCACTTGATGGCACTCCTACATTACCTCTCACAAAGAATGAAGCTCCAAGAGGTTACATCATGTAACACCAGTGCTGGCTCCCAAGCAGCCAGTTGTAATTATTTGCATTTCTTTCAGGTAGCAGGCACCCTGGTGAGCATGCATGTTTCTTGTTTAGCTCTTTCTCTCCCCGGGCTTCACCGCACAGAAGACCCGCTTTCTCTTCCAACAGGTGGTGCCGCAAGGTCCACATTAACCGCTGTTTTTTAGTAAAAATATGGGAACTCTTCTTGCAAAGTTCAAAAAGATAAATAAATAATGGGCACATGGGTGTCTCTACCCCCTTGTGAAAAAAGAAAAGAACAAAAACCTGCATCATGCTCTTATGGACCTTAATGCTGGTCAGGAAAATGTGTAGTGTAGCCATTTTTAATATAGCCTTTGCGCGTTTGCTTAAAGCATTAGGCCTCTGTGCACTTTGTTCTAGATGCATTTAATTTACCCTCGCACTGTTATTTTTCAATAACCAGTTTCACGGTCTTGTTTTATTTTCTTCTATCACACTGTTTAGCTTACTTCAGCACCGGAGTTCTCAAACAATACATTCTTGCTCGCTCTGTGCTTCAGTCAAGGATATAGTCTGGTACATTGCCGATAGACGTGGTAGGAGTTTAGTCTTTAGGGTTCGTAGAAAGTACACATTCTTACGTGGGGACGTTTCTTAGAACACCGGCGTGTTGATTATAAAAACACTTCCTAGTCCTGGTACACGTAAGAGGGAGATTCCGACCAGGGAACCACAACTAGACGCTGACTGCCCTGTTGCAGATGCTGGTCCAGATCACAGGCCTTTGCTCAGGTATGAGGGTTGATGTCCTCCCGGGGGAACCTAAAAGGCAGGCTTAGAGCTTAACATGCTGTGCTCAAAATAAAACTTAGAAGAGAGAACGTAATCTAGTAGCACTATGATAGCGTTATTCTTATGTTTCACTCTCCTCGTTACTATTTCAGTCCAACTGTGTTGTATGGTTCTGGTTATTGCGGCTCACGCTTTATCTAAAATGCAGTCGTCGTTTTATTAAACCAATCTTTAAAACTCAAACTGCCTTTGTCATTCATATATGGGACCGCACTGTGTATGAGATAACTGGTTGGGATTTGAGTGACCACGACTTCCCTGGGAAGCACGAAGATGTCATGCGCTCGGCTGCCCAATCATCTCTTCCCTCTGGGAGAGATGAGGCACTGCTAGTTAGCCGAAGCAAAACCGGATTGAGGGTGACAAGGGTCCTTCGTCGTGGGTTAGACTTAGTCCCCCACACTGTGAACGTCCCTGCTACCCAAAAATCCAGTAGTCTCATTAAGATAATGAGAGCCTACGCGACAAATGCATGTAAACACAGGTGGAAGTAGGCGCCCGCCTACTTCCACCTGTGTTTACATGCATTTTCCTAAATAGCATTAGGGTCCATCAGTGCTTTAAATGGAAAAATAGAAGTGCAGGTACTCTGTAATAGAGTACCTGCTTGTTTCTGAGAAGTGCCGGTACTCTCCAATTAAAAGTATTACGATTTTCTTGAGATATGCCGGTACTCTCCCTCTCAAAATAAAAAAGTGCCGGTACTCAGTACCGGAGAGTACCGGCCCATTTAAAGCACTGGGGTCCATACAAGCAAGATGCAGGTTTTTGTTCTTTTCTTTTTTCACAAGGGGGGGTAGAGATACCCGGGGTGGGGTCTTAGGTCTAGCTGTAACGGCCCACTGCAATGGGCAGAGAAGGCAGCCTTTTGGTATGAATGGTGTGCAGTGGCACCAGTGACCAGGGGTGTTTAGGGCCATCTAAATCCGAATTATGGCCTTTTTTCTTTCTTTCTATTGACAGTTTCTCACTTACTATTGACCGTGTGTCACTGTTGCTATTGGTCTCAGACCAGTGGCCCAAGGGAGGAGAACATTGATGCAGAGGAGAAACCTTATCCTGGGTCTCGGAGAAATAGCAGGGAGGGGGTAAGACCGAGGCCCATGTTTTTAACAAAGGGCAGAGGAGACAGCCCGCTTGCAAGGAAGCCGCTATCATCATCATCGAAGCAGCTGCACTGGGGCCCAGGAGTGTGAGGGGCCGCGCTGCATCACAATTGTGTCAGTCTCACTTAACAAAAGGGGCATCAGGGCTCAAGTTCCCTGCTAGTGTTACAGGAGCACTTCTTGTAGAGGAGACAGCGTGTGGGAGCTACGTTTTACTCCCCCCCCCCCCCCGCCTCCCACCACTCCCCCTCCAAAAGGGACAGAGAGCCTGCGTTGAGATTGGAATGATGGTCAGGCTTGGTGGGGTGAGGGTGAAAGAGATGAAGCAGACAGAATGTTGCTCAGGACAGCAACTATCATTTGTGAAGCAGGTGCTCTTGCACGGGGGCCCAGGAGTGCGAGGGGCTCGCACCGCCACCAGTTGTGGGGAGCAGCATTTGTTGATCAAGTTCTGTTTTTGTTTGATGCATTTACTCTTTTATAAGTCATACATTTAGTGTGGACTATGATCTAGAGAAAAAAGTATCCCTGAAATGACCTCACAAGTTCAGCCCCCAGCTCTCAACCCTGCCTCTCCTGCCCCTCCAGTCCATAAAGTTTGGAAGGAGGACCCAATTTCAAAACCTTTAGCTTAGGTGGGCTCAGAGCAGAATGTTTGAAGCCTCTGCTTTAGTGCATCTGATATAAAGACCTCTTATTACTTTGCATTTATTATTTTTCAATTATTTTACTTTCTTTACTTTTGTTTTTTCTTCTCATTCTTGTCTCTTTTGGCATGCTGCATGAGTACCTGGCAGATACATATATATATTTTTTTTTTTAATAACCGTGACTTAAGTACAATCCAGTGCAAGAGCTTTGTAGTCGCATTGCGTTGTTGGATTTAGGCTGGAGTGGGAGCTTCACTGATTGGACATGCATTGAAGTAACCAGTTCTGGCCTCAACTAACTCCCGTTTTACTTCTCCAGATTTCCGCGTGCAGGGTGGACCAAACTCTCTCCCGACGCTGCCAGCGTACGTGCTGTTCATGTGCATTCGCCATGCTGACCACTGCAAAGATGAGAGTAGGATACGCTCTCTCTTCAAAGCCACAGTCCAGGGCATCAAGAAGTCTATCAAGGTTTCACCTTTTATTGCACATCCTTTCACTACTCTGATTTTTTTTTTTTTTTTATGTTGCTACATTTACAGAAGGATATTCTCACCTTAGTTCTTACTGAAGGAAGTCACAGTGCAGTGCAGTGTTGATGTTGTGTTTAGCTGGTTGCCAATTTTTTTTTTTTTTTTTTTTTTTTTTTAGCAGCGTGTAGTTTTATACTGGGTGGCAATGTTGGACTGGCTAGTGCTTCATGTATTGTTGGGTGGAAGGGTGGGGGGGAGGTGAACGGAAGTGCATCCAAAAGGTTTTGAAGGTGGCACACTTCATCCACTAGTGCCACCCACTTCCTCCACTGGCACTGCCCACTGCATGGTCCATGCCAATTGCCCGACTGTAGCAAAGAAAGTAAATCTGCTTTCTTCATGGGGAGCTCGGGCCGGCTTCTACTGTATAAATAAGTTGGATAAATGGTGTCAAGTAGTCGGTTTCCCAGCCCAATTTACACTTAAATTCGCTAAAATGCTCAGACTGTTAAAGGGTAATATGAAATGGCATTCATTAAATATTCCAGAACTTTCATAGTCCAGATTGGGTAGTGGCAAGGGCTCTAGTACATGACAAGCTTGCACTTAGAACTGTATGGTACTTGTGGGGGTTGATGCCAGATTATAGGCACTAGCGGGTGATGTGGGAGGAAGGGGGAACAAATAATTGAGACCATACAAGTGTTAATGTTTCTTCCTGGAATGGCACGTATTCCTTATTTCGGTAACCGAGAGATGAGTTTATTTCTCTGTGCGCTGAACCTTGTATTGACACCCTTTCCAAGGGTTCCAATGGTAATTTAGCCAGTGGACCACATAGCCTGTGTGTGTTCAATGGCATGTGCGGCTGCAGATAAACATGCTCTGCTTACTCCTGCCATCTAGTGTTGGGTCCGGAGTGTTGCACGTTGTTTTTCTTCAAAGAAGCAGTTTTCCGAGTCACTGGATTGAGTGGCTCCTCCTTCATGGTGATACTGTGCATGGCCATCGACTCCTTTGTTAGATTGTTTTCTCTCTGCCATCGGGTTCGGATGTGTGCGTCTTTACTCCGTCTTTTGACTCCGGTTCAAAATCTTTCCTTCCATCTTCTCTTTATCTAAGGTATTGTGTCTTGATCGCGTATTTCCATCTTTGCATTTGTCTCTACTTATTGGTCCGGGCATGTACCACGCGCCTTCTGGGGCGAACTCGCACGTTTGAGCCTTCCTTACCACACAGCACTGAAAAATATGCTGAGCTGATGGAACAGACGTATAATTTCTGTCCTTAGTGCCACGCAAAATTCCCACACACCGAGCAACATCTGGTGTGCAACTTGTGCCTCTCCCCCCGATGACCAGGAAGCTACCTGCGATGCCTGTAAGTCTTTCCGGTCGAAGAAGACCCTTGGGGTCCAGAGGAGCCAGAACAAGAGGAGGCCTTTTCGATCCAGGACTCCAACTCTGATGTGCAGTTGGATATCGAAAGCCACAAGGTGACGTCAGCGCAGTCTGTGAGAACCGTGGCACCTCCTCCCCATCCTAAGACTATTAAAAAGCTCCTTGTAGGAGATAGCCAAGACAACGTCTTTGGCATCGACCTCCGGCACCTCGGTCCGAAACATCGTTACCCTCTTGGTCCAGAACTTCAGCTCAGAGTACTTCGGCTCTGAGCTGTCCCGCTTCCAAGTCTGACCGAAAACGTAGGCGTTGAAAACAAGGGAGCCAGGACCTTTGGAGCAGAAAGACTCCAGCCAGTTTTCAGCTATGCCATCACCTATTGAACCTATTTTGGAGACCACAGGCGCTCAACAGTGCCGCCTTAAAATCCAGGAGGGTACAGGGTACATTATTAGTCCCCCCTGTTATGTTGAAGAGGAAACTGTCCTTCCAAGAGGCTTTGGACACTTCTCCACCTCCAAAGAAGGTACCAAGGACAAGACTACCAGCACAAGCCTTCACCTCCTCCTGATTCCCCCTTCTCCCCTCCCTACTTCTCCTTCACCTCCCTTCCTCATTCTCTTGCCTCACCTATTGCAGGAGATCTGACACCTCAGGGTTCCCCTTTATATACTGGGGGAGATTTGGGAGGGACACAGCAGGACCCAGATCCATGGGACACATACAACACTGACCCCGTGTTAAATACTGACCCAGATATGCACCCGCAAAACCCTCCCCACCAGAGGATAGTATATCCTACCAGCAGGTGGTAGCTCAGGCAGCCGCATTCCATAATGTTGAGCTGCATAGACACCCCATCAAGCAGAACTTCCCGTTCGATACCCTTACATCCACACGTAGGGATATCAAGTTTCTCCCCATGCTCCCTAGCGTACTTTGTCACGCAGACAACATTTTTAAAGAACCTGTCCATTCCAGGGTTGTCACCCCTAAAGTAGACAAGAAATATAGGCCTGCTCCCTCTGACCCGCCATACATCGGGTCCCAGATGAGCACCGCAAAAGAAAGCAGCAGATTGTTGCACAGGGGCAGACAATCACAAACAACTCCATCCACTGTGCCCTCGATGCTGCAGACACAGCTGTATGTGGTATAAACACTAGTGTTTTGATAAGAATGCATGCATGGCTTTGGTGTTCTGGGTCCTTTCCAATATCCAACATGGTTACTGTCAGGAGCTCATTACCACTCCTCTAAACATTCTCCCCTCACACTGAGACTATCCCAAAGCACCTCACACTTCTCAAACAAGAGGTTCAGTTCCTTCTTCTTAAAGGGGCTATCAGGCCTGTCCCCTTACAACAACAGAGATCAGGAGTATACTCCCTATACTTTCTCATTCCCAAAAAAAAGACGGCTCTCTCGGGCTATTCTGGACCTCAGACTATTAAACCACTACATTCTATCAAACACTTTCGTAAGGTTACTCTTCAAGACGTTGGTCCGCTTCGACAGCGAGGTGACTTTTTGAGGGCCCTAGATCAAAAAGATGCCTACTTCCATATCCCCATCCACCCTGCATGCAGAAAATATCTAAGATTCGTGGTTGCAGGCAAACATTACTAGTTCAGTGTCCTGCCTTTTGGAGTCACAACTGCTCCCAGAGTCTTCACAAAGTGTTTAGCAGTAGTCGCTGCACATCTCAGAAAACATACACTTGTTCCCTTACCTAAACCACTTGCTCATCAAAGCCCTCACAGTACCACAGTGCCAATATCACACTCAGATTACAGTGGACCTGCTTCAGACTTTGGGATTCACAATCAACTTTTCCAAATCCCATCTACAATCTCTTCAGATACAGCCCTATCTAGGAGGTGTTCTCAATGCAGAGTTTGGGTGAGCATACCCCCAACCTAGCCCGGGTTCAGAGTTTTCAGTCTCTGCTACTCCATTTTCAAAATTGCACATTAACAGTCAGGACTATTATGTGCTTGTTAAGGATGAAGGCATCTTGCATTGTCAGTGTTCCCCATGCCAGACTCCACATGTGTCCCCTATAGCAGTGTCTGTCTCATCAGTGGTTTCAGTCGTGGGGTCACCTGGAGGATCTAGTGTTGCTAGACTGTCATACTCACTGCTCTCTGCAATGGTGGAAAACCACCAACCTGTTGAAAGGGTGGCCTTTTCTAGACCCTGTGCCTCTGGTCATTCTGACCAGACGCATCACTGACAGGTTGGGGCGCTCACCTTCTGGACCTCAAAGTACTCGGCCTCTGGGGTCTCAGACACCAATCTCTCCATATCAGTTATCTCAAGCTTCAGGCAGTCTTCCTAGTCCTGAAAGCATTTCTCATCGCCTGACTCACAAGGTTGTCTTAGTCAGCACAGACAACGTGACAGCCACGTGTTACCTACAGAAACAAAGGGGAGAAACTGTTTACAAATTATTACAACTCTCTCAAGCAATATGGAAGTCTGCTGTCAACCACCACATTCACCTGGTGGCGGAGTGATTTCCAGGAACGGACGACGACTTTGCAGACCTTCTCAGCAGGAAACAGCAACGAGTCCACAAATGAGAACTCTACCCGCAAGTCCTTCAAAAATACTGCCTAAAGTGGAGAACTCATCAAATAGACCTCTTCGCCACAGCAGAAAATGCAAAATGCCAAAGCTCAACCTCCAGGTACCCCCACCATCTATCCAAGGGCAACGCTCTATGGATGAACTGGTCAGGGATATTTGCTTACGCTTTTTCATCTGTCCCTATCATTTCATTTCTTTTTCAGAGGATCAGGCAGACATCTCTCACAATGAACCTAGTAGCTCCCACTTGGGCACGTGCCCTAAGCTAACTATAACTCACGCCTTTGCCATGCACAGCTAATTACTCCACATATTATATTATTGATGACCTATTCTATGCCCTCTTTCATTCTCTCAATGCAACATTTGCAATAAACTTATTGATGAGACAACTGTGCATGGTGAGGGCACAAGTTATAGTTGCCTTAGGGCATCAGTTTTAGTTACTTGAAAGAACTCTAACTATAACTGCTGAATTTCCGTGGTTTTGTACGAGTCAAATCAGAACCTAACTATAACATCCCAGTAACCTTTGTTTTTTTTCAGTGAAAAAAAAAAAAAATATATATATATATATATATATATTTATGTATGTTTTAACCTAGTGACGGTCACCACGCGGTAGTTATAGTTAGGACCTAGTTCCTATAGTAAAAGCATATATTTTTTTTTTTCCAGGGTGATCCGTCAAGTTGGAACGGAGAAAGAGGGGGGACCCAAAACACATTTTTCCATGTTAATGGATTTTGAACCGGAATAGAGGTCGAACCGCAGGACGGAATTGCACCAAATTTGGCAGAAAGCTAGCTCTTGGTCCAGAAAGAGCCATTTTTGTTATCTGGTGTAAATCTGTTCAGTAGTTTTTGAAATATTAAAGAAAAAAACAAAGTTGTACATATAGGGACGCAGAGGCTCTGTGAACCCTCCCGATCTTGTGCTGAGATTTGATTGGCTGCTAACACTTCAACAAGCAAGTGTTGTTAGCCATCTTGGTACTTGGCTTCAGCCGAGACCCAGAATAAAAGATTACAAACTAAGAAAAGGGGCCAGGGTGGGGACACCTTAACCCCTTAGCTCTGGTGCTGGTGTCCCAGAGAGACACACCCTGGACAAAAAAGTACTTTCTTTTTAAAAAATTGTTTGCTGCAAATTCACAATGGGGTCGCAAATCTGTGGCAAATAAAAAGCACGGCCACCTGCGGAGGCATATGAAAAATAAAGGAGGAGGGTGCTCAGGGCCCACCTCCCCAGGGCTGTTTATTTTAATTATAGTAGGGGGGTCCTGCAGACCCCCTCCTGAGCCCCGGGGACTGACATCTCCCTGCGGCTACCATTGTATCATAAGTGGGGGAGGGCCATTCGCCCCCCCCCGCAGCCCTGGGGACCGCCACCTCCCTGGGACAAAGTTTAAGGTTGAAGGAGGGCCGCGTGGCCCCCCCTTGACGAGCCAAAAATTACCTTGGGGGCCGCCCCTCCCCCCAGGGCTGGCTCCTGCTATGTCCCAGGGTTCCCACCACTAGGACATAGCTATTTGTTGTGACTTGGCCTGAGCTTTGACACCTCCCGCCAAGTCACAGCAAACACTCCAGTTGCAGCAAGAGAGAGCTGCCAAACAGCTCTCGCATGCTGGGGGTAGAGCTTTCCTCTGTTTCTCTGCCCACAAACATGCAGGCAGGAAAAACAGAAAACAATTGCTCTAACAGACGGGGAGCTGCATGTTTAGCAGCTTCCTGTCTGACAGCAATGCCGCTGCTGCAGGAGGCGGGAACCTGGCTGGGATCAGGGGGGCCTTGAAGCTTCCCCCGTGGTCCCATTGCACACTGGATGCCTTGCCGTGCACCCATGACAGATGGCCAGAACCTGGGGGATACGCTCCTCGTGGCCGAGATCAGGCCAAAGAGAGTGTAGGGGGGCCACAGCTCCCACCCCACTGAGTTATAGTGGGCCCCAGGGGATGGGGTCCCTTGGGCCGAAATGGGGAGGGGGGCTGCGAGGCCCCACACTGACCATTAACCCAACAAGGTAGCACCAACAGACCAGTAGAAAGTGCTCTAGCTGGATATTCATTTTGTGCAAAACTGTGGACTCTTATTGGATAAATGAGCAGGTAAGCTTCCTTTCTGGCCATGATGCTCATTTTGCATAAATTCAACCTCAACAGGAAGCACTTAGATTTATAAATGTAGCAGGTGTCCCAGTTATAGTTCCACTACTGGAAAGGACAAATGATCCCAACTTCTGGTCTTAGCGAAGGCAAAGCAAGTGTGTTTATTCTGCAATTCCATATTGAATCTGAAATCCTTTGTGGAGATGAATGCATCTTTCATCTATGGGAGTGCAGTCAGACACTCTCACAACCAGACAGACACTTTCACCACCACTCTCACACCCAGAGATACCCTCTCAGACGTATTCTCACTCCCAGAGAGACAGTCCCTGCAGACAACTCCTGCTGCGCACCGCCAGATGCCGTGGGCAGCATGGGGTTCGGTGGTTAGGGGGGTTGGCAGCAGGGACTGGCCACAGGCGGTGGTTAGATTAACATGTAGTAATGAAGATTGCTTTACATATTTATTTTTTTTAAAACACATAGAAATTCGCTGAAAAAAAACAAAGGTTACAGGGACGTTATAGTTAGGTTCAGAATTTACTCGCACAAAACCAGAGAAATACAGCAATTGTTGAAGAAAAAACTTAATCGCTGGGTTGCGAGTTATAGTTACTTGAAATAACTCTAATTATAACTGCTGAATTTCTCTGATTCTGAACTTACTTGCACAAAACCAAACTATAACGTCCCTGGGGCGGAGTCAGCTGCAGTCTGACATCAGGCAGATTTTCAGCCAGATATTCCATCTCATTTGAGAAACTTATCCTACTACGCTGAGAAGTCAGAACAATGACTGTGCTGGGTGTGAATCCCCCCATCCCCCCTCTCTAGGCCTAGTACTTCAGACCTCTTCTAGGCTTAGTTCTCGGGCTTCTCCAAACCCTATATTCTGCCCGGCGGCTTCAACCATGAAGTGATCTTTTTTCAGGCTGTGATAAGCCTCCTGAAAAAATTAACGTAATTGAAAAAAACTTCTACAGAGCAACCTTACGATCCAATGTTAATCAGGATAGGATACAGTTAAAAACTAACTGCTCCTCAAGCTTTTTTTTCATTAACAAAGAAGTTCAAATATTGAAGAAAATCTGACCTAGACCACCTCCCAGAGCACATATAAAAAGCAACAATCCTGATAGCCTCTGAAATATAGTTAATATTTAAGGTTATGCAATTCCTTTGCATGTTGGCTGCAGAAGAGTTTCAGATTTAGCCTTGTCACAGGAGGCTGTTTTATGAAGATGGGTACATCTTTGCCTCTCACCTTAGATGTTTTACTTACAACCTTTGATACAGTTTCAAAGCTTTTAAGGCTCTGTAATTTGTGAAAATAAGACCTCCTCTTCCCACTGGAAGTGTTGATTTGTTTCCAAATTCTAGTCTGCTGCCACAAACAAAACCTTGGCCCAAAACTAAGAAGTTGGCCCAGATTTCACCATACTTCCAGTGGTGTACGTGTATGCACTGGAAGTGTGAGTAAGATGAGAGTAATGACACATTACCCTTTTAGGCTTGTTTTGATACTTTTAGTCCCTGCACTCCTTCACAATACTCTCCCAGCTTTCCTGTTAACACATGTGCCATAGTTCACGCACAGATCTAGGGATAAAATACAAAAAAAATGGACTGATACTCAGGTGGGAGATGTAATGTTAGCGTTCAAGCTTTAAAGTCGCTGGAGGCCTTTAGTGGCGGGAGCACCGCCAACAGGCTTGCGGTGCCCCGCAGGGCATTCTGACCGCGGCGGTTTGGCCGCGGTCAGATGTGGAAACCGGCGGTCTCCCGCCGGTTTTCCGCTGCCCAAATGAATCCTCCATGGCGGCGCAGCTCGCTGCGCCGCCATGGAGGATTCTGACACCCCATACCGCCATCCTGTTCCTGGCGGTTCGCCCGCCAGGAACAGGATGGCGGTATGGGGTGTCGTGGGGCCCCTGGGGGCCCCTGCAGTGCCCATGCCAATGGCATGGGCACTGCAGGGGCCCCCGTAAGAGGGCCCCACTTTGTATTTCAGTGTCTGCTTTGCAGACACTTAAATACGCGACGGGTGCCACTGCACCCGTCGCACCTTCCCACTCCGCCAGCTCCATTCAGAGCCGGCGTCCTCGTGGGAAGGTTGTTTTCCACTGGGCTGGCGGGCGGCCTTTTGGCGGTCGCCCGCCAGCCCAGTGGAAAACCCAGAATCACCGCAGCGGTCTGATGACCGCGGTGCGGTGTTCTGGCGGGGGTACTTTGGCGGGCGGCCTCCGCCGCCCGCCAAGGTAAGAATCACCCCCTTAGTCTCCTACCCACAATGCAACCAATTTCAGGTCAGTTGTGATGTAGTAGAACCAGATGGAACATTACCAGAATTGTCCACAAGGTAAAAGATTGCTGCTCGTCAATGCCATTTAGGCTTAAGGAGCAAGATCTCTCTAATGATCACTTGTTATGAGTGACAAGGTTTTCATGGGGCCAGTGAGGGTTTTTACAGCTGTTTACTTATGTTAGAAATCTTCAATCGTGGTCTATTAGAGGACGATCCTGAACGTGTCTGATCTCTAATGAGGATCACAACTTTTCTCTTTCAGAAGCATAATGAGGATTTTGAAGTGGCAGCATTGTGGCTCTCCAACACCTGTCGTTTAGTAAACTGCATGAAGCAGTACAGTGGAGAGGAGGTGAGTGCAATGTAATGTTAAGCTGAAGCTCTGGGCTGAACCCTCACCCACTAATCGTCTGCTGTACTCGGCACCCTAATACAACAATCGTGAATCTTGCTTTTGGTGGTTGGAGCTTGGAACTTGATGGTGGTAATCACACAAATATCCTTCGCTAAGATGACACCCTGCACCACTCAGTGTTCCCTCTTCCTGTTCAATTTACCATTGTACTGCACTTCCTTTACATGTCATTCTGTTAAGGGTCTAATGTCCTTAATCATCTTTGGTATTGTATCACTCCGTAGCATTTCCAGTACTGTTCCTCATCTCGTGGCACCTCAATACTGCACGCGTCGTGCTGTTTCAGAGCAGTGTGCCATTTTTAATGTCTACTTCAATCAGCCTTTTTGCAGGTGGCTTAAATCATATACGTGCAGAAGATCCATTGATATCCTAAAATTCAGGCTGTCCTTGGAAATCCTTCAAAATATGGACTCTTGGACGAGTCCGTACTTGCATGTTCTTACACCCTAAACTTCCTCAACCATTTGGGAGGGTGATAATGTACAAAGACTAGTGTAAAACGCTTCTTGCGTCAATTGAATATAGGCAATTTTGTGCAAATGTGCCCCTATGGACTGGTTTTCTTGTGTATAAGCTGATCTGAACGGGCAAGGCTGATGTGATGCTTTTATTTGTAATGTAAATGCTAGCTGTATCCTAAAACAAATTGTTTAAACATGGTCTGCAACACTCTAGTTATGAATTTTGCTACTCCATTTCTTCCTTCTCTACATTTCTATATGGGTGTTCATGAGTTTATGTTCTGTTCACACAAGTCTGCCATGCAGTATCTATTCTTTTAAGTTGTCATTGCACCTGTGCTGGGGTTTGGCCTGTGGTGGATATTGTTGTTAAAATGTATTGTGTTTTACAGGTCTTCAGTTTGTCTAACACACATGCGCAGAATCGACAATGCCTGAAAAATTACGATCTTTGCTACCATCGGCAGATCTTCATTGACCTAGCCATACAGATATACCAGCATCTAATCCAGATTGCAGAGGGCCGCCTGAGACCCATGATTGGTAGGTGCTTTCAACTTCCATGTCTGGGGGCTGCACACTACTTAGTCCCTTTCTCTAATCCTCATTGCATGAGACCCAGTGGTGTGATCACTAGACCCCCTTCTTTGACCACGTAGATCATTCAATCTTTATTGCTCACCCTCAACATGCGAATGCTCCAGCAGATTTTGTTATTTATTTTGGACAACGTGGGTGTTGCATACAGCTGGCACACCCATTGTGTAATATTAAAAACCCTATTAGTTCTGTAGCAAGTAACCGCTCAACCTGGCACTTTATAATTGTTGGAATCCTGTGAATTGTCTCTTTTCCCCCACCAGTTGATGGTATGCTAGAAGATGACACCATACAGGGCCTGGCCAGCGCTAGAATGTCTGCTCCCCGGAAGAGGACAATGGCCCCTTGGAGAGAAGAAGAGAATGCTGCTGTTCCTGGAATGAACTCCATTCTCCGCCAGCTGACTCACTTCCACGAGGTGTTGGGGAGGAGTCAACTGCAGTCTGACATAATCAGGCAGATTTTCCGCCAGATCTTCCATCTCATCAGCAGCACCACACTCAACTACTTGCTGCTGAGGAAAGAGACCTGCTGTTGGAGGAATGGGGTCCAGTTGAGGTACTAGCCCATTACAGAGGTACTCGCCCTAAGGGTTTTACAAAAGCAGCTGATACAAGATGGTAGCCAGAAAATTATTCTTATCTGATTGAGACTTCTAGTTGCAGATTTCTTACCTTAGAATTCCCCCTAGGCGTCAGACTGGATCTGGAGGTTTTTCTTTGAGCAATACCCTTGTATGTTGGTAGGTGGCGTCGGTCGACTCTACGGGCGTCGTTGGCATCGTAGTCGCTGTGATGATGTCGGGAGTAGTATACAGACGCCGCCTCAGCACAGTGACGTCAGTTATTTTCTTTCAGCGTCACACGCTGATCCAAAGAGTGCTACCCTGGTCTACTTCTTGGCCGATTTCGACCCTTTTGTTGAGTTTTATGAGCTTTTTTTGGTGCGGCGAGGATGTCCCCGGGGACTGGGTTCAAGCTGTGCGGGGACTGTCACTGCATGATGTTGGTGATGGATCTGCATCGGGTTTGTTTGTGGTGTCTGGAGTGCGACCACGACCCAAAGTCGTGCTCGGAGTGCCGGGCCATGCACCCGAAGGCCTTAAAGGAGCGTTCTCTCAAGCTCATGGTGGTCTGGTGCTTGACTCCGCATAGGTCCCGGTCTCGCTCGAGAGGAAGGTCTCGAGACTGTTTGCGGAGCCACCACCACTCATCTTCCTCCAAATCTTCGGGTACAGGTAAGAAAAAGGTTGTCGAAGCACTCTCATTGCACTTCGACTTCGCCCTTCGCTCGGCTGAAGCGACGCGGGAGGAGCATCGATGCTCAAGGCCTCCGTCCTTGGAGCCTGCTTCTGGGTCCGCTCTGCACTTTCCCCGAGTTTACGGGAGACGGAGCGACCCCCGCCCAAGTTGAAGAGTTCTATGAGGCCATGTGACTCATTTTTGGACGGACCGACTCCGATACGGCGCCTTCGGGCCCAAGGGGTTCGGTTGAGGGGCCTTCAGGTTGTGCCCCGATGGCTTCAGCTCCGTCCACTCCGGATCCGCACCGACGCCGGTCGCAACACTGAGACCTTCCCCAGCGCCGGGTTGATTGTCGACGCTCCTGACGTTGGTAGTATCCACTATCAACGTTGACCCTATCCTTATCCCCGACGAGTCGGAGTGGCGTCGGCCGATGCTGCCTCTGTCTTCGATGGGGCCTACTCACCCCAGGTCGAACTGGACAATTTTTCCTATGGGTACGAATTCGGGGAAGGATTGGAGGGGTCCCTGGACCCTTATGAATGCCAGGATAACCCATCTTTGGACTGGGCACAGGAATTATGCAAGGCCAGTGGACTGGACACATCTCCAGACGCTGGCATGCTGTCTCCTCCTACTGTGGCTATGGCGGAGGGAGTGACTTATGCTATGGTGGTCAGTAGGGCGGCTGAGGTCCTTGGCCTTGAGCTACCTACTGTAGAGGTCAGGTCCAAACTCCTGATAGAGGTGCTTCAACCAGGGGCTTCCACATCTGAGCCCCTTTACCATTCAATGAAGCCCTCACTGATGTCCTTTTGGGTACCTGGTCCAAACCCAACACAGGGGCTCCTGTGAATAGGACTATTGCATGCCGCCATCGGCCTGCCCCGAATGACCCCAAATTCCTGTCCCAACACCCCACGCCTGAGAGTCTTGTCATCCAGGCTTCCTCTTCCTCTTCCTCAGGCGCATTCCCTTCCACACCCCTGGATAGGGAATCAAAAAGGCTGGAACAATTTGGGAAGAAGCTGTTTTCTACCTCCAGTCTTGCGCTGCGGTCTGAACACTGTATGCCTCTTGGGCCACTATACCCACACTTTGTGGGATATGGTTGCGCAAGTTCTGCCACAGATACCGGAGGAGGCCCATGCTATCGTCTCCCAAGCTGTCAATGATGGGAGATATGCGGCGAAATTCACGATCCGATGTGGGCTGGACACGACCAACTCTCTGGGAAGATTGGTTGCTACGACGGTGAGACGCCACGCCTGGTTGCGTACTTCTGTTTTTTTGGGGGATGTCCAACAGTTTCTCATGGACATGCCCCTTGATGGCTCCCGTCTCTTTGGAGACAAAGCAGACTCGGCCTTGGAGAGATTCAAGGATTCCCGAGCTACGGTTTGATCATTTGGTCTCCTGCTGACCCTCGCCCCCAGCAGTCCGCTTTTTGCCCCTTTCGTGGCCATGGAAGGGGCTCCCTGTCATGTCCCACACCATGCAACCCATGCTGTTCAGCTGCTGCGTGGCCAAGGATGCAGAATCCCACGTGGGCGTGGGATAGGGAACCAGGGGTCTGCCCAGTCAACCTCTGCCCCTGCTGCAGCCTCCAAACCCTCCTAGTCCGTCCCCTCAAACCCACCCAGTTGGCAGCAGGATTCACCATTGCCTGCCCCACTGGAAATCCATCACTACGGACAGGTGGGTTTTGCAGATGGTTCGAAAGGGCTAATCCCTCCCTTTCGAATCTGCCCCTCTGGCCATGCCTCCATCACTCATCCAACTCCTAGAGGATCATTTGGCATTTTTCCCCCAGGAAGTGGCGGCTCTCTTGGCCAAGGGAGCTATAGAGAAGGTCCCTGTGCCAGCAGTAGGTCATGGTTGTTATTCCTGCTACTTTCTGGTGCCGAAAAAGGACAAGGGCTTACGTCCTATCCTAGACCTTCAGGACCTCAACTGCTTTCTCAAGAAGGAGAAATTAAAAATGATTACCCTGACTCAGGTTCTGTCTGCCTTAGACTCGGGAGACTGGATGGTAGCGTTAGACTTGCAGAATGCTTATTTCCACGTCCCTATCCTGCCTGCCCACTGACGTTGCCTACGATTCGTGGTAGGTCACGAGCACTATTAGTTTACTGTGCTCCCCTTCGGCCTTACCAGCGCCCCTCGTGTATTCACAAAAGTGGCGGTGGTTGCAGCTCATCTGCACAGGTTAGGGGTGTCAGTCTTCCCCTACCTCGACGACTGGCTGTTGAAGGCTGACTCGCCCCAGAAAGTAGTCTCCCACCTTCAGACTACGGCAAGCCTCCTGCACACACTGGGGTTCACTATAAACGTGCTGAAGTCACACCTGACTCCCTCTCAGACGCTCCCTTTCATCTGAGCTGTTCTGGGCACAGTGCAGTTTCGGGCTTATCCTCCTGAAAAGCGAATCCAAGATATTCAGGCTATGATTCCGATCTTTTAGCCTCTGTCTTTGGTTTCGGTGAGAGTGACTGAGGTTGCTGGGCCTCATGGCCTCCAGTATCCTGCTGGTGACACGTGCCAGGTAGCATATGCGGGCTTTGCAGTCGGACTTAAAGTTTTGTGGGCGCAGCATCAGGGGAATCTCTCCCATATGGTCCAGATCTCGGAGGAGACTGGGAAAGACCTGCAGTGGTGGCTTTCAAATCCACATTGGGTCCATGGCAGATCCCTCTCCCTTCCCCAACCAGATCTATCTATAACGACAAATGCGTCGCTCTTGGGTTAGGGCGATCGCGTGGGAGAGGCGAAGATCAGAGGCCTCTGGTCTCCGTCAGAGTCTGGGCTTCATATCAATCCTCTGGAGCTCCGGGCGATCAGGCTTGCGTTGAAAGCATTTCTTCCCTCTCTCAAAGGGAAGGTAGTGCAGTGTTCATGGAAAATACTACCGCCATATGGTACTGCAACAAACAGGACAGATTAGGGTCCTGGACCCTTTGTCAGAAGGCACTACATCTCTGGACATGGCTGGAACATCAGGGCATTACCCTGGGAGTTCAACATCTGGCGGTTCTCAACGCCAGAGCGGACGAACTCAGTTGTCGATGCACAGCCGATCACAAATGGCGTCTCCATCCAGAGGTGGCGAAAGGTCTCTTTCAGCAGTGGGGAGAGCCTTGATTAGATCTGTTCGCCTCCGCAGAGAACGCGCAATGCCAGCTGTTTTGCACGTTGGAGTTTCCAAGGTGGCACTCGCTCGGAGACTTTTTGTCTCCTTTACGCCTTTCCGCCTATACCACTTCTGCCCAGAGTTCTCAAGAAGATCAGGAACGACTGGGCCCAAGTTATCTTGGTGGCTCCGGACTGGGCACAGACAGTATGGTATCAAGAGCTATTGAGTATGGCCATCGATCCTCCACTCAGACTGCCTATTCGGGCGGATCTTCTGTAGCAGCAGAGGATGGTTCTCTACCTGAACCTGTCCAATCTCCGCATTCATTCGTGGAGATTGAGCGGCACCAGTTGACGACTTTTGATCTTCCACCTGAAGTCTGTGATGTTATCTTGGCAGCCAGTGTTCCTCCACCAAAACAGTATACTCCTGTCATTGGCATAAATTTGTAGCATGGTGCACCAACAAATCTGTTGATCCCCTCTCTGCCCCCTCTATCTGAGGTTATTTTGTTCATTCTTTCTTTGGACCAGCAGGGCTCTGGCTTGGGCACCCTTAAAGGGTATTTATCTGCCATTTCGGCCTTTCTTAGCTTACTTGATCAACCCTCACTCTTTAAATCTCCTGTTGTGAGTAGATTCCTAAAAGATCTCACCCATTTATTTCCTCCCACTCCGTTAATCATGCCTCAGTGGGTCCTCAGTCTTGTCTTTACTTATTTAATGTGTACTCCCTTTGAGCCGATGCACAATTGTCCCTTATGGCTTCTCACCTTCAAAACTGTCTTTCTTGTTGCCATCACTTCTGCTCACAGGATGAGTGAGCTTCAGGCCCTTTCATGCAAACCTCCATTCTTGTCTGTGCACCCCGACAAAGTGGTGTTGCGCACTAAGGCTTCCTTCCTTCCCAAGGTGGTTACACCTTTTCATGTAGGCCAATCCATCACCCTGCCTACTTTTTATGCACCCCCACATCCTTCCCATGAGGAGGAGAGACTCCACCATCTGGACCTAAAAAGAGCGTTGGCGTTCTATCTTAATCGTACTAAAGATTTCCAGGTGGACGATCAACTCTTTGTCGGGTATGTGGGTGCGAAGAAAGGGAAGGCGGTGCAAAAACGTACCGTCTCTCGATGAGTACTTCTTTGCATCAAAATGTGCTACGCTTTAGCCAAGAAGCAAACCCCTGAGGGCTTGCGTGCTCATTCCACCACAGCAACTGCTGCTTCCACTGTGTTAGCAAGCGGAGTTCCTGTCCTGGATATCTGCCAGGCGGCTACGTGGGCAACCCTGCACACGTTTGCTAAACCCTAATTCCTGGACAGTCAGGTCCGTCGGAACGGCTACATTGGTCGTTCGGTCCTGCAGGACTTTCTAGTATGATTTTGGTTTGCAGCCCACTTCCGAGGATGGCATTGCTCGGGCATCTATTCTAAGGTAAGGAATCTGCAACTAGACGTCTCTATCAGATATTTAGTTACCGAAGGTAAGTAACTTGTACTGTTGTGCATCCCAATATGGATACATAAAACTGCAATTTACAAAATCTGAACATCTTGTAACCAATTCACCAACAAATTGTTTCCAGGGTTTTTGCTCAAGAAAGAATTGTCAAATCACTTTTCCAAACTTAACCCCTCAGCAACTTTGTTAGTCAATTACAAATATGACATTAAAAACCTTCTATTTGCACAATAGTTTTCCTTTTTTAAATTTTTATTTTTTTATTTTTTTTATTTTAAATTTAGCAAAGGTAAATGCATTTTGGTACTGCTCTCCAGACCCATGGATCCAGCTTAAAACTAAATGATAAGGTTTAGTCGCATGTTGTCCTAAAAGGAGTCCTCTAAGAGTGATGTACGGCTGTGTGTCTGCAGCATATGACTTCGAGTACATACACACCGCAACAAGGCTGATTTGACATGTGTGGTACAAAGTGTTAGTATACTGCTGTTCCACGAGGTGTCGAGATGACATTAAGTAATGTATTGACCTCCTCCTTTATTGCTTTCTATCACTGAGTGAGGATGGATTTGATGATATAAGTATTGGCTGTGTTTCGTTGAAGACCTTCTCATTTATCTGGTAAAGCCAAATTTTCTCAAGTTCTGAACTGGCAACCAATGGATGAAAGCCAGGTTAAAATCAAGGTGACGTATGCTCCTGTTGCACTAAAAAAGGGTAGGAGAAGCAACTGCATGGCCGGTCACCTTTTCCTTATCCACACTCCATTTACAAAGATGATGTACATCTTGGTGATACCTGAAGTATTGCTTCAATTTATTTACTTTTGGTGGGACTTCCCTGTGAAAGAAAATAAATTGCATTGGCTAATGCCAAGCCATTGCAGTAGCAAATAAGCAGCCTAACAGTTAGATAATAGCACCAATCTAGTTGCTTGGTTTAAAATGTTATATTAAAAATAAAATAATCTGAGACTGTTCACCCATCTGTTTGTTTAGTAACAACAAGAACTGAACCTTGTCACTTGTTAAATTTAAATCACTTATTTTCTAACTCCAAATGGAATATCCCACTGCCCCATATTGCAAGGCCAGCCTTGCAATATGGGGGGAAGTGGGAGGTGGAAAAGATAAACCAGTCTGCATGATTTTAATAAAAACCTAGTTAGCCCACAAAATTTTGATGAATCTGAAATTATAGAACCCAGTTTCACAGAATACACGTCAACTAAAAGAGTTAATTTGGGACTGACATTGCAAGATCTGGCCCTTCATGTGCACTAGCCCTCAGGGGAACTATACGGAAGGAAATGAAAATATCCTAAACAGAACTTTGAAATCTTATGGTCAAATGAAGTGGAGTATGCAGTAAGCACCAACTATAAAAAAAGAGGGTAAAGGAAAAAGTAAGGATAAGTTGTCCTTATAACTGTTTTTCTGAGACATGACAAAAGTCTGAGAAATATCAAGAAAAACTGTTAACTGACGATTGAAAATGTGGTGACCAGAGGCAGATTTTCTAGGTCTAGTCAAAATCCATTCTTAAGCATTTATATTAAAAAAAAAGTCCTAGTAAATCCAGAATTTGGTTCAAAATCGTTTGGGATACTCTGTCTTCTAGAAACACTTCAGATGAGTACTTTTTGGAATGTCTTTACTTCAGCAGTATATGGGCAGCCCCTTTATGTGTGGCTGGTATATGGCTTAACATGATCATAGAGGCCTTTGCAAATTCTCTCTGCTCAGACCAAACCCTTAAAAATTTGGTGCATGACTCAAAAGAGTGGTGGAGTCAGATATGCCTTTAGAAAGGATAGATTGGGATAGGACACATTTCAAAGTGCATGTTTTTTTCAGTAGGGCAGATATGGTTGAAATTCTGTTTGAAACCTCTTTAAGACCTGCCAATGCCCCAATATGTTTGTCTTGCTATTTTTACTTTTGCCTTGTACCTTTCATCCCTTCTGAAGCCCACACATTGATCTCTGTGTACCATGTGTTTAGAATGACTGTGCCTTTCTTTACAGGTACAACATCAGCCAGTTGGAGGAGTGGCTACAGGGAAGGGGCCTTAGACACAGTAGCATTGTAGACGTGCTGCAACCTCTGATCCAGGCTGCGCAACTGCTTCAAGTGAAGAAGAAAACCGAGGAGGATGCTGAGGCAATCTATAGCATGTGCACATCCTTGCTACCTCAGCAGGTAAGTGCATGCTATGCTACTCGCTATGCGTATACTACACGGCCTTGCCAGACAATGAAAACAAAGGCTGTGAGGCCTAAATTGCCAACAGTAATTTCAGATCTCTGGTACTTTAGCAACTTGAACTATGCTCCACAAACTGGTTCTGGTTGTGTCACCTTTCTGTTCATACGCTTTTTCTCAAAGCACAGATTAAACACTTTCTTCATAGCAGATATGACTTGTAGCTCTTTCTGGTACACTGCAGAATGAAGAGGTTCCTAGTTCTTGCTGTAAATTTGGGATTTATTTTCATGCATCTAATGTTTGCAGACACCCTCTATCACAGTTTGACACCCAGCTCCTAGGTGGGTAAGGCAGGACCCTGGCCACCCAGCACATAACCAAAAACCCTATTTATGATCCTGTGCCGCACAATATTGACCAAAACCTTCTGTTGTTGGGACTTTAGGAAGCCATCTGTTGTTTTTTTTTTTTTTTACTCTGGCCAGATGTTGACTTCTGGTTGAATTTCTGTTCAGTCAGTTCAGTAGTATTTGTGGTTCACGATGGTGTTGGCACCACTGAATTGCAGCAAATATGGCCATTGTTGCTTCTTCATGTGGTACTCTCTGAACAACAAAATCTTTTTTTAGTTTTTTGTTTTTTTGGTACTTTTTTTGGGCTTCCATCAGTATTTGAGATGGTAAACTAGTGGTTACAGGTGTTTGTGTCTTATCGAAGGGGCACTGGATGGCTTGAAGGAGCCATGTAGATCCTACCATGTGATGTCATCACACAACCAATCATTTTTGTTCTCCTTTGTTGAATCAGGCAGTAGTTAGCCACCTACAGGGTTGTGGAATTTTATAAAATATCTACTTGGTCATGGGACAGGTTGCTTCATAAATCTACTTGCCCAGTAAAAGAAAAAAAAAAAACTCCACTTGTCCCTTTGGTGCCACTTGGTGCGGTGACAAAGTATGGCAGCATTTGATTATATACGCAATCTCATTATAGCCTCTCTGGTTATGCCAGGGCTCATAATATAGTAGGGTCTGAATACTAGCAATTCCCTTATTTTGCCACCTTTCTGCAGATCTACATACTGCTCCTGGAAGTAGGGGTAACTGATTGGTCCAGGGTTGGAATGCCCATTTGAGTCTGTGCAAACCTACTAACTTGCATTTTTAGGGGGTTTCACCAGCTCTTCTCTTATTGGAAATTTACTCCTGACAAGGGTAGAAGTCAAATGTCTTCCAGGGCTGGGAAAAAAGTGTGCTAAAATGCAGTTCTAAAATATTTTTAGAAGTACGATTTCCTGGCCTTCTGTACATTCTTGCGAACTCATGAAAGCTGTGAATCAGCACTAATATAAGGAACATTTACTAAGAGTCCACTTTTGTGACTTTCTTTAAGAATTGGGCTCCTAATTAGGCCTGGCGTTAACCAATACCTTTTGTTTTTAAAATGCTGTCCCTATCTGTAGACTGGCTTCACTGAGTGGTGGCATTCTGCTCTTTTATAAGGAGCATATCGGCACACAAAGTAGTTTTATCCTGTTCCAGGAGTGTTGTGGGAATGTGTGCTTTTTCAGAACAAAAAAATATGTTTATTTTTGTCAATGTTTGTTATAATGGTGCAGGACCAACAGCTCCCAAAGCTATAAAGTTGTACAAAAACAATGTGAAAACAAGATATGCATTGACGAGACCAAAAGGCTGACAACCAATGTCTGACCTTCTGGCTTTGCCAATGCTTGTTAATTTCATGCATTCCATAATCCTGTTGAAAGTGGTTACCCTGATTTTCAGTTAGGAATATGTTTTGAAGATAGTGGACTACATCAACACATTTTACTAAATAATGCTTCAAAGAAATAGTACCTAACATTTCACAGTAGTTTAGCAAAACATTTTTTTCTAGTTGCATTTTTTGTGAACAATTTATTTTGAAAGCAAATCCTGAATCGTGCTTTCAAATTTTGCAAATATTTGCATCTAACCAGAGTGCAATATACGTAGCCTCATATTGTTAAACTTTGCAAACGTGTGTATATATTTTTATACTGGAACCACCGTCAGTAGTGCAGTCCGAGGCCTACAACATTTCCTCGGAGTGCTCAACCTAATAATAAATGGTTTGCATTACTGAACCATAGATAAAAGTTCAAACAGCATTAACATATGGACACGAATATTACCTTAACTACAGACTATGCCCTGATCCATAATGTGGTACTGTAAATTAACAGCAAAACGGTTTGTGCTGCAGGGAGTTGAGCCTACTTCTCCTAAGGACAAAATAGACATGAAAACTTCTTGTTCTTGACCCCAAACAATGCCATGTGCATCTGGCTATAGGAATGCCACACTCCTGCACCTATTTGACATATCTGGAGTGCTGCCACATTTCTATTCCTGATAGGTTTTACTACAGTAAAAGCAAAGGGTGTTTGTTTTTCACAATTTACTATGTGCAGAGACGCTTAAAATATGCCATTTCCCACCCATGTCCCACTCACATTCCACCCACTGCTGCTCTGTGGTCTGCAAACATGTTCGATCCACTTCGCAATGTGCAAGAGGAGGTCTACAGAAAATCCACATAACCTTTTTTTATGAGCTCAAGGTTAGGTTTAGTTCACATAAGATGGACAACACAAAGACAAAGGGCTTGATTTAAGGAAAGTAGTGCTGCACCCAGTGGAGCGTCATTTTCCTTGCGCCTCTTAGCGCCCCCCCTTAACGCCAACCATGTGTGTGCCATATATAAGATATGACGCACCATGGTGCTAATTATGGAACTAGCTTCAAAATCTTTAATGCTAGTTTGGAGCTTTGCAGGATTAGCGTCAAAAATGTTGACGCTAATCCTGAAAAGCCCATTGAGGCCCATTGTAACCAATGTGAGCCTCCTTTGAACGCCTCCTCTGAGCAGGCGTTAAAAGTGTCCAAAGAAATGCCACAAAGAAATCTCTTAGATTTCTTTGCGCAGTTTTTTTCCGGCCCCCCTAACAGGGGCACGCCCTCTATGAATACATTATGAATGGGATAGGCATAATGTAGCGCAAATGGTTACAAAGTGGCGTAATGCATGCAGTGCACCACTTTGTAAATTTTTGGCAGGCAATTTCGGTCTCGTTGGGCCACATTAGCGTAAAAAAAGAAATACGTTATTGTGGTGCAAGGAGGCATTAGGGACTCTTAAATGTGCCCCTTAATGTGCTGTAGATCTATATGGGCCCTTCCGCCATTAGCATGCCCTCCTAGTACTATCTCACTCCATGCTGTGAGCTTGAGAATTTAGTTACAGGACTTAGGGGGTCATTCTGACCCCGGCGGTCTGAGACCGCCGGGGCCAGTGTCGGCGGGAGCACCGCCGACAGACCGGCGGTGCCCCGCAGGGCATTCTGACCGCGGCGGTTCGGCCGCGGTCAGACAAGGAAAACCGGCGGTCTCCCGCCGGTTTTCCGCTGCCCTACAGAATCCTCCATGGCTGCGGAGCGCGCTCCGCAGCCATGGGGATTCTGACACCCCCTACCGCCATCCTGTTCCTGGCGGGTCTAACGCCAGGAACAGGATGGCGGTAGGGGGTGCCTGGGGGCCCCTGCAGTGCCCATGCCCATGGCATGGGCACTGCAGGGGCCCCCGTAAGAGGGCCCCACAAAGTATTTCAGTGTCTGCTATGCAGACACTGAAATATGCGACGGGTGCCACTGCACCCGTCGCACCTTCCCACTACGCCGGCTCAATTCTGAGCCGGCGTCCTCGTGGGAAGGTTGATTTGCCCTGGGCTGGCAGGCGGCCTTTTGGCGGCCGCCCGCCAGCCCAGGGCAAATCCCAAAATACCCTCCGCTGTCTTTAGACCGCGGAGCGGTATTTTGGTGGGGGAACTTCGGCGGGCGGCCTCTGCCGCCCGCCGAAGTTAGAATCAGGCCCTCGGTCTGTTTTCTCAGCGGAGTCATCAAATTGACGATTACTAATATGCTGCTTTCGGGTTTTTTATAGTGTTGTGGGAGGTCTTTGCCAATGAGGATACTTACGTGCCTCTCTGGTGGGATTAGTGTGCTCCTTGCTAGGCTTGATGTATGTATCGGAGGTAGTGACCGCATGGTGTCCGGTTACTCTTCCTGATCGCTTTACACCGGACTAGCCATGGGGTGTTGAGATGGTATTGAGAGTGTGTTGTGTTGGCATTCGACAGTGTGTATTTTGAAGAGTAGAGTGATGTGAACTCACTGAGGCCCAATTGTTTGGTGCCTGTTAGATGTGCGTTGCATTGTTATCACTATTGTTATGCTCAGTGTAGGAAGCTGGCCTGAAATGTGGTGAGTACCCATAGTTTAATCACCTTATACCAGGCCCAGGTATCCCCTATTATTGAGGTGTAGTCAGTGTCTAGGAAACCAGGCTCTCTAGAGGTAGCTGTGGATGAGCAGCCAAGGCTTATCTAGGAGACATGCAAAGCTTACGCAATACCACTATAGTCACCCAGCACTTACACACACAAAAGAACCACACAGTGTTCTAAAAATAAAGGTACTTTATCTTAGAGACGCAAATGCTAAAATACTAGATAGGAAATGCTCCAATAGGAGGTAAGTAAATGCACTACTATATGTACAGTAGCAATCAGAAATTGGCATAAAAAGCAAAAGAAAACAGTGAAAAGCAATAGGCAATACTGAAGGCCTGGGGGGGAGTGGATGGGGGGGGGGGGGGGGTGAGAACCAAACCATATATTAAGGAAGTGTAATGCGAAAGTCTGGCCCAGACCTAAAGAAGTGGAATCGGTAGAGGGGACCTGGAGGAACTAGGAAACCCACAAGGTAAGTACGAGTGTCCCCCAGCGACCAGGAGTAAAGAGATAAGTAACTGGTTCTCCCCAAACCCACCAGAATGAATTCAGAGAAGGATATTGCAAGACTCAGACAAGACTACAAGAAACTAAAGGTGGAGCCTGGAATAATAAGACCTGGAAAATAAGGGGACCAAGTCCAGTTCACGTTGGAGTGTCTGGTGGTGGCAGGAGCCACTACCCACCAGTCTGGATTCAGGATCTGGCCGACGGTGAGACGAAGACGGTCAGCAATGTAGCCATGGAGCAGCTGAAGAGTTCCTTAGTGATGCAGTTGACGTCCCACGCTGGAAGAAGAATTGCAATCGGTCTGTGGTGTGGAAAAGCCAACAACAAGTCTTGGCAAAGGCAAATGTCGCAAATGAAATAAAGTGGATCTGCTGAGGACCAGCATGGTCCAGGGGGACTAAACCCACAGAAGGAAGTCCCGGGTGACCCTCAGCGACCAAGAGTCAGAAGAAGAGGCAGCCCCCACAGATTACCCACAGGCAGCAAGCACAGGAGTCGCGGTGAGGCCCATGCAGCACACATGGAAAGGAATCCCATGTCACAGGAGAAGCACGCAGAGGACTGTGCATTGCAGGGAAGAGTGCTGGAGCTACTTAGAGCCTGAAGATCCCTTGGAGGAGATGCCAACAAGCCTTGGTAGCTTGAAGAGACGCGGTGCACGGGGAGAGGCAAGGAGTGACTGCTCTTCTGTAGGTGTCCCCTCGGTCCTCTCTGCCAGCTGTCAAACTTTGGAGACAGAGATCCACACAGCCGGTATTCGTTGCAGTTGGTGCCTGCAGATGCAGGGGAGTGACTCCTTCACTCCAAGGAAAATTCCTTCTTGCTTCTTGGTGCAGATCGAATACTTGCTGCCCTCAGAGGATGCACAGCCAGGGAAATATTGCACTTGCTGGAAGGAGCCGGAGAAACAATGTTGCAGAGCAGAGTTGTCGCTTTAGCTGTAGATTGTAGGTTCCTGTGGAGTCCAGTTACTGTTCCAGTGGCCAGGAGTGGAAGTAGACGTTGCAGAGGAGTCCTGCTGGAGTCTTGCACATCAAATATGAGGGCTGACCCAAAAGGGAGACCCTAAATAGCCCTGGAAGGGGAATTGGTCACCTAGCAGGGTGAACACCTATCAGGAGGGAGGTGTGATGTCTCCTGCCTGACCACTCAGATGCTCCCAGAGGCCTCTGCTTACCTTGGATTCAAGAAGGCAGAATCAAGTGGCCATCTGGAGGAGTTCTGGGCAAGACCCCTGTGGTGGTGGTGGACATGGGAGTGATTACTCCCCTTTCCATTGTCCAGTTTCGTGCCAGAGCAGGGATTGGTGGTCCCCTGAACCGGTGCAGACTGGTTTATGCAAGGAGGGCACCAAATGCGCCTTTCAAAGCTGTGGCTTGGGGAGGCTACCCCTCTCAAGCCATGTAACACCTATTTCCAATAGGGATAGGGTGATACGCCTCTGCCCCCACCAAAGGAAATGCTTTGTTCTGCCTTCCTGGGTTTGAGTTGGTCAAGCAGCAGCAGGGCAGAAACCTGTCTGCGTGGTGGCAGCAGCGTTGACAGCCCAGAAAAGCCCAGAAAGCTGGTAGGAGCAATACTGGGGGTCCTCTAAGGAGGCCCCAGAGTGCATGGAATCATACAACCAATACTGGCAACAGTATTGGGGTATGATTCCGACATTTTGATACCAATAATGCCCAGGTTCGGAGTACCATTATGCAGCTGGACGTAGGTAGTGACCTATGTCTAGTACACACATAAAATGGCATCTCCCCAATCACAAAGTCCAGGGTAAGGGAGCTGGAGTTTGTGAGGGCACCTCTTCTCATGCAGGGGTGCCCTTACACACAGGTGCCTGCTCCCTGTCCTCTGGGCGAGGAGGGCCTACCATAGGGGTGACTTACAGGGACCTGAAGTGAAAGGTTGCATGCACCTTTTCAGGCAAAAAGTGGGGGTAACAATGCCAAAAAGAGGGTACTTTCCTACACTCAAAGTTGCTAATTATGGTGTTTGGTACTGTTTTGAGATTGCTGATGAACTATCTGCACTAAATTGGGCATGCGCTCAGCGTTCTGCTAACCTTTCCTGGGAAATGTTGTGTGCCTCCTTGTTAAAGGTGCTGCTGCCTACACAGCAGTCTCAAAGCAGTAGTCTAGCAACAGGGACTTGGCACTCATAAGTTCTGTACAGTCCCGACTAGTATTCTCCTAGTGGGTTGGGGGTGTTATTTATCCTTACAGTTCCAAACTAAACTTTATCTTGTTCTTATTTATTTTTTACCTTTTAATTGCTATTTCCGCTTGTTTGAATGTGGCTTCAGGAAGAGAAATTGAGGCCAATTTTGACTGCTGAACAGAGTATGCCAGCCAGCTTTCTCTAATCTATTCTTTGTCCCAGACAAATGAAAAAACAGCAAACTACTCTTAATTTCCACCCTTTTAACTAAATCCTTGTTCAAATATGCGGTGTGAATGCCTTTGAAAAATGTGAATGCCTTAAATATTGTATTGCTCATTTCTCCATTTTCACCTAATTACTTTAAAAGTTTTACAAATTTTTTGGAAAAATATCACTTTTTGCTGGAATATTTTTACTTTCTACATGATTATGTGGTTAGTCTGGGAAGTAGTCTACTGAAGAATTTCATTCAGTGCAGAGCCTTACACCTGTGGTGACCATATACCTTCACGTCACCAGGACACCTTGTTTTCAGGTTTGGTCTTCAATTTCTCCAACCATTGGAGCTTACACTGGTTTGCTACTAGTCGTGTAGTTGTGATCTGCTTTAATGGATCCATTTGACATAGTTAGTGCTTCCTGTGGTGCATAAAAAGGAAAGCTCTGGATGTGTTGGATTGTAACATGGAGCCACAGGGTCACCTTTCTGACACCTGAACACAACAGTGACTGCTAATGATCAGCATGCCTGCTAGGGCACAACTAGAACTACAATTCAGAAACTAATTGCTGTTTTTTTCAGATTGTGAAAATTCTGAAATTGTACACTCCACTGGATTTTGAGGAACGAGTTTCAAATCGATTTACAGAGAATGTTCAGGTGAGTACGCCTCTGCGGTTTATGAAAACTGTAAATAGTCTTTCGTGGGCAGTAGGATTAGAGGTTCCCCTTTGGTGTGATCACGTGGTGTACCCACTAAAGCAGAGGGGTCTTCAAACTGGGGGGTGGCCCCCCCTAGGCAGGCCTCAAGTGATCCCGGAAGGGGCCAGACTCTGTCCGAAAGAAGCATTATGCAGGTAACGTTGCTTTGTTTGAAGCACAAAACAATTTGTTGCATTTTTAAAAAGGTAACCGAACGTAACTGCAATCTTTAAATAAGTCTAGACATGTTTGAAGATTGTCAACTTAAAAGAATAATTGTGCCAAATTCTGAGGGGGGCACCACTGTCGCACTCGCATGGTACATGGCCTCACTTGTTCACGTTCTTCAGGCATACGCCCCAATTCAAGCATAATTTTGATACGAGATCCAGGACCTAGACTGTCCCTTGGATGTAGTTGTCTAACTTAGAGTACGATTGCAAAATATGATTTCATGTAATGATTCTGGTAGTGCAGCTCATGATGGTGCTGAACACAGTGCAGTCAACCTGTATCTCTGTTTTTTGTAGTATGGGATTTGAATGGTGTACTGTGGGGTTGGGCTAAGAAGTCTATGGGTGTACTCTGAGAAATTAATCTATCTGTGTATTTGTTCTTGCTGCAGAGGCGGCTACAGGATCGTGTAACCCAAGGCAACGGGCAGCTGCTTGTAGATGTCAAATACTTGTACCCACTGCATATCCAGTTTGCAGGCTCCTCGCTCCCTCTTGACCAGATATGCATCCCCAATAGTGCAAACCTGAGCTTCTTGAGGCGTATCTGAGGCGGTCATCTGTTGGCGCACTGACCATACGAAGAACAGCTTTATTCAGGGCTTTTCGAGTGGTGCGTTTCTATTGGACAGTCGCTTCATGGATACTTTGAAACATTTAGCTTCGCATTTACACTGTTTTTCACTGGACACAGTTAGAGTTTAGATTGATGGCTTCTCAAAGTAAGTTTAAATGTTGTCGCTATACAGGTCACTTCATCAAAGCAAAGTCTATCCCTCTGTGTCACAAGCCCAACTCTGCTTCAATGTATCTGGATTGAATACCATCTAAAGGAGTTCTCGCCAGCTTCGTTGGATGTTTGTGTTTGAGCTGTGGGACTGGCAGTGTACATTGAAATGTATGGGCCTCTACCATAGGTTAAGATTTTTATTTATGTATAAGCACTTGTATGTTTGTCTTTCTATTTAAAACAATGAAGTAAAGCGTGTTTTCAATGATCATCTTGTTTTTATTTGCAGTTAGTACATTTATGCAGGCCTGGTAACATAATGATATCTTTTCTGAAAATGTCCCAATGTCTTAGGCTTTCTCAGCCATTTGTCGATTGTTGAAGAACTTTCTTACAGGGGCACGGGTGTTTTCCTTCATCTTCTTGGATGGCAGATCCACCTGAGAAATATCAATCTCGTCTCAGACCACTCTAGCGCCACGAGTAGCCCAATATATGTTTTCTTGGCGAGTTAAACACAGCTCAGTTCAATGGCTGCTACTTTACTGGAATGCGGCGGTATTTAGCACTTCAATCACAGAGCCCTCCTTAGGCGATGGAGTGCTTCAACTAACCTCTCTAGACATCTACTCAAATTTTGATGTAGACTCTCATTAGGGCAATCTTCTTTTTTTTATTTTATAGTGCTAAATAGTCTATACATAGCCCATTAAGTCTACAGGGGTCATTTAACCTGTTTTCTATTCTCCATTGAATCTGATCCTCTGGGAGATGTGGGTCATTTGTATGACCCTTCTATCCACTATTGGTCTGCTAACCCACATTTATAAAATTAAATGTAAACTGTATCCAAATATAACTCAGTAGAAACTTGATCTATATACAGGTGCATTTGATTCTACCTGTGCTTTGTTTTCTGGCTGCCTGATTGTGAGAAGGTAGCCTCTTTCTAGCCTTGTTACCCCCACTTTTGGCCTGTTTGTGAGTGTATGTCAGGGTGTTTGTCACTGTTTTCACTGTCTCACTGGGATCCTGATAGCCAGGCCTCAGTGCTCATAGTGAAAACACCATGTTTTCAGTATGGTTGTTATGTGTCACTGGGATCCTGCTAGTCAGGACCCCAGTGCTCATAGGTTTGTGGCCTATATGTATGTGTCACTGGGACCCTGTCACACAGGGCCCCAGTGCTCATAGGTGTGCATGTATATGTTCCCTGTGTGGTGCCTAACTGTCTCACTGAGGCTCTGCTAATCAGAACCTCAGTGGTTATGCTCTCTCATTTCTTTCCAAATTGTCACTGACAGGCTAGTGACCATTTTTACCAATTTACATTGGCTTACTGGAACACCCTTATAATCCCCTAGTATATGGTACTGAGGTACCCAGGGTATTGGGGTTCCAGGAGATCCCTATGGGCTGCAGCATTTCTTTTGCCACCCATAGGGAGCTCTGACAATTCTTACACAGGCCTGCCACAGCAGCCTGAGTGAAATAACGTCCACGTTATTTCACAGCCATTTTACACTGCACTTAAGTAACTTATAAGTCACCTATATGTCTAACCTTTACCTGGTAAAGGTTAGGTGCAAAGTTACTTAGTGTGAGGGCACCCTGGCACTAGCCAAGGTGCCCCCACATTGTTCAGAGCCAATTCACTGAACTTTGTGAGTACGGGGACACCATTACACGCGTGCACTACATATAGGTCACTACCTATATGTAGCTTCACCATGGTAACTCCGAATATGGCCATGTAACATGTCTATGATCATGGAATTGCCCCCTCTATGCCATCCTGGCATTGTTGGTACAATTCCATAATCCCAGTGGTCTGTAGCACAGACCCTGGTACTGCCAGACTGCCCTTCCTGGGGTTTCTCTGCAGCTGCTGCTGCTGCCAACCCCTCAGACAGGCATCTGCCCTCCTGGGGTCCAGCCAGGCCTGGCCCAGGATGGCAGAACAAAGAACTTCCTCTGAGAGAGGGTGTGACACCCTCTCCCTTTGGAAAATGGTGTGAAGGCAGGGGAGGAGTAGCCTCCCCCAGCCTCTGGAAATGCTTTGTTGGGCACAGAGGTGCCCAATTCTGCATAAGCCAGTCTACACCGGTTCAGGGACCCCTTAGCCCCTGCTCTGGCGCGAAACTGGACAAAGGAAAGGGGAGTGACCACTCCCCTGACCTGCACCTCCCCTGGGAGGTGTCCAGAGCTCCTCCAGTGTGCTCCAGACCTCTGCCATCTTGGAAACAGAGGTGCTGCTGGCACACTGGACTGCTCTGAGTGGCCAGTGCCACCAGGTGACGTCAGAGACTCCTTGTGATAGGCTCCTTCAGGTGTTAGTAGCCTTTCCTCTCTCCTAGGTAGCCAAACCCTCTTTTCTGGCTATTTAGGGTCTCTGTCTCTGGGGAAACTTTAGATAACGAATGCATGAGCTCAGCCGAGTTCCTCTGCATCTCCCTCTTCACCTTCTGATAAGGAATCGACCGCTGACCGCGCTGGAAGCCTGCAAACCTGCAACATAGTAGCAAAGACGACTACTGCAACTCTGTAACGCTGATCCTGCCGCCTTCTCGACTGTTTTCCTGCTTGTGCATGCTGTGGGGGTAGTCTGCCTCCTCTCTGCACCAGAAGCTCCGAAGAAATCTCCCGTGGGTCGACGGAATCTTCCCCCTGCAACCGCAGGCACCAAAAAGCTGCATCTCCGGTCCCTTGGGTCTCCTCTCAGCACGACGAGCGAGGTCCCTCGAATCCAGCGACACCGTCCAAGTGACCCCCACAGTCCAGTGACTCTTCAGCCCAAGTTTGGTGGAGGTAAGTCCTTGCCTCACCTCGCTGGGCTGCATTGCTGGGAACCGCGACTTTGCAAGCTACTCCGGCCCCTGTGCACTTCCGGCGGAAATCCTTCGTGCACAGCCAAGCCTGGGTCCACGGCACTCTAACCTGCATTGCACGACTTTCTAAGTTGGTCTCCGGCGACGTGGGACTCCTTTGTGCAACTTCGGCGAGCACCGTTTCACGCATCCTCGTAGTGCCTGTTTCTGGCACTTCTCCGGGTGCTACCTGCTTCAGTGAGGGCTCTTTGTCTTGCTCGACGTCCCCTCTCTCTGCAGTTCCAATTTGCGACCTTCTGGTCCCTCCTGGGCCCCAGCAGCGTCCAAAAACGCCAAACGCACGATTTGCGTGTAGCAAGGCTTGTTGGCGTCCATCCGGCGGGAAAACACTTCTGCACGACTCTCCAAGGCGTGGGGGATCCATCCTCCAAAGGGGAAGTCTCTAGCCCTTGTCGTTCCTGCAGTATTCACAGTTCTTCAGCCTAGTAAGAGCTTCTTTGCACCAACCGCTGGCATTTCTTGGGCATCTGCCCATCTCCGAGCTGCTTGTGACTTTTGGACTTGGTCCCCTTGTTCCACAGGTACCTTCAGACAGGAATCCATCGTTGTTACATTGCTGATTTGTGTTTTCCTTGCATTCTCCCTCTAACACGACTATTTGGTCCTTAGGGGAACTTTGGTGCACTTTGCACTCACTTTTCAGGGTCTTGGGGTGGGTTATTTTACTAACTCTCACTATTTTCTAATAGTCCCAGCGACCCTCTACAAGGTCACATAGGGTTGGGGTCCATTCGTGGTTCGCATTCCACTTCTGGAGTATATGGTTTGTGTTGCCCCTATCCCTATATTTCCCCATTGCATCCTATTGTAACTATACATTGTTTGCACTGTTTTCTAAGACTATACTGCATATTTTTGCTATTGTGTATATATATCTTGTGTATATTTCCTATCCTCTCACTGAGGGTACACTCTAAGATACTTTGGCATATTGTCATAAAAATAAAGTACCTTTATTTTTAGTATAACTGTGTATTGTGTTTTCTTATGATATTGTGCATATGACACTAAGTGGTACTGTAGTAGCTTCACACGTCTCCTAGTTCAGCCTGAGCTGCTCTGCTAAGCTACCATTATCTATCAGCCTAAGCTGCTAGACACCCTATACACTAATAAGGGATAACTGGGCCTGGTGCAAGGTGCAAGTACCCCTTGGTACTCACTACAAGCCAGTCCAGCCTCCTACATTGGTTGTGCAGCGGTGGGATAAGTGCTTGAGACTACTTACCACTCTTGTCATTGTACTTTTCATAAGAGAAAAATATACAAAACAAGGTCAGTGTATATACACATAGCCAAAAAGTTTTGCATTTCCTCTTTTCACTCTTTTCTAAGTGCTGAAAAGTACTTCTAAACTTTCAAAAAGTTCTTCAAAGTTTAAAAAGTTTTTTTCTGTCTTTCCAAAAAGTTCTGAAAACTTTTTTTTCTCTTTGTCTATCACTTTAACTCTCTCTAAAAATGTCTGGCACAGGCCAAAAAGTTGAACTGTCCAAACTTGCATATGATCACCTTAGCTGGAAAGGAGCAAGGAGTCTCTGCATAGAGAGAGGTTTGAGTGTAGGGAAGAATCCTTCCTTAGAACTGTTAATTAATATGCTTAGAGTACAGGATAAGGCCATAAGTGCCCAATCTGTAGAAAAAGTAGCTAATGGTTCTCAATCTGATCCAGGGACTCCCCCAGGAAAAGGTTCAGGAAAGAAACTTCTCAGCCTGCCCATTACTAGACAGTCTAGCATAGTTGGTACAGAGGTTGAATCACACCATACTAATGGTGTGCTCTCACATTATACTGGTAGCCAAGCTGTTAGGGTGCCCTCTGTAAGGGACAGGTCTCCTTCTGTTCATTCCCATCATACCTCTGTATCTAGAAATGTCCCTCCCACCCACCCTGATGACAGATTGTTAGAAAGGGAGCTCAATAGATTGAGAGTGGAACAAACCAGACTGAAGCTCAAGAAGCAACAGCTGGATTTGGATAGACAGTCTTTAGAAGTAGAGAGGGAAAGACAGAAGTTGGGTTTAGAAACCCATGGTGGCAGCAGCAGTATTCCCCATAGTCATCCTGCAAAAGAGCATGATTCCAGGAATCTGCACAAGATAGTTCCCCCTTATAAGGAGGGGGATGACATTAACAAGTGGTTTGCTGCACTTGAGAGGGCCTGTGCTGTACAGGATGTCCCTCAAAAGCAGTGGGCTGCTATCCTATGGCTATCATTTAGTGGAAAAGGTAGGGATAGGCTCCTTACTGTGAAAGAAAATGATGCCAATAATTTTACAGTTCTTAAGAATGCACTCCTGGATGGTTATGGCTTAACCACTGAACAGTACAGGATAAAGTTCAGAGAGACCAAAAAGGAGTCTTCACAAGACTGGGTTGATTTCATTGACCAGGCAGTGAAGGCCTTGGAGGGGTGGTTACATGGCAGTAAAGTTACTGATTATGAAAGCCTGTATAACACAATCCTGAGAGAGCATATACTTAATAATTGTGTGTCTGATTTGTTGCACCAGTACCTGGTAGACTCTGATCTGACCTCTCCCCAAGAATTGGGAAAGAAGGCAGACAAATGGGTCAGAACAAGGGTGAACAGAAAAGTTCATACAGGGGGTGACAAAGATGGCAATAAGAAGAAAGATGGTGAAAAATCTCAAGATAAGCATGGGGATAAGGGTAAAACCAAAGATCCCACTTCAAATCTTAAACACTCTTCAGAGGGTGGGGATAAAACAAATTCTTCCTCTTCTTCCCAACCTGCACACATTAAAAAGCCTTGGTGCTTTGTGTGTAAAAATAGAGGCCATAGGCCAGGGATAAGTCCTGTCCAGGTAAACCCCCTGAGCCTACCACCACCAATACATCAAGCTCTAGTGCCCCTAGCAGTAGTGGTACTAGTGGTGGGACTGCTGGCAACAGTCAAGCAAAGGGTGTAGTTGGGTTCACTTATGGGTCCATAGTGGAAACTGATGTAATCAGTCCCAAGACAGTTTCTGTCACACCTAGTGGCATTGGCCTTGCCACACTGGCTGCTTGTCCCCTTACAATGGATAAGTACAGGCAGACAGTTTCAATAAATGGTGTTGAGGCCTTGGCCTACAGGGACACAGGTGCCAGTTTCACTTTGGTGACTGAAAACCTAGTGCCTCCTGAACAACACATCATCGGACAACAGTATAAGATTATTGATGTCCATAACTCCACTAAGTTTCTTCCCTTAGCTATAATTCAGTTTAGTTGGGGTGGAGTTACTGGCCCTAAGCAGGTGGTGGTATCACCTAGCTTACCTGTAGACTGTCTCTTAGGTAATGACCTAGAGGCCTCAGGTTGGGCTGATGTAGAGTTTTATGCCCATGCAGCCATGCTGGGCATCCCTGAGGAATTGTTCCCTCTCATTTCAAGTGAAATGAAAAAGCAAAGGAGAGAAGGCCTGAAAACTCAGGATCCCTCTCCATCAACAGGTAAAAAGGGTATCACAGTATCCCCTAACCACCCTACCATTCAGGATACTATTCCTGTGGTGGGAGAAACCTCTCCTGGGGTGGCACCTGTTCCAAGGGAATCATCAGCTGGCAAAGCTGGACTCCCTGAGGTGGAAGTACCTCTCTGTGGGATAACTAACATTGGTGAGAAAAACAGCACCATTTTAGTTAACATGGAGCATCCCTCCAACCCTCCCAGAGAAACTTTAGTGCAGAAACCCTGCACTACCTCACAACACTTAGGACAGCATCCCTGCCCTAGTGTGGAGCTGATAGGACAGCATCCCTGCCCTGCTCCAACCCAAGAGAAACAGCATCCCTGTTCTCTCTTCCAGCCATATGGACAAAGTTTTTGCCCAGCTATGGCTTTTCTGAGACAGCATCCCTGTCTGGCATTTCCATCACTACAAATAGGTTCAGTGGACAATTCCCACTGCTCTAAACTAAAACTTACTGATAGAAACTCTGAAATACATCTTCACATTGTTGCTTAGCTAAAAAACTTCAAACAGGGTGGTTTACATCCCCACAGGGAAGTAACCATTTAGTGGATGATAAAGGGAGTAACCAGTCTATTGCAGAGCTACTCTCTACTTATCACCACTTAGACAATAAAGTCTCAACTGGCCAAGGTTAGCCTTATTGTCCTTCGTTTGGGGGGGGTTGTGTGAGAAGGTAGCCTCTTTCTAGCCTTGTTACCCCCACTTTTGGCCTGTTTGTGAGTGTATGTCAGGGTGTTTGTCACTGTTTTCACTGTCTCACTGGGATCCTGATAGCCAGGCCTCAGTGCTCATAGTGAAAACACCATGTTTTCAGTATGGTTGTTATGTGTCACTGGGATCCTGCTAGTCAGGACCCCAGTGCTCATAGGTTTGTGGCCTATATGTATGTGTCACTGGGACCTGTCACACAGGGCCCCAGTGCTCATAGGTGTGCATGTATATGTTCCCTGTGTGGTGCCTAACTGTCTCACTGAGGCTCTGCTAATCAGAACCTCAGTGGTTATGCTCTCTCATTTCTTTCCAAATTGTCACTGACAGGCTAGTGACCATTTTTACCAATTTACATTGGCTTACTGGAACACCCTTATAATCCCCTAGTATATGGTACTGAGGTACCAGGGTATTGGGGTTCCAGGAGATCCCTATGGGCTGCAGCATTTCTTTTGCCACCCATAGGGAGCTCTGACAATTCTTACACAGGCCTGCCACAGCAGCCTGAGTGAAATAACGTCCACGTTATTTCACAGCCATTTTACACTGCACTTAAGTAACTTATAAGTCACCTATATGTCTAACCTTTACCTGGTAAAGGTTAGGTGCAAAGTTACTTAGTGTGAGGGCACCCTGGCACTAGCCAAGGTGCCCCCACATTGTTCAGAGCCAATTCACTGAACTTTGTGAGTACGGGGACACCATTACACGCGTGCACTACATATAGGTCACTACCTATATGTAGCTTCACCATGGTAACTCCGAATATGGCCATGTAACATGTCTATGATCATGGAATTGCCCCCTCTATGCCATCCTGGCATTGTTGGTACAATTCCATAATCCCAGTGGTCTGTAGCACAGACCCTGGTACTGCCAGACTGCCCTTCCTGGGGTTTCTCTGCAGCTGCTGCTGCTGCCAACCCCTCAGACAGGCATCTGCCCTCCTGGGGTCCAGCCAGGCCTGGCCCAGGATGGCAGAACAAAGAACTTCCTCTGAGAGAGGGTGTGACACCCTCTCCCTTTGGAAAATGGTGTGAAGGCAGGGGAGGAGTAGCCTCCCCCAGCCTCTGGAAATGCTTTGTTGGGCACAGAGGTGCCCAATTCTGCATAAGCCCAGTCTACACCGGTTCAGGGACCCCTTAGCCCCTGCTCTGGCGCGAAACTGGACAAAGGAAAGGGGAGTGACCACTCCCTGACCTGCACCTCCCCTGGGAGGTGTCCAGAGCTCCTCCAGTGTGCTCCAGACCTCTGCCATCTTGGAAACAGAGGTGCTGCTGGCACACTGGACTGCTCTGAGTGGCCAGTGCCCACCAGGTGACGTCAGAGGACTCCTTGTGATAGGCTCCTTCAGGTGTTAGTAGCCTTTCCTCTCTCCTAGGTAGCCAAACCCTCTTTTCTGGCTATTTAGGGTCTCTGTCTCTGGGGAAACTTTAGATAACGAATGCATGAGCTCAGCCGAGTTCCTCTGCATCTCCCTCTTCACCTTCTGATAAGGAATCGACCGCTGACCGCGCTGGAAGCCTGCAAACCTGCAACATAGTAGCAAAGACGACTACTGCAACTCTGTAACGCTGATCCTGCCGCCTTCTCGACTGTTTCCTGCTTGTGCATGCTGTGGGGGTAGTCTGCCTCCTCTCTGCACCAGAAGCTCCGAAGAAATCTCCCGTGGGTCGACGGAATCTTCCCCCTGCAACCGCAGGCACCAAAAAGCTGCATCTCCGGTCCCTTGGGTCTCCTCTCAGCACGACGAGCGAGGTCCCTCGAATCCAGCGACACCGTCCAAGTGACCCCCACAGTCCAGTGACTCTTCAGCCCAAGTTTGGTGGAGGTAAGTCCTTGCCTCACCTCGCTGGGCTGCATTGCTGGGAACCGCGACTTTGCAAGCTACTCCGGCCCCTGTGCACTTCCGGCGGAAATCCTTCGTGCACAGCCAAGCCTGGGTCCACGGCACTCTAACCTGCATTGCACGACTTTCTAAGTTGGTCTCCGGCGACGTGGGACTCCTTTGTGCAACTTCGGCGAGCACCGTTTCACGCATCCTCGTAGTGCCTGTTTCTGGCACTTCTCCGGGTGCTACCTGCTTCAGTGAGGGCTCTTTGTCTTGCTCGACGTCCCCTCTCTCTGCAGTTCCAATTTGCGACCTTCTGGTCCCTCCTGGCCCCAGCAGCGTCCAAAAACGCCAAACGCACGATTTGCGTGTAGCAAGGCTTGTTGCGTCCATCCGGCGGGAAAACACTTCTGCACGACTCTCAAGGCGTGGGGGATCCATCCTCCAAAGGGGAAGTCTCTAGCCCTTGTCGTTCCTGCAGTATTCACAGTTCTTCAGCCTAGTAAGAGCTTCTTTGCACCAACCGCTGGCATTTCTTGGGCATCTGCCCATCTCCGAGCTGCTTGTGACTTTTGGACTTGGTCCCCTTGTTCCACAGGTACCTTCAGACAGGAATCCATCGTTGTTACATTGCTGATTTGTGTTTCCTTGCATTCTCCCTCTAACACGACTATTTGGTCCTTAGGGAACTTTGGTGCACTTTGCACTCACTTTTCAGGGTCTTGGGGTGGGTTATTTTACTAACTCTCACTATTTTCTAATAGTCCCAGCGACCCTCTACAAGGTCACATAGGGTTGGGGTCCATTCGTGGTTCGCATTCCACTTCTGGAGTATATGGTTTGTGTTGCCCCTATCCCTATATTTCCCCATTGCATCCTATTGTAACTATACATTGTTTGCACTGTTTTCTAAGACTATACTGCATATTTTTGCTATTGTGTATATATATCTTGTGTATATTTCCTATCCTCTCACTGAGGGTACACTCTAAGATACTTGGCATATTGTCATAAAAATAAAGTACCTTTATTTTTAGTATAACTGTGTATTGTGTTTTCTTATGATATTGTGCATATGACACTAAGTGGTACTGTAGTAGCTTCACACGTCTCCTAGTTCAGCCTGAGCTGCTCTGCTAAGCTACCATTATCTATCAGCCTAAGCTGCTAGACACCCTATACACTAATAAGGGATAACTGGGCCTGGTGCAAGGTGCAAGTACCCCTTGGTACTCACTACAAGCCAGTCCAGCCTCCTACACTGATATTGCTGGAAAGTCCAAGAACACATGGTTCAGGGACCTAGATGCTTAACAACTATCCTTTGATACCCACAGGATGTCTGCAATTATGGTCTGGGCTTAGAATGTATTTCCCTGTTTTGCGTGGTGACAGTTTTGATTAGAGTATGATCCCTTATTAGTAGACTGACCTTCAATGATGCTACTAAGTTTTCTTTCATTTACTTGCAC